>NC_045440.1:7981688-8057854 GCF_002776525.5 Piliocolobus tephrosceles | reverse complement strand
TTGCATCCTGAGTTTCTCAAGATGTGGATTATCCTGAGGGAGCCTGACACAATCTGGATGCCACAGAAATGTCTGATCCATTGCATCCTGAGTTTCTCAAGACGTGGATTATCCTGAGGGAGCCTGACTCAATCCGGGGAAAGCCCTTGAAAGAGGGTCTGGCCTCCATGAGGTGAGGGCTCCCCATGGCTTTGGAGAAGCCAGCGAGGACACGCCCTGCCCAGAGAGGGCCACGGCCACGTGGCAGGGAAATGCCGGTGGCACTAAGGAGCTGGGAGTCTCAGTCTGACCACTGTGAGGACCTGAGTTCTGCTGACAGCCTGAAGAGGCCCCAGACACTCAGATGGGACCACAGCCCAGCCAACATCTGGTCACGTCCTTGTGAGACCCTGAGAAAAGACCCAGCCAAGCTGTGTCTGGGCTCCTGACCCATGGATACTGTGAGATAAGACACGGTGCTGTTTTAGGCCCCTCCATGTAGGGTAATTTGTTGCAGAGCAATAGAAAACTAACGCACACAACACTGCCTATTATTTGAAAACACTTTATAAAATTATCTGCAAGTTAACTGTGGGAAAAACGAACACTGCTTATTGGACATTTTCCCAACATTTTTCTCAGCTAAATTAACAGCTATGTAAGAACAAAATTTTGCCGTAAGCTTGTATTTACAAATGATATATAGATACTGCAATTCACAAACTACACAGATACTGCGATGTCAGGAGTAGATATTAGAGCAGCATAATGTTTGCCATAATCTTAATCTTCATTGAAATGATGTAAAAATCTGTTAGTGTGGATTTACTTGCAGGCTGAATATTTCCTTACTTTTATAACCCTATTCTATGCTTTCCCCTGGTTCTTAGCATGGTTGTGAATAATTTTTAAAACTACTCATTGGATGAAAAGGTGCTTTGATTCAATTTCCTAAAATATAATACACCATGAAAACCAAGAAGGCAGTGAATGCTATTCTTTGAATACTATAATCTATTTTACTTTAAAACAGCAATGCTTACACATCACAACCAAGAATGTCTGGGAAATCTGTGAGTGTCTTTATTATTCATAACATTAGATTGTAGAAAATGTGCATTTGAGGACTGCTCCTCAGCTTGTATAGGATTTCCAAAATCTAGTTGTTAAAAAGAAGTAATCAATGAGGACATGGACCCGTTGTGATGCACTTTTACATCTTATTCATAGCCAGGGACGTGAAGGCATTGAAAGAATCTATAGGAGATACACACAGAGTGTCTACTGATGTATTTGGGTAGAGACAGGTGGGGGAGGATGCTGAAGGAAAATGACATCAGCTTCTTCAAGGTATCAGTCAATCCTATAAAGAAAGCATTCTCTCCCTTGGTCAACGCATGATCTCAGGGACTCCAAATGATGGATTCTGACGTACCCTGCTCTTCACCTTCAGGTTTGTTTCTAGTAATTGATTGCATTCAGCGGCTGTATACACTTCATGCTTGCAATATTTTCTCCTTGTTTTGAAGCACCAAAGTGACAATGCATAGTGCTTCTGTATCGGTCTTGAGAATATATTCCTGCCCAAAGCCACTCTCTCATTTATAATAGTATGTTTAATGTTGATGTCATTTTTATTCTCCAAAGCCACTCTCTCATTTATAATAGTATATTTAACATTGATGTCATTTTTATTCTATTAATGTGTTAATAAAATCAGCATGACAGCTACATAAACCCACATTTCCGTGCTTTAATTTTCGCATCCACAGGCTATGTTGTAATGTGTTCAGAATTACTCGTCAATACCAAATCACCCACCTTCACCATTTACTTATCGTGGCAAAAACATAAATAAGGAGCTACCATGCCAGAGGCTGCAAATGGATGGGTCATTTTATAGAATGGACACCATTCTTTCTTATTTCACATTGAATTTGTAGAGGAAGTAGAGTGGGACTTCCTAGGTCTCTCTCTAATGTTTTTTAAACTGAGTATGACCAGGCAGTCTGCAGATGCACAGTGCAGGTGGTCTCTCTCTAGTGGTTTTTAAACTGAGTATAACAAGGCAGTCTGCAGATGCACAGTGCCGGTAGCAGCACAGTCTGCTGGGGAGCTGCAATGTCTCACCATTGGATGATCCCATTGCATCTGTAGCACGTCTAAGAGGGTCAGCTCCTAGTCCAACAAGCCTTCTCCAAAACACAACTCTTGTAATAATGCTCCCCTGAAAAAAACTGACTTAATTCTAGGAGATGGTACTGTCTCTTAAACATTTCTGATACAGCTCACGGCAGAGTGAGAAGCATAGCTATGAATCATGAAACCAAGAGGAGCCCAGGACCCTGGAGGTGTCTGCAGTCAATGCTGGTTGGACATTCGACACCATTATGTTTCTCTCTCCCTCCCTCTCATGCCACTTGTTAGGGGTATTGGTGAACCAGCCTCTAATGGTTCCTTCTGCCCATACCCTCTGCTCTGTGTTCGGAATTCACAGTTCCAACCTCTCAGTCACTTTGATGGCCATGCAATGAAGAGCAGAGTGGCAGGATCAATCTCCCCTCCACGACACACAGCCACTGGTGTGTGTCCCAATGACACGAATGGTCTCATGTTTCGTATAAGAAAAAAGGTTCGGCCAGGTGCGGTGGCTCACGCCTGTAATCCCATCACTTTGGGGGGCCAAGGTGGGCGGATCACCTGAGGTCGAGAGTTCCAACATAGAGGAACCCCATCTCTACGAAAAATACAAAATTAGCCAGGCATGGTGGCTCATACTTGTAAATCCCAGTTACTCAGCAGGGTGAGGCAGGAGAATCGCTTGAACCCAGGAGGTGGAGGTGCAGTGAGTGGAGATTGTGCCATTGCACTCCAGCCTGGGTAATGGAGCGAGACTCTGACTCAATAAAATAATAATAATAAATAAAGGTTAGTGGTAACAATGGTTTCTGGGTACGGAATGTGACCTAATAGTGGAGCAGACATGGGGCTGGATATTCTATATGACGCCACTAATTCTCACAACAAATCTGCAAAGTGCTTTAATATTATTTGCATTTTGCCAGGGTGGAGACTGGCTCAGAGGGGTGAATTCATGGATTGAAGTTCAAAGAGCAAAAGGTAGAAATCTGATCCAAGGCTTCTTTGTTCCCAAAAGTCTGACCTTCCTACCCAGCCCTTGTAGATTTTTATTTTGGACTAATTTACATGCACAGGACTGTGAGTAATCCTTAAGCATAGAAAACATTTCTTCCATAGGACTGTGTTCAGGTTAACATTCAAAGTGCTTTGAGTAACCGAAGTTAGAAAAAAATCCCCATTCCTCCTGAACCATGGAACCATGGGCAGGTTTCTCCAAACCTCTGTTCCCTCACATCTAAAGTAGTAGAAAAACAGTAACTGTGGGGTTTGCATCAGTATTAAGTTAGATCATAGCAAGGTCTTTGCGTGTGTTACAATACATGCTAATCAGTCCCTTTGTGACCTGGGGTATTATGAGTGTTTCCAAGGCCTCTGAACCATGAGAACTGTCTCCACTTCACATCACAAATCGTAGGGGTTCCTATGCCAAGAGACATGTGCCACCTTCTATAGCCTTTTTCATGACCCCTGTTAAACAGAGTCTGAAAAAAACATACTTAAATTCATAGAACACTTGGATGTTTTCAAAAGCCATTTCACATGTGTTTTTTACATAAGTTAGGGAAGTAAACTATGATTGTCCCTGCTTCACAGATAAAATCAAGACTGGGAAAAAGTGTGGTGGTTGGGATTGAACAGAGTAAGAACTAGAGGAAAGATGCTTTATCCCGGTCTGATTTTGTCTCACTTTACCACAGAGCAAGGGGCACACTGAGAGTACGTCCTTCATCACAGAGCCCTGTGCCCGCATCCAGACAGAGGACCCAGAGACTATGTTCTCACTGTGGGCGAGAGCCCTGCAAACATAACTTCCTGTTTTCAGAACAGATTCAGAGTCCAGCCTCCAGCTGCATGCATCGCTGGCCCCGGGCTGTGTGTGGGCTTCCAGGACAGGCACAGCTCCTGTCTAATTCATACAGCACCTGGCATTGACCTTAATCTGTAGCATGTCTAAGAGGGTCAGCTCCTAGTCCAACAAGCCTTCTCTGAAACACAGCTCTTGTGATAATGCTCCCCCCAAGAAAGTGAGTTAATTCTAGGAGGCTGACCGTATGTCAGTTGTTACATGAATTCGACAGGAGTCGTGCCTGAGGGGGTGTCCTGAAGACTGTAGCTTTCCAGAGAGGCCGGGAGCTGGGGTTGGCCAGGCCTTGCTGCCCCCCTGCCTCCAGAGCACGGCTGACTAACCCCCTGGAACCCTGGGCATGATAACAGGAAGACTGAAAAGGGTTCAGTACATGACTCTGCCACAAACCAACACGACAGACTCTCCCTAACCCCATCTGCCATCCCCTTACTTATCTCAAAGTCTAGAACCTTTCAAAAGCGGAAAAGATGTTTTATAAGCATATTGAATTGGATGAAATAAATTGCTTTTATTATTCATCGATTTTTAATTAAACATTTTTATATCTATTCAGCAAATATTTATGAAGTATCTCTTAGAAGCAAGCCGGGGGAGTCATTGTTCTGCGTAATTACACCCACGCCTGACCCTCACCCACAAGGTTTATTCTACAACCAAGATTTAAGCTTGGGTTTATTTTGATGGCCCTAAAGATCTCTCTGCGGTCATCCTGCCTAAACAATGAGACAGGTGTAAAGAACGGCAGGGGATGTTCTCGGTAAGTGCTGGCCGCTCTTTCATCGATGCTGTGTCTAGTGCTGATGTTCAGGGAATGCAAATCCACAAAACCAGCGCCTGGACAGAGCAGCCCATGGCCTCAAGCTCAACCATCTCAAAATGATTCAAAGAAAGACCATTCCTGCGTCTGCTGAGATCAAGTGCTCCTTAGGAGTTCAGGGACTGATCACACATTCACCTGGAATCAGCCTAGTGGACCAAGGGAAAGTCAGCCCAGTGGGATCTGAGTATTTTTTGTGTCATTAAATCAAAGTATCCCTTTGAGTGGCTCTGCCACAAACCCACACCCTAAGTGTTTATGATGCTCCTTCTACCTCTGTTCAAACTTCTGCCAATATCCTCTGGCCAGGAAATCACTGGCGGTTTGTGGAAGGGAAGCGCGGGTGGGATTTCCCCGATGAGCCTCTTCATCACCTCTGCACTGTAGATGCCTCTCCAGCTTCCTACTTTGGCAGCTGCTTTTGTTTCCCAAGCGACATCATTTATGAAACTTAATGCCAAGCAGGCCTTGTGGGATTGGAATTGTGTCCAAGAATAAATGCAAATACAAAAGGACCCCCTTGAGGAGTCTGTCATCCATCTGAGGTGCTAAAACCAGCCACAAGACACAACATATTTAATGTCTGAGTCCAGTTATTGAACCACATGTGTATGCCTGTCTTATCTCTATATCCAAGTCACCCCGGCATCCACGCCTCTGTGTCCAGGGAGTGGCTTAGCCATGTGTAGGTACTGGGCGTTTCTTGACAAGTTTAGTCAGTGTCCATGGAACAGAAACTAGCAAGTGAAAGAGGGCGGTAGTCCATGACCAAGTACATCAGTAAAATAATGGAAACTGTGTAAATCAAAACACAGCTAAGTATAATAAAGGGAAACATGGAGAATTCAGGATAGTGATAAGGGGACCAATTTAGGATCCCCCAAAATGAAAATTTACAAGGATGAGAAATCTGGTTGTGGGGCAGGATAAAGAGAAGAAATTGTCAATGTCCCTATTTCCATGTCTCTAAATTAAACACTGTGTTGCAAATTGTCTGAGCTCAGAGGCAGGGCCTCTCCCGGGAGACCAGCTATGTAGCCGATTTATTTTCAGGGCTGGCCAATGCACTCCTGCAGGGTGCATCCTGAGGACCTAACTTTCCAGAGAAAGGGCTTTAGTTTTTCTTTTTAAAATAATTGGTACAAAATTGCCATATGGAATTGTGGCAGCTGTATCTCGCAGTTTCAATTGTTCATCTCCAGTCTTTCAATGTTTGTTTGGAATGTCTTTTATACCCATCTGTAATTCCTTATCCATTTTCATGAGCCCTTCACTTCAAGCCTCTGTTTGGAGAACATTTTAAAGATGTCCCTGACTATAGGTCCTCTTCTCTATCAAAAAAATGAGACTTTTAAGAGCCACGGGTAGGGGGGTTGCCTTAGGAAAGCTAGCCAGCTGTCTTTCAAAAGCATGCCCTGGGTGATTTTGTAGGTTCAGACATCTGGTTCCATCGGTGTACCCCAAATAGATTTATCTCATCAGAGGGCCTATAGGACTTTAATTTAACATCAGAATGCCAGTTCTGTAATTTGAAATACTTGATGAAGCTGGTCCATGTACTGGAAACCCTGTATCAACATCAACAAATCACCCTCAGAAGGCTACTCTGATAATCAACGCTTCTGTTACTTAAGGTGAAACTCTTCTTGTCTGAGACAGTTCTGTGGACCCTTGGTGTCCCCAGGGAATACAATCTGAATGACAATGACCCAGTCTAAGTGTCTTATGTCGCAGATCACACATCTGTGTAACGTGCAAAGAAGCACAAGCAAGTGGACCCTCATTGCCCCCAATTTCACAGAGCTATGGGTTATGGCTCCATTTGACATCATTATACACCAGAAGCATATTATCTGGTATGAAAATAGACAAATCTGTAATGAAAAGCAGTGTTTTGTAATGAAGGTACACTTTTAAAGTTTTATTTTGGTCTGACTTACTATTCAGAAAACAGTAGTTGCTTAACAAATGCCTATTCACTAACATATTTATTCCAATTTGGCCCGAAGGTACTCTGGCTTTTCTTCCCTACCAATTCCTTTGCACGTGTCAATATTGGTCAATATACTTGATGCCTGCCAAAGCAGGATCACCTAAAATCGTTGAAAATAAGTTCATCCACAATTCTGGTATTCAGTTAGAAGGCCTGGATTTGGGTTGCAATTACACTACTGCCTGTGTGCAGGAAATCACTAAAAGATCTGAAGACTCGGTTTTTAATTCATAAAGAAGAATAAAAGGAGCTATTTACCAAGACCTGGAACTACCAGGATTGTAAAGTTGAAAGGTACCTAAGTGTATGCTTTTGTAAATTTTAAGGGATAAACAAATATTGTGTGTACCCATTTCTAAAAATGTTAGGGTTTTTTATTAAGCTATATATTTTACTCTCTGTTGACATTTTCTAATCTACTCATGTATATGCATTAATTATGGATCTGAAACCTTTAAATACTAATGTGTCCTTAAGTCATGCAATTAACTAGCAAGAGGCAATTACAAAAGTCTTTTGAAAATAGTTGAAAGTGTCTTTACACAGTCTTAAGTGTTAATAACTCACATAAAATATTTTATATAACCAGGCATCATTTCTGACACATCTTTTTGGGACAAATATTTGATTCAGGTATTTGATCACCTTGGGGAGCTGGGGATTTCTTAGGCTTAATTACTTATATTTAAACCTAACAATTTAATGTGAGGTGAATACTGTTTTGATTATATAGCTATCAGCACCACCAATTTTCTATTACAAATATATTTTCCCATCAGACAGTATGTTCCAACTCGAAGATAATCTTGCAAAGCAGACCTGAGGAGTGTCTGGGTTTTGTAGGTGGAACCAAAAAGGTGAAACAGGGAGAACAAGAAAATTACTCCTGTCAAACTGATTATAATAAGAGCTAAGTTCCAGTCCTCTACAATATTTCTTTCTCCTATTTGTAGAACATTTGTGCTACTATGTAATCAAAAATGTCCATAGAATTGAAAGGTGCCCTTAAACGGATGGATCGATTCAAGATTTTACAAAGCTATTCAGTGAAGTGGGAGTGATAGCAAAATGTCCTAAAGTGATGCTGGATGCCTGGGAACAATAGAGTCACAGCATCCACATGGGATCCAGGCAGGGCTGAGCCTTGCCCACTGACGCAGGCCTTCTGGGTGAGGGAGGGTGGACATAATCATGGAACAAGTCGACCACCTCTAGTTTCCATCCAGTCACATGGCTCTGGAGCACATGGACCTTCCTAACTGCCACCTGGACAAAAAAGAGGCTTCAGAGTTATGGAAACAGTTCAGTATCCCTACCTTGATTCCAAGCCCCTGAGACTCCCGTATGCATACATCTTTTCCTGGATACTTTGTGCATCACTGTGACAAAATGAGACCAAGTGTTTATCAACGAGAAAATCATTCCTACTGGACATAGCTGGAGGAACATGGGAAACAGTTACTAGGGTTGGAAACGTAATGAGAAATAAAATACAAGCTGAGCACAATGTGTTTTCTGTGAAGCAGCCATTGGAAGGGAAACAGTGAGCTTAGTAAGATCCCAACTTGCAGCAGTGTTGAGGGTGAGGTCACAGGAGAGAGGCAGGAACCCAGGCCAGCGTTTTCTGCTCTTTGCCCAGGGAACCACAGCAGGGGCAGGATGTGTAAAAGGCAACGAAAATGTGTTCAGTGGCAAGAGAGTTGGAAGAACAACGTAGGTGTGCACGGAACTTCCCCGTAATTAGACAAAATTTAATTTACCCACAGGCTTTTCAAACAGTTTTTCTTCTCAAGTATCTGTGTTCCTCTAATACTAGTGTAGGGGCAAGATAGTGGGGATGAAGACATCCAAGTAAGAAGACAAAATACATTGAACATCTCGACTGGGACGAGAAGTGGAAAAAGCAATTGCAATAGCATTCATTCCATCTGCAAGCAAAATGGCTTTACAAGAGCTCTTTGAGACATTTCTGAGAGCGGAATCCTGGAAAGTAAAATTCCAGTAAAAATTATAATTACAGGTTGACCTTGTAACATCAATGATCAGTGTATTGTGCATCAATGTCAATTCACAGGCTTTCTGTTGACTCAATCTTTTCAAAGGTATTAGCACAAAAGTCAAAAACTGGTTTGCTCATGATTTCAGCCACACTTATTCTATTTTTTGGCCAAAGTCTTACAATTCTTCACCTGTGATTTTTCCTCCTCAGAGGGATCTGAGGTGATTAATCTTCCTCTTAGGCACCTGGATTAGCTCTGGGTCTGTGGGACGATTATTATCTTTCCTAGGCCCTTTTATTGCCTATCCGTCAAATAAAGGTGTCCGTCACTAACATGCTTTTACGCTCAAAACCCCAAACTTTTAAATTTCTAACGTCATGGTGTTCAGTATCCTATGGTTTTTACATTTATCTGATGAGTGAAGGATCTGACAATTCTATATACTTTAAACATGTTAATTAATTAGTTAATTTTAATTACTTATCCACATCACATAGCTTTTTCTTTTCCTTCAGAATTAAAAATGCTATAAATGGCAGTTATCATATTGCAAATTCCTGCTTTTGAAACACAGCGTCTCTTTTATTTCCCTGTTCTTTTGGCTTCTTCGTTTACGTCTTTAAAAACATATTCCACATTGATTTGTTCATACAAACAAGGGCGAGCACTGAAAACTGGGAGCTGCAGGTTCAACCCTGGCTCCACCAACTCTTAAAACTGTTATCTAACTATCGCAAGAACAGAAAACCAAACACCGCACGTTCTCACTCATAGGTGGGAACTGAACAATGAGATCACTGGGACACAGGAAGGGGAACATCACACACTGGGTCCTATTGTGGGAAGGGGGAAGGGGGAGGGATAGCATTAGGAGATATACCTAATGTAAATGAGGAGTTGATGGGTGCAGCACACTAACATGGCACATGTATACATATGTAACAAACCTGCACGTTGTGCACATGTACCCTAGAACTTAAAGTATAATAAATAAAAAAAAAAAAAGAACAACAAAAAAAACTGTTATCTTTGGCAAGTATTGAAAGTGTTCTTATTTCTCTTATTTCTCTCATCTCAAAAATTAGTGGTGAAAAGAAAATAATTTACTACATACAGTTGTTATGTGTGTGTGTGTGCTTATACATATATATATGATTAAATGTATAAATATATATATGTATGTGTCATTCAAAGTCTATTACCTCCAGTTACCTCAAACATTTCTTCTAAATCCTTCATATATAAGCCCATGAATTTTTATCATTGTGTACTATATACACTGTACCACAATCAATATATTTAAGCCCATCAGATCTAAAATGTTTTATGTTTCCTTTTCAGGTCCAACTCTTTTGTTATTAAAATTAATATTTCCAAGTAGATAAATTTCAAGCAACTACTAGTAATGCGTCTAAGTATACAAACCAGTCAAGAGTGCAGAATTAAACTGCAATCCAAAAGACAGTAGGCAGCCAGAAAAAAATCAATATTTAAAACTTAATATAAGCCAGGTATCAGATGTGTCCTGACAAAATGAAAAAGAATGTGATTAAGTCGTACATTACTTACTGGTATAGGTGAGTTGAAAACCTTGGTCGGTGTCAGATCCGTTGGTGTTGAACTCCAGCCACAGGTGATTGGACGTGCTGTTTAGGATCAGCCTCAGCAGTTCATTTTTAGTGAAGGTGCCCAGTGGACGTGAGGAACTGTCTTTTCCATCGTAGACCTGACGAAAATCACAGCGTGAGTCTCTCTATGCCTTCATTGGATTCTTATGTTAGCAATGTTAATAAGATATCCAAATCTTCAAAGACGCCGTTTTATACGATACTTAAAAAAGGCATATAGTGTATAGAAAGATAAATGAAGGACTTAGTGCTAAATCGTATTTGTTCTTTAAGTTTTATCTTTACCATTAACACTAGAGGCAAAACATCCCCTTTTTGTTCAGATCACTTCATATTCATTACTTTAAGAGCTCTTTCTGTGTTTAGTTAAAATTAAATAAATATTTCTTTACGTTTCCAGGTTTCACTACCTACCTTTTTATTCCTTTTCTCATAGTTCAGTTATAAAAGTGGGAAAGATTTATAATATTTTAGTCTTGAATATCTCCTCCGAACTCTCAACTAAGTCAAAGAACGTACTCTTTCCTTCTGTTCCCTTCGGTCTGGATGCATTAAAGGACAACACGGTGTGGCGGAATCTTGTCACATTCTGTAGTCTGCAAGCCTGAGGTGGCTTTCATCTTGAATTTGTAATAACAGAAGTATCTCATCATGCAGTAATAACACAGAAGCGTGATGTTGCTTAAAATGCTCTGTATGTGACATTATCTTCCCAAGGAGTTGTAAAACGAGAGTAGATACAATAAGTATGTGGAACATAAAGAAGACATGGCTTGGTGTTGGCCATTCGGGAGAGGGAAAGTTCAGTCATGGGTTCCCAACTTTTGGGGAGACAGGTCACACGGTGGGGAGCAGTGGGTTGGTGTCACTGTTATATTCTGAATGAGGGTCGGGTAAAAGTGTTTCAGGACCCATGCACTTTCTGCCAATGCCCTGAGGCTCAGGTAACAGAAACAGCACTGACTTTCTAGGAGGACAGATACCTAATGCATGCGGGGCTCAAAACCTAGATGACAGGTGGATAGGTGCAGTCAATCACCGTGGCACTTGTATACCATATAACAAACCTGCGATTTCTGCACAGGTTAATTCCCGGAGCTTAAAATAAAATAAAAGAGTCAACGCAGCAGTCCTCACATCCCAATAACAATAGAGCACTAGGTGGGCACAGCTAATCCACCTGCCTCCCTCACTAGCAGGGGGCCATAAAAATAAACATTTATTACATTATATTGGAAAATGCTCAGTTTGTCTTACTAGAAAAATGGAACCCTAACTAAATAAAATTAAACAGAGTCTTAGTAGGCTCTTCCAATGTGTTTGTTTATTTTCCCCACTTATTTCCTCTTTATACGGGTTAATTCTTCTTTTATTGTCTTTCAATTAATATATAAACCCAGGGATGTACACAGATATACATACTCAGGAAAGGAGAAAATACACTTAGAAAAGATAATTTTGTGGGTAGTTATTTAATTACAATTAAATATGGACATGCTAGTGGGGTAGAATCAGATACCCTTTAATCTCCTTACTAAAAGACTGTTGTCCCAGGTCATTGTTTAAAAACCATTATTTGGTTTATTCCATGTTTTTATTAGATGAGCCAGGGTCTGACATCCAGAGACTAAAAGGTTTTAAGTCCAGAGGAGTCTGGGTCAAAGAGAAAATGCTCAGGTCTCCCCAGGAAGGCCTTGGGCTACCCCGTATACCGTGGAATTGTCTGTAATTCACAGAAATCCATGAAGACGGGGAAACACGAAAGAACTCGACACTCCCTGAAGTCCCTGCTTGCTCCTGACACACTGTGAGCTCATTCGCTCTCCTGAATCCTGGCTTCCTCATGGGGACTTGACCAAGTGCACTGTGGATCCCTGACAGATTGCACCCCCCTCCCAGTGGTTTCATGATTAGAACCATTAAACATAAACAGCTCAACGGCTTAATCGTAAGATTCTTCAGAACAGGAATTCTGCCTTCTTTATCCACGTCATCAGCAATTAGCACTGGGTCCAACCACCGACAGCCCAGAGAACAGCTATGTCATTGATTAACATGGAGCTTTCCCCTGTCAGTTCTCTAAAGTTAAAATCTGGGTTCAGGTTTTGCATTGATCACAAATAAAAACCCAGATAGGAGTGGAAGTCAGAAGACTTGATTTCTGATCCCAGTGGAATGAGGAACAGGCTACACCTGTTCTGTACAACATTTCTTAGTTATATTTTTTCACCTATAAGCAGCTAGATTCAAAGGGTTCTTTTCAGTTATTAGAGAAAGCCTTCTGGATTCATCTGTTTCATACGAGGCTGTAAGTATTTGCACTACAGACCCTCCTCAGAGTTTGGCATTTAATCAATGTCATATACTTTAAGGGATGTTGCTGGGTTAACAGATGATCACAGATCAGAAAACGTCACGCAGAATGTTAGCATGACAATACTGAAAGTTCTGGGGAAATGTTTCCCCATTTAACAGAAACTATACCCTGCAGATTTATTTCCAAAATTAATTGCATTTTCCATTCTATATTCCTTTCATGACATGTTTCTGAGAGCTTGATATCTCTTACATGGTTTTTCCACATGAAGCAAGAAAACATCATATTTATTTATGTGTGCAGGGGGTGCGTGTATATAAAATTTTAGTCTTTATTATTACATCTCAGTATGTGCGAGGGATCAATGTGAACAGCATTAGGCTCAAAAATTAAGATAATTTTACTAGAAATGTTTTTAACGGAGATCTTTATTAGCATATTTAACAAAATATATGCCTGCAAAACATGTAGGCATTTTATATGATTGACAGCTTCTCTGTAATTAAATGTGAGAAGCAAGGTTTTTAAAAAAAACTTTTTGTTATAATCAACAACTTTAAATGGCATGCAATCACAAATGAACATAATTTCCTTCCTTCCATTCCAATAATATTTATCCTTGTATATTTTATGCAGTATCTCTAATCACTCACCTGCACTAAAGTATAGTTAAGAGTTATTTAAAAGTTTGCCTTAAAGGCTTACTGACTTCTAAATTTGAGGTTATTAAAAAATTCAGAAAATGCCTACTTGTGATGTAACTATTTTTTTTAAGATTAGTAAGAATGTGCTAGTTTCCTGCCTAAAAACCACTTCTTAATTACAGTCTCTCATACTGCCAGCGTGAGCTTTCAAAAGACTATTAAAACGAAAGAACAACTAGAATAAAACCACACTACTAAATGATGACATTGAAATACAGTCAAACCCGGCCTTAGGAGGAAGTGAGGCCCTTTAATCTCCTGACCTGTGCACATCACTTCGAATGAGGTCAAGTGGAGCCCGGCGGGGGCTCCATTCCAGCCATTCTGTAAAGGGAGGACAAACAGGGTTTTCCCTTTTAGTTGGCTTTCTGCATATTCTCTTCTAACGCTCATAGTTCAAAGTGAGTTGACAGTACTGAATCTAAAATGCATCATTATGTGCATCTAGGTAGATGTCAATTAACTGAAAAACCCCTGGGATTTTAAAAAGGGAATAAAAAGAGCCACGTGTCCCTTTCTTGCCGGAAACCAGGCTTCTGTTCAATGAAATTGCTCACCTCACTGAAACAAGCAGGTGACTGGAGGGATGATTTCTAGCAGGGGTGTCCGATCTTTTGGCTTCCCTGTGCCATGTTGAAAGCACTGTCTTGGCGTACACATAAAATACACTAACACTAACCAGCTGCTGAGCTTTACAAAAATCACAAACACGTCTCATAGTGTTTTAAATGTTTACGAATTTATCACAAACACGTCTCATAGTGTTTTAAACGTTTACGAATTTGTGTTGGACCACAGGCAAAGCTGTGTTGGGCCGCATGTGGCCTGTGGGCTGCGGGTTGGATGAGACTGTATCACAGCATTAGCTCTTCTTGCTTAAATCTTTTCCCTTTCAGTGCCCTGAGGCCAGACTGCCCATTCTCCAGACCCTAGATCATGGAAGGTTCCCAGTTTATTGAAATACGTACAGGAGAGGTGAAAATTATATCAGAATCTTAGGAGTTAAGGGGCATTTCTGGTTGGAGCTGGGATTTTATAAATCAAGGCAGGACCTGGGTACCCCTGCAATCAATATTGAGATTCTGTCTTGTCCCGGCTTGGCGTCTCCTCATCAGCCCTGTCAGTGACCTGACCACAGTGGCTGGATTTGCCTCCATTATCACTTCAGAACCTTTCCAGCTTTCCACATTATGGCCACATTTAAAAATCAAGATTAACTACAGAAAGGCTTGGTTTGAGGACCCTGCAAGTTTTAATAGTTACAATTATGTGCCAGACACAATGCTAGGAATGTCCACTTATGTTATTAGATTAAATCCTCAAGACAGTCCAAAAAGGTAGGTACAGCTGCGTTTTCTTACACATAAGGATGCTGAAGATCAAAAGTGTTAAATAACTTGCACGAGGTGCTGGACTAATAAATGTTAGATCCAGGTTTATCTACAACGTTATTTGAAAGTCCACATACACTGTTCTAAGTGAAGTGATACTACACTTCCTCAAACTCATTTGTAAATAAATATAAATAAATCATATATAAAAAGATATATCAATATGTGCATATATCTCTATGTAGAAAAACAGATAGACAACATATTTTTTGAGAAGAAAAGTTGGAGTCATCCTGTGGGAGAAGATTATTTTTACCTTTAGAGTATCTCCTTCAAACAGCTGGAAGCTTCGTGTGCGGAGGTGAATACCCTTGCCGGCTTCTGTTTCTATTTTATAGATACACTCATGGTTATTATCATAATTGGATGGAAAATTTGGAGACAGTAATGTTCCTTCATTTCCTTTGACACTTGCTCCACATTCAGCTAAAATAAATAGGACATCAGAGAAAGAGGATTCAAAAGTGGAATTACTGTTTTTAACAGATTAAAACCTTTAAAATCATGATAGCCTCCTCTTCTATCAATGTATGTCTGTTAACAATATATTATTTTAAAATAGATCAGTGATTTTTTAAAATTGTTTCACCAACTGGACACAAAAAGATACCCCGCTTAGCTCATTTTCAAAATTGTCTTATTTATTTTAAGAGAATGACCTCTGACTATGTGGAAGCAGCATGTAATCATACAGAGAGTTCTAGAATAAAACGGGCTCCGGCACCATGGCTGAGGGACCGTGTCACCAGGTTGTCACAGTACCTCTCCCACCTGCCTCGTTCCTGCCTCATGAAATGTCTCCACCAATTCCCATGCACCCATTCTACCATTGTTTCTCTGCAGTTTTTCTTCACTGGTATCTTATGGCATCAACTGGGATGCATTCAAAGGGGAATCTAACGACAGACCAAACCACTGAGTTATCTTGTCACAGTCTTCAGGATGTCACAGCCCTGGAGGCCTTAGCATTATGTCTTAGGATGGAAGAACATTCAACGGCAGTAAATATCTGCTTCTCCCCCTCTCCCAATGAAGGAAGAGGATAGCTGACTTCTCGATCTAAATTTATACCAAACAAAATTCCTCTTATCAAGGTCAAAGTGAAAATACATACAACTGTCTACTTTCTGTCAACCTGGGGAAAGTCACTTAACTTTTCAGCACGTGTTTCACTGTGAAAGTCAACAGTTTAGGTCAAGAATGTTTTCAGCTCCAAAATTCTAAGTCCAATACAATCACACACACACACACAGTAATAAGTAAAGTGGCTACATATGCAGGTGCACACACACACAGAGGTTTGTATGTGTCAAGAGAGCTCCACAGGAGTCTGCACTGACAATTTTACAGACTATACGATGTGCCCAGCACTCTGATGTAAACATCCCACAGAATGCCTATTCGTTTGAAGAATAATTGTTGAGTTGGAAAGCAAGCATCAGTTAAATGCCAGGTATGTACTGAGAGTGGCAGAGAAGGATGCACAGTGTTCGTTTTCCAGTGGGTTGCTCAAGGTATTGTAGAATTTTGCAGATGACTTCTGCATGCCCATTGCCACGATGCTGATTCTCTCACACCCTCACTCCCTCTTTGACCATGAACACAATCAGCTACGTCACTGACCATGGGCATCTTAATCCACTTGCCAGCAGGAAGTTGCTAGAGATCCATGATTGCCCCTCAATGATTTGTGCACATTGAATCTCAGAATGCCTCCATGTGGAAGGGTGTAGGGAGAAAGTCAGAGAGGAAAACGCTTGACAACTTGGGTTCACTTCTCCCTCATCCTCCTTAAACAAAGATAGAAAGGCAGACTTTGGATATGGTTCTCAGGGTGAAAGTGTTGAGGGAGAAATGCAGGCAACTGGTGACTCAAAGATGCCATTGGAAATTTAAAATCATTTTAAGAAATTACAGTAATATAATTATATAATCATAATTATATACTTGTATAACTGTAATAACTTAAAAACCATCTTAAAAGACATATATATAATTATATATATATTTTATTTATATATATTTATATAAATATATAATTATATAATTATATAATATATATAATATATATATATATACACCCATGAGTAGGTGTATATTTATAAATACATATAAATATATTTATATCTATAAAATATCTATATTATATATAATATATAAATATATCTACAAAATAGATATAAATATATAAACATGGAGAGAAAAGCAACTGATGTGTTTCTCATGCTCCATACTTGGGCATCCCTACTCCAGCCCACACCTTGCTGGTGTTTGAACAGTGATCCTTCTCTGTTAGCAATTTGATGATTCGCAGACAGTGTAAGGTTGAAGAAAAATGGCTTCACAGGCTGGGGGCAGTGGCACACGCCTGTAATCCCAGCATTTTGTGAGGCTGATGGGGGTGGATCATGAGGTCAAGAGATTGAGACTATCCTGGCCAACATGGTGAAACCATGTCTATACTAAAAATACAAAAATTAGCTGGGCGTGGTGGCACGCGCTTGTAGTCCCAGCTACTTGGGAGGCTGAGGCAGGATAATTGTTTGAACCCAAGAGGTGGAGGTTGCAGTAAGCTGAGATCTGCCACTGCCCTCCTGGAGACAGAGCAAGACTCCATCTCCAAAAAAAAAAAAAAAAAAAAAAAAAAGAGAGAGAAAGAGAAATGGCTCTATAGTTTAAACTCAACAACAAGCTATTTAGATAGTAAGCTCCTTGGAAAAGTTAATAATTTGTGGAATGTTGAACATCTTTGTTGGATGTTCTTTTATTTTTTTTTCCTTCCTGAAGAAAGTGTCTTTCACATAAAAGCCAAAATAAATGAAAATAAAGTTTAAAGAAGCCAAGCTGTGTGTCCTCCCTCGGCTGCCCCATGGAGAGAAGAGTTGGGGTTTCCAGCTATAAAAGGTGCTGTCCTTAAAGGAAATAAAATAAAAACATAATTCTAACAACCAGAGAATGAAACCTAGTCACAAACATCAGAGAATATTTAAAATTGAATTTAACAAAAATCGACAAAGGCAACTATTCCAAATTTAGATCTTTTATTAGGTTTATAAGTTTAAAAACAATTCATGCAATTGAAGATATACTGGCATAGTGGCAAATAAATAAATCTTTTTTAGGTGGGGAAGGAATGCCAGGACATGGGCACAGTCTCAGGGGCAAAACAAATAGGATGTTTTTATGACTTTATCAACACGACCAAAGTGAAGCATCACAGGAAGGAACTACGGGAGATGGAACTGCAAACACAGCCTGAACCAGGTTGTAGGGAACGTCTGCGCTTCCTTGAACCATGGCAGGAAGTCCCTGAAAGAGTTTGGAGCATGGACATGCCCTGATAAAAGGATGTTTGGAAAAGAGGAATGCCCAAAAACAGTTGAATTTTAAAGACTCTAAACAAAAACACAGAAGGTATAGATGTTGTGAAGATTGACTTGTGACACAAATTCTAGAATTTCAATAGAAGAGGAATATCTTTGAAGGTTCAAAGAAGTAATCGTAGGAAAAATAAGTTGTAGTAATACCATGCCTGATGGGGTATAGGAATTTATCTAATTTTTTTTTTTTTTTTTTTGGTCTATATGTCACTTGCATACTGCATGCTCTTATTAGTATTACATCATTGGCTGGGCGTGGTGGCTCACATCTGTAATTACAGCACTTTGGGAGGGCAAGGTGGCAGATTACCTGAGGTCAGGAGTTCAAGACGAGCCTGGCCAACATGGTGAAACCCTATCTCTATTAAAAATACAAAAATTAGCCTTGCATGGTTGTGCATGCCTGTTGTCCCAGCTAATTGGGAGGCTGAGGCAGGAGACTTGCTTGAACCCAGGAGGGGGAAGTTGCGGTGAGCTGAGATCACGTCACCGCACTCTACCCTGGGCAACAAGAAAGAAGCTCTGTCTCAAAACAAAACAAAACAAAACAAACAAACAAACAAACAAAACCATGGGAGTATATAACAAAACTAAACCCATGTTACACATGAGAAAACTGAGGCACAATAACACTAATTAACAGGCTCGAGATCACACAGGTGTGAGAGGCAGACTATTATTTGAACCCCAGGCAATCTGCTATCAGAAGGTGCAATAATTGTGCTATGTTTGTTAATACACAATCTTGGTAATTATTCCTATTGGCAGATATTAAATAATCTGTGAGGGCTACTTGCTTATGACTTGAATAACCTTGTGGTTCCAACAGAATAGGAAAGTGATGCTGCTGAGGGAAGCAACTTTCTGAATGGTATAAGTTACTATTTTACAAAACGTTCTTTGAAGAAACATTGGTATACTTTTGGGGGCTTGTCTTCTGACTCAATTCTGTTTCCAAATTAAATTAGAAGAGTTCTTGCGAAAGCTTGTTATCTCCTTTCCTATCTGCTCTCTAACACTACCCCTGCCTTTCTGAGCAAGATACCACCAGATAGCTCATAGATCACAAAATGTTTCCTTTTCCTTGTTTCCACAGCTGTGCAGGTGGGCTCCCAGTATACAAAAATGGATACAACGTGATATTCAAATGAAAGAATGGATGTGTCAAAGAAACTGAGAGAGGTGCTCCAGACCCTGGGGCAGTATGGCGGAGGACATAATGTAATAAGATACTGATATTAAGTAAAGAGCAAGTGCTCAGAAAATCGCAACAGTTACGTGACCAAAATTTCAAAAGTTATTTGAGCTTGATTTCAAACATTCATTGAAAATCACCATTAGAACAATTAAATGCTTCATTTTAAAGAATTTTTTAATAGTCTATTTAATATTAAGATGAACGAATACAATGTTTCTTAATACACATCACTTGCTGTTTTATAAAAAAGCTACCGAAATGGTAATTATAATTGAATTGTCATTTAGATTTTTGCAATTGAACGAAACTAATTAAAATTAAATTAACACAGGAGAAAGGAATTAATTGATTTTTCAGTCAATTCTTCTGTACAAAGGCAGCTACCTGTGAAATCTGCTGTCTCAGTCTGCTTGGCCTGCTGTAGCAAAGTACCACCGAGAGAGTGGCCTCAACAACAGACAGATGTGGAGGCTAGGAAGTCCCAAATTCATAGCATTAACCAAAGTGTCTGTATAAATTAATACATACTCAATATTAGGGAAGGTTATTTTATTGGGGACATTAAATAACTATTTATTTGATTATTTTAAAAACTAAGTAAAATATATAACCTCTCAATCTGCCTGTTCCATACAGTTAAATTGGATTCAAATTCTACAGCTGAAGCAACTTGTCCACCTAAATAATTTTGAGCCTACACAATACCTCACATTTAACAGACATGTTTCTTAACATAATGGCTGAAAGTAAAGGTGTATGGCTCTGGTTATTAAAATGCAGACATTGTTGTGGGGCTTTTGAGGGCATTATGAAATTGGAAAACCATTAATATGCAGACTTCTATGTTTTAGAAGCTTTATTTAAAAAGTACAGAAATAGAAAACAGCTCAACTAAGGAACACAAACAGAAAATCTACCTTTCTCCTTTAAACCAAGTTCATTGTGTTCTACACAATAAGTAAATCTTACCTATAATAGAAGTCTATATAAATCAAAACGTACAAGTCCATATTTACTTACAAAGAATATCTAAGAATTTCACAAAATGGTACTATTTTTAGCCCATGCATTATCCTAAAACCTTTATTTTTACAATTTAGTGCCATTATTGGATTAGCTTTTAAGAAGCAACAGAAACTAACATTTTAGCTTAGAATGTTGTTTCAAATTTTTAAACCCAAAATTAAAGAACTACATAGAATTATATATAGTTTAGTGATATATATGAGACATATCATATATATCACATATCACATGTGATGTATATCACATATCACATATATGTCTCATATATATCACATTTGATATGCATCTTATATATCACATGATATGCATCTTATATATCACATGATATGTATCATATATATTATATATATCACTAAACTCTATATATTGGTATTTTTAATGAGATATCTTTTTAATATATCTCCATAGAGAGAGAGTTTAGTGTTAAACTAGATCTAAATTAAATTAAAATACAGGCAAGATATTTTGTTTCACTCTGCCTGTCAGAAATAACTTACAATCCATTCAAAAATTGAGAATAAGGGTGTTGTTGATTTTTTTCTTTTTTTATTTCGCCCAGTGACTTTCTACTTTGTCAAGCAAATAGAGTTAATACAGTTAATCAATAAGAGGCTATATCTCACTTTCATTCATTTTTTAAAAAATTCTCTTACTAGATATGCATTTAAGGCTTATGCTGACGTATACATGCAGCCCTTTAACACCCTGAGAAAATTTTTTGTTCAAATAATTCTGAAATGATGTCATAGATGCAATATTGGGTTACAGAATTATAGCGAACATTTATCTCCATCATATGTGCTAACTTTGCTCCTGCTCTTTTGACCAAAATACTACAAAATGTTACAAAACGTCACAAAATATTCAGTTTTTGTTGTTATTCAAAAGCTGTGCAGATGGAATTCTAAATGTCCTAAGCTAATCACGACTGCCCTGGCCACAATGACTGCTCAGGAATAGGCATGGGACTCAATGTGATCCAGTGAGAGGAAACCCAGGACTTGTACATAAGCGATCTTGACATAGCTGTTTCCACAGAGCTGCAGGATGTGGGGCTACAGCACTGTATGTGATGATATGAGATCAGGAAGCCACCTAGTGCTTTACCCATCTTGGCAAAACTGAGAGATGCTGAGACCTCAGGTTCTTGTTGATGAGGTTGAACCCTTGATCAAACCTCACCTGAAGCTGTCCCGATGTATGGACTTTATATCACCTTACCAATAAACTTTCATTTTGACTGAAGCCAATGTGGGCAACTTTTTCTCTAACTTGCAAGTGAAAAAGAAGATCCTAAACAATACATGTATAATGCACATGCCAAGAGGTGCCAGAAGAGAGGGTTTGAACATTGAGGTTGAATACCCAAGGTACATATGATATTATTTCTATCATCCTAAATACATCATCAGGTTGAAAAAACCCTAAAATGAATAAACACAAATAATAAAAAACTTTCTACCTCTTTCACTGAAAAGTGACTTCATAGAAAAATAGTTCTCAGCTCACTAGAAATTCCATTTAAGGTCAGACATTTATTAGGGAGGTTAAAACCGCATGCTTCTAACTCAGTCGACATTCCTTAGGTATCACCTGCAACCTTTGGTATGGATTTGCCTCTTTTTTTGCCACAGGCAAATCATTTTTATTTCTATAATTTTAGAGAAAGGAACATGAAGTATGGATGAATCAAATTTTTGAGATGAAAAGAGAAGCTTCTGAGGAAAGCAATTTTCCTCTTTTGGATACACAAAGCTTAGGGACGAGGCAGCCCACTGTAAAGCAGCCGTCAGTCCAAGGAGGGAGACAAAGAGATGAAGAGAACTTGAGGCCGGGTGTGGTGGCTCATGCCTGTAACCCCAGCACTTTGGGAGGCCAAGGTGGGCTGATCACAAGGTCAGGAGCTTGAGACCAGCCTGGCCAACATGGTGACACTCCGTCTCTATTAAAATTACAAAAATTAGCTGGACACAGTGGTGGGCGCCTGTAGTCCCACCAACTCGGGAGGATGAGGCAGGAGAATCGCTTGAACTTGGGAGGCAGAGGTTGCAGTGAGCCGAAATTGCGTCACTGCACTCCAGCCTGGGTGACAAGAACAAAACTGTCTGAAAAAAAAAAAAAAAGGAATGTAATGGCAAAAACTGCAATTACTTTTGCACCAACCTTACAGAAAGAGCCCTGGTGCTCTGTGGGCCTGAGAGGGCTCCATCTGTCTGCACAAGGATGCTGGGTGAGTGCTGGGTGCACTCTGGAGAGCCAGTGAATGAGGGACTCTGAGCCAGGACAGAGTGGAGGGAGAGTGGTTGCTCTGATTAGCAGGGGAAGCACTGACCAGGCTCTGTTACATTGGGCAAATCGATGGGGTTTTCACTTTGGAGAGAGCATTCTGGGAGCTGTGGCCCCTGGGGTTGGTGGGGTCTGGGGAGCCGGGGGAACCATCAGGGGGAATGGGGGGATATGGAGGGAGTTGGAGCTAGGAGGGTGGGGAGGAGGAGTCTGACCTTAGAGCTCTGCAGTGGCCAGAAACCTTCAGAACTAGGAGCTAAGCAGGTGTGGGGAATGAGAGAGAAATGAAGACAGCACCCAAATGCACCAGAGGGGCTAGAAGAAAAATCAGGAAACTGCAGGCAAAATGCAAAAGACTAAATACAAAAAGGGCCTGTCCAAGGCCCTCCGTTTCCCTGTTCAGTGCAGTGGTTAAAGGCTGAGTTGCAGGCTCCCTGGGTTTGAGTCTTCCTAGCTCTATGTCCTTGGGCAGTTTGTAGTGTCTTTGTGTCTTAATATTTCCACCTGTAAAAGGAAACTGTCAATCATAGGGTTTACTTCGTGGAATTGTCATGGGACTAAATACATGATTACAAGGAAGGAGCCTGAAGCAGTGGCTGGTCTACCATACAGTGTTTAATAAATAGTAACTATTCTTCCAGCTCTGGTTGCTTATTGTTTCATATTTTAGACTACAGAGTAAACACCTGAATGACAAGAAAAACAATGTAAAGATAATGACTCTGGATGAAATAGAATAACATTTAATGGGTCTTAATCATTATAATCAGTAGACTACTTACTGCTCCATACCTAGATGTCACTTTGATTTCATTGAGTTGGGGGTTTTGTCCAGACTTCAAACAATCTCAGTTAGGAGTCTCTGGAATAGACTCCAACCAACTCTGGGAACTCCTAAGATCATCTACAAAATATCGTATCTTTTTTTTCTTGAGATAATATTCAAAATTTGCCTTCCATTCTCAAATAAATATTATAACCACAAAAAAGTAAGAACCACTATTTTAAGATAAAAACAGATTGTAAAAATATATAAACACCTGTTTTGGAAAGAGACACGGATGATTTGATTCATGTTTTTTAATTTTTTTAATAATGAAATTCTGACTATGTGTCTCTCTGGCTCATTAAAATTCAAAAAGATAGCTTTATCATTTGAGTTACATAATATTCCTAAGCAACTCCAAAAATCAAAGAGATTCTGTACCATGGTAAAATAAAACAAGTTATGCTAAACAAGTCAGGCTAAGTGAACAAGTTTGTGTTTTATATGGATTATTACATTTTGTCTTCAGACCTCCCCCACCTGCCTCCAGTTCGTTAACTGGTTAAATTAGTGTGGTTCATATCCTGGACTCCATGGACTCAGAAAGCTTGGTGGTAAGGAGAACCTTGGTTAATCTCTCACCTCCCTTTTTTCTTCACAACGACATTAGTCAGTTTTCTGTAACTTTAAAGAACATTCTGTAAGACCCAGAATATGCTGAGCAACATGGCTGGGTTGCTATGGCAGGAACCAGACCATGTCCGTATAGCTAACTACGAGAGCTCTGGCTGTGTGGGCAACACACCCTATTTAAGCTACGACAGCAGTTATGATTCTCCTTTGCTAAACTTCTTACAGTGGCACAGTTTCCAGATTGCCAATAAACATCGCCCTACCGGATCAACAAGCCAGTACCAGCACATGAGCCCAGTACTTCATTTCAAGGTACCAAAATAAAAGTTCCTGTTACTCTTTGGAATTATCTCTTGGATTCCTCCAGAACACACTGAAAAAGCGAATTCAGCATTCAAATGCCTATCATGCCCACTTAGCAGGAGTGTGCAACCATCATCCAATCAAAGGGTACAACTGACAACAAAAACGAAATTGTCACCATCGTCATATCAAGGGACATGTGCTGCTTTTAAAGCAATATAATTGTCAGAGGTTGTGTTATTATAGCTTGGCTTCTTTCTTTTTCATTGTTTTCTTTTGCTCCAGATTTTCTCTCTCTCTCTCTCTCATATATATATATATATTTCCCTTCATAAATATGCTTGACACATGCTTTGGTTTCACTCTTGTTCAATCATAAAATTTCAGAGCTGAAAGGGACTTACATTATAGATGAGCTCATTCAAGCCCAGCGCAGTTAGGCAGCTCCCCTCTCCCCTGGTTGGCAGAGTGGGGCCCATACTCTCACCCCCTCCTTCCTTACCAACAACCCCCCACCCCGTCCCGACCACCCTGGGCTTCTTGCCTGGGCTATGCCCTGCCCCCATGGATGAATGAAATGAAAGCGTGTGACCACCTACCCACACACCTTGGCAGAGGTGCACTCCACACACGGCGGCCCCCACCCAGGCAGGTAAGCTTGGTTGCACCTTCTAAGCGATATCCCGGGAAGCAGGAAAACGTCAGAGAGTCTCCCACACCAAAGTGAAAACCAATTCTTCGGCTGAAGGCAGGGACTCCAGGATCATCACACGGCTCCAGGTCGTACTCTGAGGCATGCAGAGACAGAGTAAATGCATGAGGATTTCGGTAAATACACAATGATTAAATAGCAAGAGTAGAAAGGTGTTATTACAAAAAATAAGTCTACACATATATTTTCCTCAAACACTTATAACTGTTACGTGCATTTTTTGTCTTGTACTATGAACTGTCTAATGACAAATGACATGGGGCTTAGTATTTTTTTTTTAATTGACAAGTAAGAATGAGAGTTACTAGAGGCTGGGAAGAGGGTGTATGGCGGGAAGGATAAAGTGATGTTGGTCAATGGATACAAGGATACAGTTAGAAGGAATATGTTCTAATACTTGATAGCAGAGGACAGTGACCATCGTGAGTAATAATAAAGTGTACATTTCAAAATAGCTCAAAGGCAAGATTTGAAATGTTCCCAACACAAAGAAGTAATAAATGTTTGAGGTGATGGGTATCTTAAGTATCTTGATATGTTTGTCACACATTCTACTCATGTATCAAAATATCACATGCACCCCATAAATGTGTACAATTATTAAGTAATTGAAGACAAACAGACAAATAGCATATTAAAATGAGATAATTCACTTCAAAACTGTCAACTTTAGAGTGTGGAATAATTTCACTGATATTTCTAATTGCTTAAATTGGTTACTGTATCCCTCCCAAGGGCGCTTTTTGATAACTAAGGCATGAAGCATAACATAAAAGCAAAGGCACAGGGTTGTGTTTGTGGAAAGCTTATCATAGCCGATTTCACCTCTAGAATATACCTCAGTGAGGAATAGTGGAATTTTCCTCTGTTTATTTTCAATCTGGAAACAGTGCGAGATTGAAAAGTAGGAGACAAGATTTTGTACTAGAATCACTATCTCACACCTTGTTGTTATCATTTTCCTTCTATCTAAGGATATACTGTGTACACTCTATTCAAACCATACGCTTCCTGTCATTTCTTTAAAAACAACTGAAAACTCTTGCCAAATAGGAGAATAATTTGATATTATTATATGCTATACCTATTATCTTATATAAAGAAACACCATGATCCTGTGGTTCTTTGCTTTGTGTATATTTTTACTCCATAGTTTATACAATATCCTCTGAAAGATATTTACAACGACAGAAAGCCTGAAATGATATCGCGAGGTTAGAAGGTGTGTGTTAGTTGTAACCATCTTGATTAGGCTTTGTTAGGATTTTCTTACATTAATTGTCACTTAATCACTACTATACAAAGCATATTTACACTATGTACATGTTCATCTTCATCTGACCCAAGAAAGTGTACTGTCCTCAGAATTCCATCTTCTCACCTACTCAAACACTTTGTTCTTTGAGTTTATTCTTTTTCTTTTCCTCATCAGTTCTCTTATTTCCATCAAGATAAAAATACCTCAATCATAAGAATGAGGTAAACAACCAAACCAACCAACAAAACAAACTAACACCACCAATCTCTGGACTTCACAGTCACCCAACCACTATATCATTTATCTGGTTATCATTAGCACAAACTTTTCAAAGTGTTGGGTGTATCTTCCATTTTCCCAACTTCCCTTCCAAGCCTCTCTTCATCTCATCTATTCAGGTTTTCTTTCACAGCCTTCCACTCAAATACATCTTACCAAAGTCACAGTGACCACCAGATGCAAAAACCAATGGTCAATTCTTAGTCCTCCTCTTACTAAGTAGGTTTTAAAACAGTTGAATGCTCTCTTCTTTCTTAAAAGGCTCTCCTTTCTTAGCTTCTGGGATGCCACCCTCCTCCTAACTCACTGAACCCAACTTTTCAATTGGCTGATTTGGATCTTCTGCTGCCCCATGTGTTGAAATTAACTCTGCTGATGGCTTTCCAGTATTTCTTTTTCTTTAATATGATCCTGTTATATGAACTGAAGACTCTTGTCAATTGCTTTCGAATACATCCCTCAATATCTGCAAGAGAAAAAGTCTGTGTTTTCTTCCCAAACCTGCTTTATTCTTAGTGTTTTTGATGCAAAGCATAGCATCCTCATTCATGCAGGTTGAAAACTTTGACCCCACTCTGTATTTTATGCCACCCCTTCACTTCCTATCAATCAAGTCAGCTCTACCCTAGCATCCTTCCTGTAGTCTGAGCTTCCATCTGGCATCTCTTGCTGGGATTGTATAACATGTTCTTGTTGAGACTCACACATTATCTTTCAAATAACATTGAAAAAGGTCAGATTGTGTCAAGCTCCTCAAAACCATCCAATGGTTTCATGCAACATTCACAATTAACATCCAAGTTACTTATGTTATGTGCCCTCCATAACTAACTTCACATCCTTCCACTTTCCCCTCAGTTTCAGGGGTCTGGCCACAGTGCGCCTCTTCTTTATCCTAAATTTGGTGGCCTGGTCCTCCTGTTGCACCTCCTTCTGCTGACAGCCCACCCAAATTAGCTGGACTGTCCATTCGCTGCTTCACAATCAAGTCTCAGCCTGTCAAAGAGACCCACCTAGGCAATTAAAGAATGAATACACTCTCCTCTGTCCCAGGTAATCATGACTCAACCACAGAAGAAGAAACAGTATCCTCATTGGAAAATTCATGGTACCACTGAAGAAGACAAATACAGAAAAGTAATTTTGGGAAATAAATAATTTTGGTGTAAAAACATTGTCATGGAAACGTTTTTCTCCTATGTTATATAGAAGAAAACAAATTCTGCTTAGGGAAAAGAAGAAAGGCTGCATGTCAGAGACACCCTCTGACCTGTACAGGAGGAGTTTTGCCTCACGAAAGATGCAGAAAAGGTTTTTTTTTTTTTTTTTTTAAGAAAAAAAAAAAAACAAAGTCTCGCTGTGTCGCCCAGGCTGCAGTGGCACCATCTCAGCTCACTGCAAGCTCTGCCTCCCAGGTTCATGCCATTCTCCTGCCTCAGTCTCCCGAGTAGCTGGGACTACAGATGCCTGCCACCAAGGCTTTTGAATGAAGAGAAAACCACATATGTAAAGGCACAAAGTTGTCCAAGTTTTAACCTTTTGAAGAGAATGACTGAGAAATGATGCTAATTCACTAGAAGTTAGCACTCAAGAAGTAGACACATCATAGCAGGTGGGAAAGTGCACACAGTTAGGGACCAGTAGCAGACAACATTACGTAGAATGGGGATTGCGCAGATTTAGCTAACCAACTGGAATATGGGGCTCTTTTTCTACAATATTACCATTAACATCTGCAGAAATACTGACTAGGAAACACAATCAGGAAATACTGCCTTAATAAGGCCTTCTGAGAAAGGCAGAAATAAACTCGATTACCAGGAAAGAATGCAGATATAGAAGCATATGAATGTCATTCATGATAAACAACAAAGTCTCTGGACGGGTAAATGCTTCATTTGTATAATACGTTGCTTGTTACTTGTATACTTAAAAAATAAACTCCATAGTATCAGTGTCACTGGCAATTGTGTGCAGCCCAGTTTCGAGGCGAAAATCCTTCCAATTGAAATTACTCCTCTAACATATCTAAGGAACTTGTTTACCTTAAAGTTGGCTTTGCAATCAAAAGTGTTTTGTTTTGTTTTTTTTTAAAAAAAAACCTTTATTTTTATTTTTTAAAAACCTTTCTGCAACTGTCTAGATGAAATTGATTTCTTCTGCAGGCTTTAGGTATTATTTTCTACTGGTTATATTGAAATGAATTGTTCTAAATGTTTACAGACTGTAACAGAGTATTTGGTTGTTGGCTTGCTTGTTTGTGTAAGCAGTTTATAGAGAACGTCAGCTGTATAGTTCCATTCTGACTGTTGGTTATTTGTATGGTCTGAGAGTGTTACCCAAACCCCATGTGCTGGAAATTTGATCCCCTTTTTGGGGATGTTTATGTTACGAGGGATCCACCCTCATTAATGGATTAAAGCCATTATAAAAGGACTTCTGGTCTTCTACCACATGGGGACATGGCGATCCTCCCTTTTTGGTCTTATATCCTCTGCCACGTGATGACACAGCAAGAAGGCTCACCCCAGATGCCAGCACCTTGATCTTGGACTTCCCAGCTTCCAGAACTGAGAAACGAATTTCTATTATTTAAAAATTACCTACTATCAGGTATTCTATTATGGCAAGTGGCACAAACAGACTAAGACAGTAGTCATCAAAAGAGTTACTGTCAGCTCTGTGCTAAGGGCACTGGAATAAGAAACTGATGCAGTAAAATGAACAGAATTTGCGTACACTCCTGAGAAACACCTGCAGAAGTGAACAACAGACTTGTGTCGCTGCCATTTTCTTTTTTTGGAGAAGTCTATTTAAATTCATTTTGGATCATGATGAAAGTAAGAACAGGAGGAAGTGATATTTTCATAGTGATACTACTTGCGATACACCAGGGGAGAATGCACAGAGAGAGGGATTTAGGAATTACTGTTGGAAAGATTTAAGTCTTTGATATATAAAGTGGCACGTTTCATGATTACTGCTGATTACAACAAATTTCCAAGAATTCAAGTGGTCTGAGCCAGTCTTGAAAGCTTCACGTGAGCAGTGAAATACCAAGAAAAATCAACAAAGTCAGATTAAGATAAATGGCAACTAGGTAGAATTAGAGGGAGGAGAAAATAGTTCAGAGCATCTTGAAATCCCCAAGAAATATTTTCCTTGAAGATGCTCTTTTATTTTACATAATGCTACCCATCATGCAGTAGTTAGTATGCAATCGTGAAGTTGTTCTTACAGTTGGCTCTTGAAAAATGTGGGTTTGAACAACTTGAGTCCATTGGAACATGAATTGTTTTCAATAAACATACTGGCAACTTTTTGGAGATTTGCTACAACTTAAAAACACATGCAGATGAACCGTGCCATCAAGACATATCTTAAAAACTAGTAAAATGTTAGGTATGTCATGAAAGCACAAAATAAATGTAGATACTAGTTTATTTATGTGTTAACTGACTGTAGGCCTTTGGTCAACAGTAGCCTATTAGTAGTTAAGTTTTGGGGGCGTTAAGAGTTATACTCAGGTTTTCCACTGTGCGGGGGTTGACACCCCTAACCCATGTATTATTCAAGTACAGTTGACCTTGAATAATACAAGGATTAGGGGTGTCAATCCCCGCACAGTGGAAAATCATCTTACTTACAAGTAACTCATCTTACTTATGAGTAAGACACAGCAGTAGAGCTGTAGCTTATATAAAAGTGGGGCAAGCAAACTTTCTACCAAGATTTTTAGTCTTAGTCTGGGGGATAAGATACATACTCAAATATTGCAACATGTAATCTCATAAGTGGCATCAAAAGTTAATAAGGAATTTCTGAGATCTCAAAAGTAGAATAAATTACATGTGACTGTGGTACCCAGGGACCATCTTATGAAAATTACATTTGATCTGGGCTATGAGGAATAAGGAAGGAAAACTCTCTTTGTCCAAAGCATCATATGCACAAATGCAAGTTAATGTGATTGTTCCCATCCACTGGCAGTTGTAGTGCAGCAGGGCCCCTTCTGTTGGCAGAGGGTAGGGGCGGATTGGAAATGAAGATATTGCAGAGGTTTTGAGTGTGACCCATTCACTGAGTATCTTTTGTTTATATGACCATGTTTATCTCTCATATGCTTGACTAGCTTTTAAGTGAGGGTAATTTTTTTTGTATCTGTAAAAAAAATTAGCATCTATGTCATAAACTGTACAAATTACACAAGCTAACCCATACAAATAATTTCTGCTGTAATATAAACCTTGTGCAAATATTATCTATATATTATCATTAAAAATAATGATGTTACCTAACTTGGAGTATTTTTTGTCACTGCATATGAATATATGAAACTATAAGCTCATCCTCAACTGTGTGTGTCCACGTGCTTCTTTCATCCTAGAGGTGGTTGTCAATGCAAATATTGGCAACTACTGAAGGGTAGAAACCAATGCAATCAGGTGACAACTGACCCTGAGGACACCTCCCAATGAGGCAACTTTCCTTAGAGATCTTGTAGAGTTGGTGAAGAGAATCGAGTAAGAGGGCTTTGCAGAAGATAGTGACATTTACAGATTTTTCAAAAATGAGAATTCACAGATTGTGTAACACAAAGTGGCATTTCCTGGATGCCACATAACTGTACTTGTGCCCTGCTTTGTGAAGGCTCAGCTTCCTGCACCCCATCGGTTGGAATCATGCCTGCAGTCACGCATGCACACACACACACTCATGCACACATTACACACACACACACACACATATTCTCACGAAGAGAAATAGCAGTATTGTTGCCACAGGAGAGAAACAGCAAACAAAACCAACATACCTGAAAACGTGATGTTGAAGCCCTCGTATGAAATGGAGAAGTCCGATATAAACCGAAGCTGGGCAGTGAAGTTTCCAAACAAGCCCGCCTTGATCGTATGAGGTAACACAGACCCAGTGAGCCTGGCGACGGGCTCGGAAAAACTTCCATCCTCTGTGATCAGTAAATAGTCGTGGGAACTCTCAAGATGAAAGGTGTGAAAGATCATCTGAACTCCTGAGAAACGAAGGAGAGAGAGAGAGAGAGAGAGACACGGAGGGCAGAGAGGGAGACGGGCAGAGAGAGACAGAGACAGAGGTGATAGAAATGGAGAGGAAGAGAAAATGACAGGGGAAGACAGATTCCAGAGAGTAATAGCCACAGAGACAGAGATGAGAGAGAGATGAGAGAGAGATAGAGGAGAGAGAGAAAAAGAGAGAGGTTAGGAGATGTAACAGTTGCTGAAAATTTTTTTCTGGACTTAGACACACCAAGTCTTAATCAAAATATTAAAATGTTTTCTTAATATGTAAGTCTAGCTTTGAAGTTCAAGAGGAAAATGGGTGGAAAGAGGATGGCTTTAGAAATGAAAAAAAGCAGAGGGGATAGACAACAAAAATAAATACTTAAGTGCATATAAGTACAGATATGATGTAAATAGGAAGATATGATGTGGATACGAATACTGAGGTAGATAAGGAGATTACAGATGTAGCTATATATAGATACAGATATAGATGTAGATACTGGCATAGATATGAATATTTAAGAAAAACAGGTGAGAATGTTTACAATGGGTTTCATTCAAAAATTGTCAGTAGGTTCTTAGGGACAGTATTTGTCCCAGAGGGACAAAGGACCGACAATTTTTCAGTTTACACTAAACAAGTGTCCTTTAGAAAAATCTTAGTTGGAGGTCTGTATAACTGAGGAAAAACTTCCTTAAAAATGTAGTTTTAGATGCCCCTAAAGCATATGACCTCATAGTAACCAGAACTACAAAGTCTTATCTCTGGATTCCTCTAGTGAAATTAATAAAATTAACTGTGACTAGATACCTTCTAATAAAAATGTGTATTTTTATGATTATAAAACTTCGGTCACTCATAATCTGTGTCTTCCTTATGCTTAGTTTCCTTCAGAGCAACTTATTCTTTCGTATCATTCATAGTAGCACACATAGTGTCACACAGTATACATAATAAAATGTAGCCATTTAGTATTAAGTAGGGTTCAAATCTACGTGAAAAGACAAAGCCTACATAATACTTATGTGATCGAAATTCCAAACAGACTCTTTTGTATTTTACTTTTTAAGATAGAGTCTCGCTCTATCTCTCAGGCTGGAGTGCAGTGGCACAATCTCAGCTCACTGCAACTTCTGCCTCCCGTGTTTAAGCCATTCTCCTGACTCAGCCCCTGGAGTAGCTGGGATTACAGGGATGTACCACGATGCCTGGCTAATTTTTTTTTGTATTTTTAGTAGAGACAGGGTTTCACCATATTGGCTAGTCTGGTCTGGAACTCCTGAACTCAGGTGATACGCCTGTCCTGGTCTTCCAAAATGCTGGGATTACAAGCATGAGCCACTTCACCTGGCCCCAAATAGACTCTTAAAAATGACAAGTTCAGTCACAGAAAAAAGAGTCAGGATACAATCCTAAACCTAGTGACTTTAATCTACATTTCCTACACAAAATGCAAAATGTCCTGGTCTTCACTATGCTTATCTATAATGGAGGATAGAAATATCTATTCCATGAGGCATCTCTGGATTATGTGAAGATAAATTATTCATTATGTGCGATGATACCAGGTAAACAGAAAATACAAGGAAAGTACAAAAACTGTCCCAGATTTATCATGGAAATTAGAAGTTAGACAATCGCTTATTTCCTTTTATTTAATTAATAGTCACATTTTATTGAATAGATGCCTTTATTCCTTACCATGATACCTACATTTCAAGCTTTTATTCACATGCATATATTCAGGTTATCTGATAAACAGAGAGCAAAACAAGGAATCTGTTTTTATTATACAGTTGAAAGACTATTTTTCTTCCAAAATCTTATTAAATAATAAGTCAAAGTTTTGAACCATCCATGAGAAAAGTAGTTATCTCACTTGTTTACACTGTAATGTGTTTTTTGTTTTGTTCCCATGTTTCTGTCTCATTTACTTGTCGCTACGTTTGAGACCTATGATAGATTCTTACCTTTTCCATGAGACACTTCAATGGTCCACGTGCAGTTTAGAGAGTTCGGATAAAAATCTGGAAACCCAGGAGAAAGGACTGTTCCACTCTTTCCATGGATGTAGCCTCCACACAGGGCTTAAAATAATAAAGAGAGATGGCTGTAGCACTAAAGTTTCACAATGATTGCCAGAACAAAATACTGGTTTAAATGGCATGGAATTTGCAGGAGGCTTAACAGATCTAATGTCATATCCAAGAAAAACCAAGCAAAACCTGAGCTTTATGTTACTTGCAACTATATTATGCTGGTTCATATGTAAGCATCTTAACCACTACAAAACCTTGACAACATAACACAGAATAAAGCATGGCAGGAGAATGGGAACCTGCATTCACAAGCCTCAGAACTGCAGAGATAGTGCAGGTTTGCACTCCTGAGAGCTGCTGGTCTTCTTCAGCACTTCAATGAGTTCAAACCCCCTGAACAAACCATGCCATGTTCAAACACTCGCTTCAGACACTCATTTTGGAAGAAAAGAAGAGAAAGTTTTATGTAATCATTTCAATGGGAAAGTTGCAACAATTAGGGTGTCAGCGGAATATGGGAGCTTAAGTGCTCAACTCTGATATCAGAAAGTTATGAGTTCAAATGCCGGCTCAGCTACTCACTAGCTCTGTGATCTCTGGTAAGTCTCTCAATCCTTTACATTTCTCCTATCTTGAAAACAAAAATTATGATAAAATCCATCTCATGGATAGGTGTTTGCAATGATTGCCATTGCAGAACACAATTTACAGTGTGTAATAGATACTAAATGATTAAAATGGTACCTACTGATAGACACTGATCAAAACATTACCTACTGAGAGTTGCTAACAGGAATTCAATTCTTAAGCCATCAATAATTTAACATTTTGAATAGACTCCACATACCCTAATTTTACAAATATCAAGAGGAGAATATTGACATGTTCCTACCAACTTGCTCCTTTTATTTCATATCTTAAGACCTCTCAAACTATCCTCTGAATGGAAGCACTGGACTGAAAAAGAATAAAAGGAAATGGAGTCACCAGAGCCAGAGGGTAGAAGCAGGAAAGGCAATTGCTACTCATGCTCTGCAAACAAACAGCCACATGTCTTGCGAATCACCAAGTGCTCCGAGTCTTGCCCTTCTCCTGGAACCTGTCCACCTGCAGTTGTGAGGCCTATGGATGCCACCAGCTCAGATCTCGAGACCTGGCTGCCCACCCTCACTGCAGCACCTCCACTGTGGTGGTGAAGGATATGTGCCAGCATGACTGGGCTAAGGGCTGCCCAGATAGCTGGTAAGAGGCTGGGCATGTCTGTGAGGATACTGCTAGGAGAGATTAGCATTTGAAGCAGTGGACTGAGTGAAGATTTGCATTCACCAGTGTGAACTGGCATCATTCAATCTGCTGAGGGCTTAAACCGAATAAAAAGGCAGAGAAAAGGCTGGGCACGGTAGCTCACACCTGTAATCCCAGCACTTTGGAAGGCTGAGGCAGGTGGATCACCTGAGATCAGGAGTTCACGACCAGCCTGGCCAGCATGGCAAAACCCCATCTTTACCAAAAATAAAAAAAATTAGCCAGGGATAGTGGCGAGAGTCTATAATTCCAGCTACTCAGAAGGCTGAGGCAGGAAAATCAATTGAACCCGGGAGGTAGAGGTTGCAGTGAGCTGAGATCGTGCCTTTGTCCTCCAGCCTGGGACAACAAGAGTGAAACTCCATCAAAAAAGAAAAGAAAAGAAAAGAATAGGAAAGAAAAGAAAAGAAAGGAGATAGAGAGAGAGAGAGAGAAAGAGAGGGGGGGGGGAGGGAGGGAAGAAAGAAAGAAAGAAGGAAAGAAAAGAGAAAGAAAAGGCAGAGTGAAGAAAAAATTTATCTTTTCCTGAGCTGGGACATCCGTCTTCTCATGACCCTGACTTCAGAGCTCCTGGTTCTTGAACCATCAGACCCAGGACATACATCTTCAGCTCCCTTGTTCCCAGGTCTTCAGTCTCAGCCTTAATTATGCCACTGGCTTTTCCAGGTGTCTAGCTTGCAGAGGGCAGATCTTGGGACTTTTGGCCTCCCAACCACATGAGCCAATTCCCTCAACAAATTTTGGTTCTGTTTCTCTGCAGCACACTGACTAATACATCCACTTATACGTGCAAGGTTCTCTACTCCTCTGTGTTTCCATAGCCTCATATGTAAAAGGGGGCAGAAATCACAGCTCATTCCTGCTTGCTGAAGAATGAAAGCAGTGAATACATGTAAGGAGCTCACAATAGTGTCTCACAAGCAAAACATCACTCAGTGTCACAATTTACTATGCATGTCACAAGATTCTTTTGCTTTTTTTTAAACATGTCCCCATTCTGTGCATGTATGTATTTATACTTCCTTTCTTAAACTAGGTAGGATGACCTATCATGAAGTAAATGATATTCTGAGTAACTTCTTCCAACTAGTATGATCATTCTGAATTATGTTTTATAAAAGCCTGCTCCACAAATATTCACAAAAGAATTAGATAATCTATGAAAGATGTGACAAGCCTCATCATTAACCAAGCATCTTAAGGGAACAAATCATCTCCTTTAATATGTAAACCTCATGGGAAGCGTGATATAAAAACCAGCAAAAGAGAAAATTTTTAAAATAGGTTCTAGAATATTTTAAGAATTTTTTATGGAATGTTTGCATCTTCAGATTGCAGTGACTCCACATTCCACTGTGAAAGAAGACATTATACATCCCACTTGAAATTATTCAACACATAGTTATTTGGCACCTGCTATAGAGCAGGCCCTGTCCCCAGCATCAGGGATGATCAATAATAAGAGAGATAAAATATCTGCCCTTGTAAAGTATGCATTCTGGTTGGAAAAGACAGGATAAAACCTGTAACAACATAAAAGGCAGATGATGTACAATGTTGGGAGATGACACATGACTGTGAAGAAAATCGAGAAAGAGGGATGGGATAGCCCAAGGCTTGTGGGTGGCCAGGGGTGCCATACTTAGGAAGTGGTCTATAGATAAGGACTTGAGAGAGACAAGGAAAACACTGAACACCTGGGGAAGAATTTAGGTAGAGAAAGTGGCTAGGACCAGGGCTCAAGCTACAGTGGAGCTGCAGGTGTAGGGAGCAGAAAGGACACCTCTGTGGCTGGCGGTCCTCAGAAGAGTTGGAGGTTTCTTTCAGTGACATGATGGGGCACTGGATGGCCCTGCCTAGAAAAGGACGTGACCTCATGACCTACCTGGGGTTTAGCCCTGCTCCTGAGGCTGTGCTGAGAGAACACTCAGGGGTGGAGGGAGGAAGGCGCTAAGGACCCCGAACCAGGGCATTGGCAGCAAGATGGCAAGACATGGTCTGAACCTGGCTGTGTCCTGAAGGCAGAGCCAGTGGGACTTTCTCCTGAATGGGAGGTGGGCATTACGATTAAAAAAAAGGAGGAGCTGGGGTTGATTGTGAGGACTTAATCTGAGTGTGAAATAACTACAGGGGGAGACTCGAGACATTGAGAGAATCAGGTTATAAGAGTAAGGCAGGCATTCAGCTTTGGATATTGAAGCTCCGTGTCTGCTGGGCTTGTGTGTGGAATGGTTGACATTGCAACTGGATGCACAGGTCTGGAGTCCATGAAAGAGGGTTGAGCAAGGGGTAGAAGGGAGACCACAGCTACATGAGATCAGTGGTGCAGTGAATGTAGACATAAGCTTCCACAGAGGAAACTGACACCAGCGCACCATGTAGTGGGAAGAAAACCAGCAGAGGACGGAGGAGTCCTGAATTCAGAAGCTTTGGATTGGTCACTTTTCACTGGTCTGTGATTGGATTGGTGTGAATTGATGCAATAACTTCTCAGATTTTTATGAAAACATTCACCATAATGAATTTAAAACATTTTAAGTAAAACTGAGACATCTTATATCCGAAGCTACTTGTCAGTGGTCTGTATCCCAAAATCTGCATATGTAAAATAAACTGATAAAATTAATTCATATCCAACTACATTTAACAGCATTAAAACAATCAATCTTTATTTTATCCTCTGTCTTCATATCATCAAGAAAAATTACTTGTTCATCTATTGGGGAAAAATCTGGGAGGAAATGTGCTGATGTTTTCCCACCATATCTCATGGAACCTGGAAATCACTAACCAGCCCTGTCATGCTGCCATTAGGTGCAAAGTGAGACAGAAAGTTAGAGATACAGCTGCTGTCAGGCTCATTTAGATTTATATGGGTGCAAACACAATGTAGTCCATTTCACATATCATGAAGACTTTACATAAAAGTAATTCTGTCCACAAATCCTATAACATTTTTCAGGAAAAGGAAATTTGATGTATGCAGAATTGAATTGGTATTCTCACCTAAAATTGAAGTGAGGAGAGGAGAGAATAAAATAAAATACTTGAATTACATTTTAGTGTCTATACAGGTTATGGCTATATTCATATGTAGACATGCCTACATTCCCTTAGCAGAGCTACAAATATAGCTGCCCATAATTTGAATTACATTAATCTGTTTCTTCATGCATGGTAGATCCTTTTCTGAGTAGCTGTAAAAGACACAGTAACATTTTACTGTTGCTATCCTTAATGCTACAATTTCTTGAGTTTTACTTTACTATTTATGTAACCTACCCAACATCAAGGATGCAGGTATGTTACATCAGAAATCTTTTGGAAGGAGGACTAAGATATGCAGAAATCATTGAAGAACAAAAGAGGAGACCTATGTTGTGATATTTTCCTGACTGAGTTGAAATAAAGCATCCAACTGTTTTTTTTTCTTTTTTCTTTTTTTTTTTTTTTAGACCGAGGTTCGCTTCTTTGCCCAGGCTGGAATGCAGTGATGAGATCTTGGCTCACTGCAACCTCTGCCTCCTGGGTTCAAGCAATTCTCCTGCCTCAGCCTCCCCAGTAGCTGGCATGTGCCACCACGGCCAGCTAATTTTTTGTATTTTTAGTAGAGACAGGGTTTCACCCTGTTGACCAGGCTAGTCTCGATCTCCTGACTTCAAGTGATCTACCTGCCCTGCCTCGGTCTCCCAAAGTGCTGGGATTACAGGCATGAGCCACTGCACCTGACCCATCCACCCGTTTTTCAAGTTCTATCTTTTGTCCTCTGCTTTTATTCATTCATCCATCCAATCCTGCATTTAGAGTTACTTATTAAGAAACATACTACTGTTTTCCAAACACTCTTTGATGCTACTGGGCACAGAACAATGAATAAGACAGATTAAGTCCCTGTTTTTCCAATGTTTACATTCCAATGGGGAAGGCAAATAACTTAGTTTTAAAAATCCAGATAACAGCCGGGTGCGGTGGCTCACGCCTGCAATCCCAGTACTTTGGGAGGCCGAGGCGGGTGGATCATGAGGTCAAGAGTTCGAGACCATCCTGGCCAATGCAGTGAAACCCTGTCTCTACTAAAAAAAAAAATACAAAAAATTAGCCAGGCGCGGTGGCGGGCGCCTGTAGTCCCAGCTACATGGGAGGCTGAGGCAGGAGAATGGCATGAACCTAGGAGGTGGAACTTGCAGTGAGCCGAGATTGCGCCACTCACTCCAGCCTGGGCGAGAGAGCTAGACCCTGTCAAAATAAATAAATAAATACATAAATAAATAAACAAATAAATCCAGATAACTAGGTCTGATTTATTCCAAGAACAAGAATATTAACTTGTTTTCTAAACTCAAAGGAAGTCTAGGTGATTAGAGTATGATGGACATGCTGGTGAATCAACGAAGTGATGAATGCACATCCTGGCAAATGTCCACTCCCAGGATGGTGACTATGGAGTAAGTGATACAAGGTTGGAGGAAATGCAGAAGATCAGAAGCAACCCCTTGTTAGCAGGCTGCCCTGAGACAGGTTGTCTGCTGAGGTTTCCCTGCCAACTCATTCCTGCTGCTTCCTGCTGATGTTCACGGCAAAGCACATAGCCCTCTGTCGGATTCTGCACTTCCTACCGCCCCCTTCGCCCCATCACTTCCCCTGACCCTGCCAAAGTCTTGTAATCAACGGAAGTTTGCAGAGTCAGTTATTGTTGACTGGAACTAAGAAACTGAATTCAACAAGCTTATGGATGGGAGGAAGGTGGCAGTTGAAGCACGCAGACAATTTCACAGGCAACGGTGATCTCCATGTTAGACAGGGTGGTGGGAAAAAGAGGAGCCGGTGATTGTAAACTTCTAGCTCCCTGGACGGTGACATTCACCTCCACCGTGCCAGCCGTAACTTGAAACCTGACAGCTTCTACATGTACATGTTAAAAACTGACCTCGTTCTCCAAATATGTTGAATTTCCAACTGCTTGCTAGGTTTCTCGGGATGTCACCTTGGAGTCATCTCTCTCTCCTAAACTCCTGTATCCTCCTAGTGACACTTCTATCTACTCCCCACCTTGACTTTCTTCAACTGGTGTGTCTCAGGTCATTTTGGTCTCCTCAATCGCCTAGCCTCTGCATATCTGCCTCTTCCTCAAAGAGATCAACCTGCGAAAGCACAGCCTTGGGCCTGATCTGTTTCCATCTTTTCTCTCTTTTTCCATCATTTTCTTCTTCTCCTGAAACCACAAACACAGTTCTATTTGAAGCCAGGCTTAATGAATTACTTTTCACTTCAATAATATTCATAGACTCTCCATGCCCTACAGAAGTCACTGAATTTATTTATATATATGAATAAATATATTAAATATATTTTTATGAATAAATATGTCGTTCACATACGTATTTATAATAGAAACATTCTACCAAAAGGAATCTTGTGCAGAATCTCCCAATAGGAAGGAGGGGAGTAAATTAGGGCAGTCCAGTTGCACAGGAGAGATTCCAATCCTGATTGACATCCCCCACCTCACTCTTAGAAAAACCCTGGTCCTCACAGTGGGATCGCAGGACACTGCAGCACGAATCTCTGACTATGTCCATAGACAGCACTCAAGGCATTTGATCATCATCGAACTTCAGTGATTAATTCACACCCCTCAATCCTCCAGGACTCTTTTTTTTCTCTCTCTGCACCTCAGTTTATAACCATTTCTTCGCACTGAAATATGTCCCTTCCTCTCAACCTCCATCTCAAAGATGTATCTCCAAAATTGCCTCCAAGCTTTTAATATCCCGAATTGGAACTATTTTTTTGCCCACTTCTTTATCCTCAACCAGTTTTCTTGTGTCTAATAAAGCACTTACTTCATTGTGTGATTTTTAAAAATGTCTTTCCTTTTGATATGCTGATAGATTTTAAACTTCTGTGTGATTGCAAATACAGCAGGCTCCCAATAAATGCTTGGGGAGAGAGTAAACAGTTTTCAAAAATACTTATTTAATAAAAAAAAATTCAAAGTTTTCTTTGCGTTTGTCTTTCACAAAATTAAAGGACAATTTACCACAATGTTCATTTCTTTAACATTTGAATGTGTGAAAGAATAACATTAAAAACACACTGAACTGATGCTGTGGACCCAGGACAGACACTGAGTTCACTGTGTTTCACATTGATGTAGAATATTATAATTAATTATTTTTTTTCTTTTCTGAGAGCTGTGAATGTTTAAAGGTTTAAATATCCTACTTATGTAGCTTTTGTTGCGAGAAAAACCCACGGGGTTTTAAGAGATTGCTTAAGATTTAAAGGGTAACGAGTAACGAGAACAATTCTTATGGTTGGATGAAAACTATCAAACGTGACTGACTAAAACTCTCATATCAAACTCTAACATCATCCAAAATTTGTAGATTTCTTAATAGCTTTTTTTTTGGAGACAGAGTCTTACTCTACTGTCCAGGCTATAGTATAGTGGTGTGATCTTGGCTCACTGTAACCTTGACCTCCTGGGCTCAAGCAATCCCCCTGCCTCAGCCTCCTGAACAGCTGGGACTACAGGGGCATGCCAACACCCCCAGCTATTTTTTTGTATTTTTTATGGAGATGACATTTTACTATGTTGCCCAGGCTGGCCTCGAACTCTTGGGCCCCAGCAATCTCCCTACTTCAGTCTCCCAATGTGCTAGGATTACAGGCATGAGCCATCACGCCACGCTTATTAATACATTTTTACCATAAATTCTTTATACTCTGAAACGTGTTCCAGTGCCACAAATTATAGTCATGCTATTGATTCCTTTGATAGGTAGAAATCTCAAATTTACATACATTTATATTGGTAGATAATAAAGAAACAAAATGAATAAGCTGAGTGTACTTTTATTTTCTATGGAAAATACCACCCATATAACTGGCATCTCTATAGCACCTCAATTCCTGTACTGCAAAACCTGTAGGCTATTTTTGGTCTGTTCCCACTCTGTTTCTCCTAAATCACTTTCCTATTGTTCCTCCACTCAGTTTCCATTGACCCTACTTTGCTAAACCTCCAGGAATTCTTAGACTGTACCGTGCCTATCAACTCCTGATAATTTTGCTCATTTCCTTTTCCTGGGATGCCTGTTCACATGCTAGCTACTTCAGGAAATTCTACCCACAACGGAAACCCCAGCTCAAGAGCTCTACTTTCCATGAATTTTTCCTCAGTTACTGCTCCCTGGGAGCTTAAAATCACACTGAACAGACTGTATCAAGTATGTATAATATATAAGACTAAGATATATTCGATATAAATTATAAATACATGTTATTCTATCTCTTTCTCTCTCTCTCTCTCTTTCTGGAGCTGAATATTAACAGAAACTGAGGTCAGAAAAGTCAGTGCTATCATAGCCTGGTGCAATCAAGACTGAGTGTGACCTGGTCTTGGAGGTTGGGAATGATTTAAATAATGTAATATGTAAGAATGAAGAAGGGGATTGAATATTGCATATGTTTGGTTGTTGGTAAGAAGAGAGCAAGACCATCAGTAGAGAAGTTGTATTTTCTAGGTCACCTGCTGGGTAGAGTAGAAGTCTTGGCTAAACCAGGAAGAAGTCAAATCCCGGAATAGACCAAAAACAAGTTCTCAAATTGAGGCAGTAAATAACAGCCTATCAACCAAAAGAAGCCAGGACCAGGTGGATTCACAGCCAAATTTTACCAGAAGTACAAAGAGGAGTTGGTACCATTCCTTCTGAAACTATTCCAAATAATAAAAAAAGAGAGACTCCTCCCTAACTCATTTTATGAAGCCAGCATCATCCTGATATCAAAACCTGGCAGAGGCACAACAACAAAAAAGAAAATTTCAGGCCAATATCCCTGATGAACACCAATGTGAAAACCCTTGATAAAATACTGGCAAACCAAATCCAGCAGCATATTACAAAACTTATCCACTATGATCAAGTCAGATTCATCCCTGGGATGCAAGACTGGTTCAACATACACAAATCAATACACGTCATCCATCACATAAACAGAACCAATGACAAAAACCACATGATTGCAGAAAAGGCCTTTGAAAAAATTCAACCCTTTTTCATGCTAAAACTCTCCATAAACTAGGTATTGATGGAAGGTATCTCAAAATAATTAGCTAGTTATGACAAACCCACGGCCAGTATCATGCTGAATGGGCAAAATCTGGAAGCATTCCCTTTGAAAACTGGCAAAAGACAAGGATGCCCTCTCTCACAACTCCTATTCAACATAGTATTGGAAGTTCTGGCCAGGGTAATAAGGCAAGAGGAAGAAAGAAAGCGTATTCAAATAGGAAGAGAGGAAGTCAAATTGTCTCTGTTTGCAGATGACATGATCGTATATTTAGAAAATCCCATTTTCTCAGCTCAAAATCTCCTTATGCTGATAAGCAACTTCAGCAAAGTCTCAGGATACAAAATCAATGCGTAAAAATCACAAGCATTCCTATATATCAATAATAGACAAACAGAGAGCCAAATCATGAGTGAACTCCCATTCAAAATTGCTACAAAGAGAATAAAATGCTTGGGAATATAACTTACAAGGGGTGTGAAGGACCTCTTCAAGGAGAACTACAAACCACTGCTCAAGAAAATAAGAGAAGACACAAACAAATGGAAAAACATTCCATGCTCATGGATAGGAAGAATCAGTATCGTGAAAATGGCTATACTGCCCAAAGTAATTTAGAGATTCAATACTATCCCCATCCAACTACCATTGACTTTCTTCACAGAATTAGAAAAAACTACTTTAAATTTCATATGGAACCAAAATAGAGCCCGTATAGCCAAGACAATCCTAAGCAAAAAGAACTAAGCTGGAGGCATCATGCTACCTGACTTCGAACTATACTATAGGGCTACAGTAACCAAAACAGCATGGTACCAGTACCAAAACAGATGTATAGACCAAGGTGGAACAGAACAGAGGCCTCTGAAATAACACCATATATGTACAACCACCTAATCTTTGACAAAACTGATAAAAACAAGCAATGGGGAAAGGATTCCCTATTTAATAAATGTTGTTGGGAAAACTGGCTAGCCATATGCAGAAAACCAAAACTGGATCCCTTTCTTAAACCTTATACAAAAATTAACTCAAGATGGATTAAAGACTTAAACATAAGACCTAAAACCATAAAAACCCTAGAAGAAAACCTAGGCAATACAATTCAGGACATAGGCATGGGCGAAGACTTCATGACTAAAACAGCAAAAAACAATGGCAACAAAAGCCAAAATTGCAAATGGGATCTATTTAAACTAAAGAGCTCCTGCACGGCAAAAGAAACTATCATCAGAGTGAACAGGCAACCTACAGAATGGGAGAAAATTTTTTCAATCTATCAATCTGACAAAGGGCTAATATCCAGAATCTACAAGGAATTTAAACAAATTTACAAGAAAAAAACAACCCCATCAGAAAGTGGGCAAAGGATATGAACAGACACTTCTTGAAAAAAGACATTTAGGCAGCCAACAAACGTAAGAAAAAAGTTCATCATCACTGGTCATTAGAGAAATGCAAATCCAAAACACAATGAGACACCACCAGTTAGAATGGTGATCACTAAAAAGTCAGGAAACAACAGATGCTGGAGAGGATGTGGAGAAATAGGAACACTTTTACCCTGTTGATGGGAGCGTAAATTAGTTCAACCATTGCAGAAGACAGTGTGGCGGTTCCTCAAGGATGTAGAACCAGAAATGCCATTTGATCCAGCAATCCCATTACTGGGTATATACCCAAAGGATTATAAATAATTCTAGTATAAAGACATATGCACATGTATGTTTATTGCAGCCCTGTTCACGATAGCAAGGACTTGGAACCAACCCAAATGTCCATCAATGATACAGTGGGTAAAGAAAATGTGGCACATATACACCACGGAATACTATGCAGCCATAAAAAGGGATGAGTTCATGTCCTTTGCAGGGACATGGATGAAGCTGGAAACCATCATTGTCAGCAAACTAATGGAACACAGGAACACAAAACCAAAAACCACATGTTCTCACTCATAAGTGGGAGTTGAACAATGAGAACACATGGACACAGGAAGGGGAACATCACACAGAGGGACCTGTTCAGGGAGTGCAGGGCTAGAGGAGGGACAGCATTAGGAGAAATACCTAATGTAGATGACAGGTTGATGGGTGAAGCAAACCACCATGGCACATGTATACCTATGTAACAAACCTGCATGTTCTGCACGTGTATCCCAGAACTTAATGCATAATGAAAAAAAGAAAAGAAAAAAAGAAAAGAAAAGAAAATAGTCTTGGTTAGGTACTGAAATATTTTGAAAAGTCAGTTACCAACGCTCAATGAATAATTTGTGGATAATATTTGAATGCACAGGTACGTGAGCATGTTGTTTTCTTTTGAGAAAAACCTCACTTAAAATCAAAATTACGTATTTCAAATGAGTCAGGCAAAGTCTCTCACTTGGGTATGTCAGTTTTCATTACCAGATCAAGAACCTAGGTAATTCAATGACTGTCCTATGATGAACAAGTTGCCTTCATCCATCACCTTATATTCAGAGTGCTACAACTTTTCAATCCTAACAGCTATGACTAAACAGTCTGCAAGTAAAACAATTTGACAAGTCCCTTGTGGGTACTTGTTCAACAGATCTACCCCACATGAAAATAAAAAAGACAGCAGGTTACACACATCCCATTTTAAAATTCTATTTTTGTCTATAGTCCAAATTAACAAAAATAAATTATTAAAAAGGCACAGTATCATCCAAGAAAGTCGTATGCACTTCCATGGCATGTAAACATTCAGGTAAAATTATTGATACGATTAACTTATTCTATTGCAAATTTAGCATGAGTAATTTAACAAAATATCAAACTGATTCAAGTTCAGTTTCACAAGAAGAAGACTTGATTATTTTAAGGGTTATCATTCTTATTGCAAATATTTTTAATATAGAACCCCAAAATATGACAAATATTTACATAGTCTGTATGACATCCTTGAGTTTTACAAAATTATAAGTAGCCAGGAGTTATCATCTTTCTGACACTAAGAATCCTACAGACACATGTAGTTTATTTATTTTTCATTAGTAGAGTTCTAATTACAAAAATAAAACTAATATAAATTCAAATAATACCAAAAACTGTAGAGTGAAAAATCAAAAGTCTCACTGCACCCATGCTACAGCCGAGTTATCTCTGAAGAGGTGAGCATGAGAATTACGGTTTTAGAATGTCTATTTTCAGTCAATTTCTATGCAACACTGTGTGTACCAGCAATTACATGTATCTATACAGTATATGCATATACACAACATGCATTGTTCTATCATTTCTTATTTTTTCCTTCAAGAAGAGTGTATCAGGCTGGGCGTGGTGGCTCAAACCTGTAATCCCAGCGCTTTGGGAGGTCGAGGCAGGCGGATCACCTGAGGTCAGGAGTTCCAGACCAATCTGGCCAACATGGCGAAACCCTGTCTCTCCTAAAAAATACAAAAATTAGCTGGGCGTGGTGGTAGGCGCCTGTAATCCCAGCTACTAGGGAGGCTGAGGCAGGAGAATCGCTTGAACCTGGGAGGTGGAGGTTGTACTGAGCCGAGATCCTGTCACTGCACTCCAGCAGGAAAGCAAAGTTATGATTTATTTGCATTCTTCTGATTCCTAGTCAGCACTGGAATATTTTTTAAAGTTTATTGGGTTAGGGTTATTGTAATAACTAATAACTAAAGTTATAAATATATGTAAATATATAATACACAACTATATAATATATAAATAATATATAATTATTAGCATTATATATGTCTATATTTATATATAGAGAGAAAGAGATAAAATGTATCTGCATGGTTCTTTTTCTCAAAGATCTGTTAGCTTATTAGTGTTGCTTTTCTCCTTTCTTCCAGTTGCAGAATATGATTATTTCATGTGTATATCACATGGAGAATGCAAGTATTTCTGGTTGTTTGACCCTTTCTTTTACCTTTTTACATTTTTAATAGAATAATTTTTAGTTTGCATATAGCAACATTGATCAATGTTTTTTCATTTACTGTTTTTGGATTTCTTTAGAAGTTTTCCCAAGATTTAAAAACTAAGATTTAAAAAAAAAAAAACAAAAAAACAAAAAAAAAAAAAACACAAAACCAAATGACAAAGAAAACATCATGCTCACAGGTATGGCCACTTCCCCTGTGACAAAGTCAGCAGAGCGTTGAGAGGAGAAAGAGAATCTCAAATACCAGTGACGCCAGTTCATCCGGACAGCCACATTGGAGAAAAAGTGGATCTGGACGCGACGTCATTCCTTACCACGCATTTTTTGGTGGATTGAAGTTATAAATTTAAAAGATAAAGATAACTTTTTACTTTTAGGGGTGATGAACAAGTTATTGATCATGGTGATGGTTTCATAGATGTACGTATGTATCTCAAATCACATCAAATTGTACACATTCAACATATGCAGTTTACTGCATTTCAGACATACCTCGATAAAGCTGTTAAAATGTTTAAAGTTTTTAGTGGAAAACAACAGAACATCTTCATTACTCTGAGTGGAGGCAAGCCTTCTGAAACATGCACAAATGACAACAGTGAAACATGGGACTATTTTAAAATTAAAAACTTCTGTTCATCAAGAAGATACCAATAAGAGAAGGAGAAGAACAACTCCAGAATAAAAGATTTATAATGCATAGATCAAAGAAACTGTAGCTAAATATTTACACACCTATAATTCAGTAAGATAAAAAGTATGTGACCCAATAGAAATGGAAGCAAAGAAACAGATGCTTTATAAGAGATGATACATCAATGTCCAATAAATATACAAAAATGTGCTCAGAACAAATGAAGTGGCAGCAAACAGTATAATGAAAAAAAAAATGCTGATATGTTTATGCAATAATATTAGAGGATGAGAAGCAGCGAAACACAGCTAAGTGCCGTAATATGCATGGACCCCACAAACTTAAGGTTCGAGGAAAGTTGCTGGACAAAGAGTACCTTCCCTGGATAATTTCATTTATTTACATAACCACTAGTGCCAGACAATTAAGGTTCAACCCTGGGAGGCAGCGACTGGAAGAGGTTGTGAAAGGGAAGTGTGGAGTCCTGGAAAAGTTCATTTAGTGACCTACACGGTCTTGAGCTGACAGAGACATGTTTACTGTGGGAAACGCACTGAGCTACAGACTTATACCCGTACAAATAAATAAATATATAGACATCTTTTAAAAATGGTTGTCTGAGAGATATTCTATATTTTCACATAATTTTAAGTTTTGTATCTTTATATCTTGAATCAATGTGTAACTTATTTTGTATACATTTTTAAACATTTTAAAACCAAATCAGGTATCCAATTTGAGCAACATTGTGTATTAATAGGATATTCCTTTTCTACAAAATGGAATAATTTTATTATAAATTAAGTTTCTGTACAAAGATCTGTTACTAGAATCCCTATGCTACTGCACTAATATATTTATGTATTTCCATACCAATTCCACATTGTTTGGTTTATCATTAGTTTTTCATATGCACTGATATAACATGGGACAGTCCTTCCTTATTATTCTTTTTTTTTTTTTGAGACGGAGTCTTGCTCTGTGCCCCAGGCTGGAGTGCAGTGGCAGGATCGCGGCTCACTGCAAGCTCCGCCCCCCCAGGTTGACGCCATTCTTCTGCCTCAGCCTCCCGAGTAGCTGGGACTACAGGCGCCGCCACCTCGCCCGGCTAATTTTCTTGTATTTTTAGTAGAGACGGGGTTTCACCGTGTTAGCCAGGATGGTCTCGATCTCCTGACCTTGTGATCCGCCCGCCTCGGCCTCCCAAAGTGCTACGATTACAGGCTTGAGCCACCGCGCCCGGCCCCTTATTATTCTTACAAATATATTTCTTATCCATTTGGGGCATTTCTCTTCCAAATTAATTTTTAAATATTTGTAAATTGCTATTAAAATCCCAACTTATTTTAATTAGATTTTATTGACTTTAAAACTTGTAGAAAATTTGTACATTTAAATTCGGTTCTTCTCTTCTAAAACATAGTATGCATTTCCATTTATTAAGGTATTCTTCATATGTATTTCATATGGAATGCATATGTATATGAAGTTCATAACTGAATACAAAAGAATACCTATGATATTACATTTTCATTTATATATTTAATTGTAAACATATATTTAATAAATTTCATATGAATTTTGTAATTAAATATATAAATAGAAATGTTAAGGCATATACATATATATGCACATATGTACATATCTATGAATGCATATGTATTGTATATATGTATATATATGTATGTATGTATATAGGCCTTTACATTTCTTGCTAGATATATTATTCCTGGATAATTTTTTGTGTTTTTCTTTTACCCTACATGTTTTTATTGTATTTCTAATAAGTTATATCCTATGCGGAAATCTATTGACATGTAATCCTGAATGCAGCCACTTACTGAACTGATTATTGCTAAAAGTCAGCTATCTTCTCTTTATAATATTTATAATTCATATCATTTTCATATTTTTTGCATTTGTTAGGATCTTCTGAGCAATGGTACACAATAGTTCTAAAACCAAGGAGTTTATCCTGTTCTTGACTTTCAAGGGACTTTTTATAATAGTTTACCATTAACTATCGTGTTTTCTATAGGCAAATTCACTTATATGATGGTTATCTGTATATTTATGAAAGCAATATATTATTTTAGAGTTTATTGTTAAATATTTATTTTACAGTTTAAAGTTTAATATAAAAAAATGAAAATGATGAGACATGTCTTTCCAGAAAAATTTAGGCGTAACTATTGTTCACAGGTTTTCACTTCTTTCATCTGCTTGAATAAGAAACAGTTGGCCACAGAATTCACCTGTGGGGAAGTGCCAGGGCTGGGTACCCATAATCCATGTTGCAGATTCATATATGAGAGGAATGAAAAAAGCACTAGGTAATTTCTGCCACTGTCTGTGATTGTCGTGAAATATAAGAGGAATTAAGAATGCACATTTTAGAACTGTCTAAATTCTTACAGTCTTTCCTGCTGCAATAGTAATTTTTAGGTCACTTAAGATTGGGAAGTGGCAAAATGATGTCAATACAATGTCTAAATTACCTTGGTGCTTACACCATATTCCCTAGGCAAACAGAGTTGATGTATTAGCATTATAACCAATAGAAGGAAAGAAAAATGCCTCAGCTCATCTGCACAAAAAAGGAGCCCTTTCGCATCTTTATTCAGAAACTTAGCAAAAAGCACCTTCATCTGGGGGGCTCACCCCTGCATTGCTTGGCCAGTGACTCATGTCCGGCTTCACTTCTTTCTGAGCCTGCTCCTGTGACCCCACAGACCCCGAACTCGACCCCCACCTATTCCTGCCCAGAGTGCAGCATTTCCACTGGTTCCAGCTGGTTCACACACTTCCCACACTTCCTGAGAGGGCTCCAGCCGCTCTGGGCTGTCCACCTGCACTTTGTGGTCTCTGCCACCTTGCCAGTTCCTGTGTGGGTTCGTGCTTTGGTGACAAAGTTCAAAGATTTTGAGTGAACTGCAGCTAAGCAGAAAGATACCATAAACCCTGTTATTTTGGGTGCTCATTTTAAAGAAGTCAAGGTGTTTAATGAATGTATGTATCATGTTTGAAAGGAAATACTTTTGTCTATGAAAAGTACTGAAGATGTGAACGACGTACTTTTGCTTTTTCCATAGAAACAATGTTTTTTGGAATACTGTTTTCCATAGAAACAATGTTTCTTAGAACTTTTTTTTCATAGAAACAAGGTTTCTTGGAATGCTATTTTCCATAGAAACAATGTTATCATGGGGTTATATTCATGGCCAAAGGCAAAACACCCCAAGTTTTTTTACAAATGATTACAAGGAACATATTTCCCTACTGTTATTATAACTACACACTGCATAGTATAAAGTGGAGCAATACAATAACACAAAATAATCAGGAATGTTATTTGTCTTGAGATTCCCAAGAGAAGATTTGTGTAGGGCAAGAGGAGTGGCTGTTACCATAAAAAGCCGCCCAAGGTCTCCTGAGAGCTTCTGTGCTCAGAATGAGAACTCCCAGGAGAAGGCTCCGCTACAGATTCAGTACAAGGGAACTAAGACACGCAGTGTAGACTGAGAGGAAGTGTGACATCTGGACGTATGTCAGGGGAAAATCAGGTCTGACATCCTAGGATATGTGTGGCGACTCTATTGCCCCACATGCCAGTTTCAATAAATACCGTATGTAAAACACATGTGCAGAACGAAGCTCTCTCTGTTTGATCGTTTGAGGATAAAGTTGAAGGACAGTTGTTCTGTCTAGTAGATACAACTTCAAGTGATCAGGAATGATACGATAACGGTATACAACTTTTCAGAGGGAAGTCATGCCAGTCATATGGTACAACCCCCTGAAATACACACACCACTGAGCTACTTAGACATGTGCGCTGTCTCTGCACACCCTCCTGGTGCATTGCCTCACTGAGCTCCACCTACCATCACAGCTGGGCAAGGCGTGGTTCCACTGGTGGTTCCTCTCACAGATGAGGGGCTCGTCGTCACTTAGCGTGTACCCCGGGTCACAGCTGAACGTTACTGTGGATCTGATGCCAAAGTCGCTGCCGTGGCGATGGCCATTCACAGGAATGCCCGGGTCCAGACAGGAGTCTGACTCTACCGTCACACCTGGATGCACAGAACGAATGCAGTCGATGAGGACTGAAAACAATAGAGACCCACGCCATCGATTACGAAATAGTCTCAGAAATAATCAGACCTGAAACATTGTGCAAGTGAATCCAACAATGAAGGGACATAAAAGCCAATGCATTTTCAAACATTTGACCTTGTTTTTTAAAAGGGAGATTTCTATTGTTATGCTGTTTACCAGATGTTATCTACATATAACAACCTGGAATAATTAACTAACTTCTCTGAATTTTACTTTTCTTCTTGGAAAATCAATGAATTGCACTAAATAAAGTCTAAGTTTTTCCTGTTCTCTATTTTCACTGCTTTCTCTGTCTCATATATATGAATTAAATACAGAAATATTTATGTCTATATTTATATATTCCAGTTAGATTTTGGCAGTTTAACTTTCAAATATATGCATACATACACCCAAACATATACACATATAATGCAATTAAAAACTGTGCTAGTGTTATTTTTCTAAGGCTGCATTCCATAAATCCATGCAATTTTCAAATTTTAATTTAAGTCAGCTGCTTTCAAGACAGCTACTATTAGCCTTTCCTATACGATGTGAAAAATTAATGTGCATGAAGTAATTATGATCATGTCATTATGAGAGTTTCTTTTCTTCTCTCACATTTCTTTTTAGAAAAACATATATTTTAAGAGCTAAGGAAAATGAGAATAAGGGAAAAACATATCATTGTAATGTTTACATATGCGAAGAAATAAAAAGTCCTTGTTATTGCTGTGTCACCTCTCAGTAAGTGTGAGAACATTAGAATTAATATCTGAACTGTGAATTAAAAATCTTAAAATATTTTCAATTTAAAGACTGTTTAGTCTCTAAAAGTGATCTCTGGGATACTGTTTCTGATCATTGTGTATATTTTTTTTTCCCAAAATTTGAGTGCTATAACTTGGGTCTGACCCCAATAACATTTTCTTAAACTGTTATTCTAACAAATTTTCTAAACACTAACACATGTCTATTACCCTAAACAACAGGATGTAACTGTCCTGGCTGATGTGCAGCACGGTGAAAAGCCTTCTTCCAACTCTGGAGGAGATTTTATTCTGCCAGAGGCAACATGGATATCATTTGGCTAAAAATATATTACCCACCCCCTGCTGCTCCTCCTTCCCTCTCTCTACATACACACCGCACACATGTATACACACACACACTTTCAGAGGCATTGTTTATGACTTCTTCCATGACACCCCCACAAACTTTATGCATTACTGACTCTGAATGCACACATGGTACCCAATGCTGGGTGAATGATTTTGTTGTTGTTGTTGTTTGTTTACTTTTATTTTAAGTTCACGGGTACATGTGCAGGTTTGTTACATCGGTAAACTTTTGTCACGGGGGTTTGCTATACAGATTATTTCCTCACCCAAGTATTAAGCCTAGTGTCCATTAGTTATTTTTCCTGATCCTCTCCCTCCTCCCACCCTCCACCCCCTGAAAGGCCCCAGTGTGTGTTGTTCCCTCTATGTGTCCATGTGTTTTCATCATTTAGCTCCCACGTATAAGTAAGAACATGCGGCATTTGGTTTTCTGTTGCTGCATTAGTTTGCCGAGGAGAATGACCTCCAGCTCCTAGCATCAAGATCAAAATCAAGACAAGAATTCCCTCAAAAGAAGAAGCTCTGCTGAAGAAGTGCATTAATCTCTAGGTTTCTGGGGGTGGGGGGTGGGGGTGGGGGGGAAGTTAACTAAATAATTTCATTTTTTCTAAAGGCTTTCTATGGTCACTAAACAACAGTGTATGCACCATTGCAGCAAAACAATAATAGAAATTATTATCTTAGAATAAGTGAGAATTATATATTAATGGTTTCAATAATGAAATGTATAAACCATAAACAAAACTTTTCCCACACAAAATTTACAGTGAAAAGAGAAAAACTGTGGTAGAAATAAAAACATAGAATGTAAATGTTGAATTATTTACATTTAAAACTGAATAAACTTTTAAGGTCACAATTGATGCTTAGTTCTGATATTATGCCATTATATTTTCATTCTTTTTAAATAATAATGGGCACCAATAGTGAGTTGACGAATATGTAGGCATTGTTCTCTTTTGCATGACAAATTGTTTGAATGGAGAGTCCAGGAGAGGAGGACTGTTGAGTGGTAGAATTATGACACTACATTTGATCTCCAGTTCAACTGAAACTGGCCACGTAGAAGAATCCCGAAACAAGAAAATGGTGGGAAAGAACATCTAGAATTTGGCTGGGCGTAGTGGCTCATGCCTGTAATCCCAGCACTTTGGGAGGCCGAGGCAGGTGGATCACCTGAGGTCAGGAGTTCGAGACCAGCCTGGCCAACAGGGTGAAACCCCATCTCTACTAAAAATACAAAAATTAGCCAGGTGTGGTGGTGCATGCCTGTAATCCCAGATACTCGGTGGCGGGGGGCGGTGGGGAAGAACTTATGGAATTTCATAGCAGGTGATTTCTCTCCAATGGGACAAGACATTTATAATATACTAAGATCAGTCTGTGGACACAGGTAGCCAATTTACCTTGTGGGAAAGGCAGGACAAAGTCCTTCTGAGTATTTTGGAGCATTTTCTTTCCCTTCCTGTTTCCTGCCCGACAGCACAAAGAGAAATATGGACCACTGGACTCTGTTGAAATGACGTCTGTATTCAGAGTCTGTTCCCACTCCTTCTTACTGAACCTTAAAGCAACTATGAATTTTTGACACAAATAGATATAAACAGTATTTTTTTTCAATTGGCCTTTGCAACATAAGTGACTGAATACATTTGCTACCTAATGAATCAAAGGAGTTGATTACTTCGCTAATAATCCGTGTGCAGCTCATACGGAAGTACATTTGATAGGAGCAGGGTTCTGCCGGAATCATCAGTCCTTATAAAAGTTCTAGTCCAAGGTAGAAATGAACATTCCCTGAGCACATTTCATATGCCAAGCTTAGAGATGTCACTTCTCATAGCCTCCAAAAGGTTTTAAAATAGAGGTTGAAAAGTCACAGTCAATAAAGTCACTGAGCCAAGAAATTAAGCAAACTGGTCATGTTACATTATTTACTGATACTGAAAACTGAGCCTTTGCCTGCTTTTCTCCTTTCTCTCTTTCTCATGTATGTATGCATGTGTGTGCTTGTGGGTGTTAGCATGCATGTGCTTGTTATATATACCCTTGTATTGCGTCTGGTACCATTACAATCTGACCACTTTCCTTTCCTTTTCTGATCATATAAAAAGTCACTGAACCTCAGCAAACCAATTGGTATGGTGTGCATGCACATACAAACCACTAAATATACTTCTTTATCACAATGTTTCTTCCATTAATAACACTATATATGAATCAGACAGTAGAGTATGTACATTTACATGTGATGAATCTTTCTTTTGCCTTCAGAGATTATCAACAAGACATTTTTGACAATATTTTCAAAAAAAGCTCTGAAATTAAATGGAAAACCTCCATACCCTTGAGAATTCCATTTATTTTCCAATTTCTTACAAAATTATGACTATCTCAAAGTGGTGATTCAAAGATCAACAAACAAACAGATGATCATTCTGGAGCGAGAATGCAATCACTATTACATATAGACACTGTGCCACATTCCTCGTAAAGAATGGCTAGACTGTTGCTGGACACTAACATATGAGATGAGTCCTAAGACTGAGTGCACGAAGCAGAACTACAATTCTAGGTATGCTTTTAGAAAAGCCTCAAAAAAATGACTTCAACATTTCCGTCACACAGTTCAGAAAGGCCTTCTGGAGTGAATGCTGTTTACAGTAGCTCACACTGCCTTGTGGCACTGCTGCAAATATAAGGCAGCCTCGAGTACCTGCGGCTGTAATTTCTGCAACACATTTTGTCTGTAGAGAGCTTTGCCATGGGCCTCTTTGGGCATGAAGAAGTGTCATTAATAACTTCACGAAGCAAGGAGTGTTTACAATGTGAAATATTTATGATGAATCACAAAAGAGATGAACAATATTCTTGTTTTTAAGAGGAATAAAGAGTTTGATATAAATCATTCCTGGGTCACAGGCAACCCACTTTTAAAGAGTGTGTTGGATGAGTGAGTGTAATCATGTTCTAGTGCCTGCATCTTGGCTTCAGAACCTATTTTGTCGAAGGGTGCTAGACGGCGTTACGTGGATGAAGGGGTTGGTAGCATTTGCCTCTTCCAGGCTTGCCACTTTTTCTCTGTCTCTGTTTTTCTTGCTGGATTCATTGTTTCTTTTATCCCTTCGTGACCTCTGCTGGCCTTGGGCCCTTCCCTCCTGCCTGCGGGTTCTCTCTCTCCCTGGAGGCTGGGATCTGCATCTGCCTTCACCTCATTCAGAATCACCTCCAGGACTTGATTAAAAGCTCAGGATGCTGATTTTCATCACGAGCTCCCTGAATCACAATATTTGGAATCTGGGCTTGGGGCTCTACAATTTACTAAGCTCCCAGGGATGTGTTAGCAAAATATGATGTTTGAAGAAACCTGCCCTTTCGGCGCCGGGTAAATGGGGACACCCTCTGAGTGGGTGGCGAGCCTTTGAAAGCACTCAGATCTCTACACCACCCACAGAAATAGCAACCTGAACATCTGAGCTGCTGCTCAGGCATCAGTTTTATTTGAAAGCCCTGCAGGTAACTGTTAGGTGCAGCGCCGGTGATAAGCACTCATCAAATCCCAGGCCTTTCCTGTCTCATTTTCTTACAACAAGCAAACAAAAAGCCATGTCCTGCACCTCATCCACTTCTGTATACTTCCATATGTCTCTTCAAATACACAGTGATTGATACATAAATAAGAAGCGATCCCAAGCCAAGGTTCAGCATCACATCCCTCTGAGGCCCTGTTTCTCCCTTAAGTCAGGGGAATAGATGGCAAACCTTCGAGAGCCTTCAGGAAGCTCACCATACGCAAGTCTGGATGTGTGCTTAGAGCAGTGAGCCTTTTGAGTCACGGTGCTGGAAAGTTCCACACATGACAATTTCCTGTCTTCACTCGCTAGGTGAGGCCTCCAGTCACTTCTGTGACCACAGAGCTACCTCCTGAGATTTCCAACAAGGTGGGAAGGAGAAGGAATGCTAGACTCTGCAGCAGGTCAGAACTTTACGACTCTCACACAATTATCACTGTACTAAACAGGCATCATCTTGGTGACAGTTTTCTTCTTCTTTTTAGTGATGCAGAGAAAGAAAAATGGCAAAGAGCATTACTCTCTGAGGGGTACTCCAGGTGATGGAAGGATGCCTTATGGGGCGTGCACTCTACTTTTAAACACAGGACAAATGAAAAGAATTCCAAAACATAGGGTAGTCATTCTTTTAAGATTATAAAAGTCATTGTCAGGACTATTTACATATTAAATTCTTATATTATAGTATAATATAATGTGTATTCTACATTTTATATTAATAAAATGTTATTATTATTAATTAGTGAGGATGAGAAGCTAAATAGAAGTTTGTGAATAGGCTTTTTATCATTCCCTGATTTTCCAGAAAGAGGAATAAGAAGAAGCCATTTATTTAAATAACTTGGATAAACAAATTAAACAAGTTTCTGCTGCCTTCATTTAGCCTTTGGAACACATTCTCTCAAATGGAACTAGAAAAAGCAAAGTCATCTACAGCTACACAAATAGAGATGAAAAGAAAGGAAAACTGTCCTAATATTTGTCAATGCCTGAAAATAATTATTTCTCTGAAGTTTCATGCACTATATATCTAAGAACCAAGAAATTCTGGTTTAGAAAAATTTGGGGGGAGGGTGTGAAGATGAGAAAATACAAGGCTTATTAGGAGTCTTACAAATTCAGATCACTGCCATGTTTACACATATTGTTACTCCAAAGAAAAGTGGCAACTTGAATGGATATTTTAAAGAAACAAAATGTAAAATTTTCTGGTTCTTAAATTATACTTTAAGTTTCAAAATATGTTACTTTGGAACAAATGTTGTATATCTATATATGTGTAGAGGAATAACTGAGTTAAATTTGAAATTCATCATTGAGTCGTTAACAAGCAATTTTTCTTCTATCAGAATATTTTTATCTGAAAGCATACATAATCTTATGATATACATGCATATGCATGTTTGTGTATAATTATATGAGTATGTAAAACAGATCAATGTGCATAAAGGTTTATTAATTTAAATGTGCTGGAGCAGGGCTCAGGGAGAGGTTAACAAGAGTAACAGGAGGCGATGTGGGGAATGGAAGGCAAGAAAAAGAGTAAAAGGAGATTGGAAACCCAGCGTAGTAGATATGATTCTATGCATGCATTTGTAAAATCATATGTGTGGGTATATGTACATTTTAAAAACATCTTTACAACTAATAGTGCCTATTTTGAGATAAAGTTCTGAAAAAGAACAACCATAAAACTTGGGCGAAATAAAGGTTTGATTCCTTCCGGTCCAATAGTGATTGCACTCAGTCTCCCTCTTTCCCTGCTACTCTTTGAGGGAAGTGTTTTCAGACAGAGAAAAGAATAACAGCTGCTTTGCTTTCTTTTGCATTAATTGGCTAATGTTAACAATGTATTCCTAGGGGGGATTCCCGTCAGCTAGATTTCAGAAGTATATTTGCATAAATATTATTATAAAATAATACAATTACTTAATCTCATCATTTCAGAAGCTAAAACTTTGGCTTCAGGAAACAAAAAGGGATGGAATACTTTCCATTTGGAAGTTTGAACTGTCTTGCAAAATACATTCCATTATAATATTTTGACATTTGTTTTAAAATATGTTTAATAATTGTTTTAAAGTATTATTCATACTTGTTGAAACATTGTTAACCACTGTTTGGAATTTGGTAAGGTTTACCGGGTTTTAATTCCTTCTCCTCTCTTCATTACCTGACTTGCACCCTGTGAAACGTGTCTATCTGTACTCACAGATTTGGTACCACAAATTCACCTAACTCTGTTTTTCTAGCAAGGATCCTTTTCTCCATTGCCCAGGTTAACATAATTTTAGTAATAAATCCTATAAGACTTTTGGTCACAAAGTATATTTTCTAATAATAAAAGTATATTATTACTTCATGCTGAAGATGAACCCATTTCATTGTCTTTATTATTTTACTTTATCCTAGGCGATGGATATGTATTTTTGAGAGTTAAAAGGCAATAACTCCAAGATGCTCTCTTATGAATAAGAGAAGGTTCTTACAATTGCATAGTATGGTTTTGCCAGGGTAAAGCAGGATTAAAACCAACACAGTCATCTGCAGGTTGGAAATAAGAACTCAGATTTTCAGTTTTCCCATGCCTTCTGCCCGGCCAGGCTGTCAAGGGAAGGTGCAACTCACTCTCATAGTGGATGAGGAAGCCGATGCTGGAGCGGCTGTTGTCAGTGGTGAAGAGCAGGTACATGAAATTCCCGGTGCTGATGAGAAACTGGGGTGCCTGGGTGCCGTGGTACTCGCCGATCAGCGGGGATGAACTGGCTGGCCCATCTCTGACCTCCAAGGTGTCATAATTGACCTCTGTCTGAAATCTGCAAATATGTACATCCCATTAGAAAAGACATGCAGAGCTGTCAGTTTACAGATGTGCTCCTGACATCCTCATTTCTTAATCAGAAACCCGTGTACGTTAATATAAAGAAAACAGTTGAAATTACATATGCTTAAAACTTCGGGACATATATAAGGATAGTACGTTCTTTTCTTGATGAGACGGCAGAGCTTAAATCCCTTTCTCTTCTTATCTAATACTCTGTCTTACAACATAACAAACACAAGAGGAGGTTTTCATTCAGCTTAAACAAAAATACCATGAACCAGATTAGTTTTCTTAGATGATTGACAGATAGATAGATAGACAGATAGATAGATTATTCTCAAATAGTAAAAACTCAATTACATATTTTAAACTATTTTTTGGCATTCCCTATTTAACATAACTATAGACATCTGAAAATGGGCACACTAGAATGAAATGGTCTCTTAAAGGAAGATGATTAAAAATGTGTGATGATAGCTTAAATATCTTTCATGAAAAAAAAAATCCTGTGCCTTTTTAAATTGTATTATCTCTTTTAAGACATTAGAATAACCCTAGGTATGTTGCCATTTCAGACATGAAAGGATACTTTAATAGCTTGGAAAAGTTAGAACAGCTTCCAAAAAGTGCTTAGGTTTTCTTATGCTTCCAGAAAATCTGGCCCGAGATTACATATAAAGTTGCAGCCACTTGGGTCCCCTTTGATGCAATGTAGGTACCACTCCAGGCACTGAGATAATTTTCTAAATGGGCCCATCTCATTCTCCAAGAGCTAACCCGGTTTCTGAGTGCCTGACTTTGCTCTCAGGGAGCAGCTTAAGCATCATAAGCCTCTGACTCACTCAGTCACTTTGAGCCAAAGGATCCCACGCAAGCCTGTGCCATTAGCCCCCACGCTCCGTGCTGGATGTTACTGATGAATGGGGAGAAAACTTGCGAGAGGGGAAGCAATCTTAGTGTCATGTCACGTAGCAACAGAAAAGGATGTTGAAACCAAAGGGCTGTGTCCTGCATGCATTAGATTATGTACATCCTGATTAGTGCAAAGGCACATGATTACACATTCCTGCAACTAGTGAATGTGTAACCTGAGCCCCATTCTTCCATTAGTTCAAACCATTTGTACATCACACAGCTGGACCAGAACAGGGACACAGGCTGGCACATTTGGGATCCGATAGTGCCAACTTTGTCTTATGACACTACCCTAAATCTTTTTCTAAATACTGATTTCTTAGTTGTTTGAGTTCAAATTCAAGAAGTCTGGATAAGCCTGAAAGCAATCTCCTTTGATGTAGTCACACCGAAGTTGTCCTATCCTGTTTCTTTAGTAACAGTGAGGACTGACAAAGTCTGACAAAGTGCATATTTCAACAGCTGGAAGATTTCCGGGGTGACATTGGAGACAGAAACTTCTGGATGTTCTTTGCTGTGGGGCAGCCTAACTAACACACACGGTCTGGCAACACCATCAGCACAGGGCTCAGAATGAGCGTGCACAAGCCCATCCTTTAAGAAAGTGTCAGTCCATCGGTCACGGTTGAAAAACACATTTCCTTATGCAATTCATCTTTTAAGAGCTATGTACTATGTCTAGAGTAAAGATGACACATGTCTAAAAATATTAGAAATATTGGGTATTTCCAAATGGAATTCAGCAAAACAGCACACTGAAATAATATTGAATGAGCAAGATTGGGAAAAATCAAGCAAATATCTTGCTTCAGGCAACTGAAAATAGAGGGCTCATAAACTGTTCCAGACAAGAATATAGGATCACTACTTTTACTAAATTACTTAAATTTGATATGCTTCTGGGAGTCAGGGTGTGCTTCAGCTCCACCTGCCAATACCAGAAAGTGGAGAAATTACTAAGAAACCAAACATAATCAACTGAATATTTTCAGAGTTAATATTTTTTCAAATGACTGATTATACACAGTAATTCACTCTCTAATATAGTTGGATTTACAAACATTTTTTTTTTCTCTTGTTCTGAGAGATTGTCCTATCGGGGATTATTATTATTTTGTCAGAGGCAAGTAAAAAAACAAAAATAATTATTTCAAATAAATATAATTACTGAAAGTTAACACAACTCCTGCTGAAAACCTTTCCTGTATTGATGCTAATATAATGATGTTCATCTATCGTGAGACACCATAATATTCTAGATACTGAAATCCAGAATATAGTCAAGAAGAAGGTCATTGTTAGAGAAAGCCCCATGTTATGGAGAGAGCAACCTTGAAACATTAAACAAACATGCCTCCCTAGCCTTTGGTTCACTTGGCTCATGCCAAAACGTTTTTAGTTTTTAATCATCAATTTGGTTTCAGTGTTGAGACAAACGGGAAAAATTTATTATGCCGAACTCCAACAGCAGGCTTATGTTTAAGTAAACAAATACCTACACAGCCCAGAATGCTTATGTTTTAGATCCTGAAATGCATTGTTCAATAGCTAAGCCAAGCAACGTTCTAGTGACAGTATCACTCATAGGCGATGAGCTGGTGATGGATCTGCTGTCCACACCCCACTGCCCACTCATCATCACTAGCTGCCCTTAGTGACCAGCAGCCACCACCAGAACAGCAGAGCTGATTTCCTCTGCCACAGCAGGCACCTAAGGCACCAGGGGACCCACAGCGACTTCCATGTGCAATCAGACACCAAGCAGAATGGATTCCAGTGCGGGTCCAAAACCCAGAGTCAGATACAAGGGTCGGACCTCAGGAATGGTCCTCCGGACCGGACCGGCACTTCCCCTACTAACCTCCGGGGCTGTGGCTCAGGGTGGGCTTAGAGCTACCACTGAAGAAGAACAAAACTTACAAGTAAGTGCCTGTTTCTGGTAAAGTGTGCTCCTTTGCGGGAACCGAAAAGAACTGCCGTCTTTTTTTTTTTTTTTTTTGAGACGGAGTCTTGCTCTGTCGCCCAGGCTGGAGTGAGTGACGCGATCTCAGCTCACTGCAAGCTCCGCCCCCCGGGTTCCCGCCATTCTCCTGCCTCAGCCTCCCGAGTAGCTGGGACTACAGGCGCCGCCACCTCGCCCGGCTAGTTTTTTGTATTTTTTTAGTAGAGACGGGGTTTCGCCGTGTTAGCCAGGATGGTCTCGATCTCCTGACCTCGTGATCCACCCGTCTCGGCCTCCCAAAGTGCTGGGATTACAGGCTTGAGCCACCGCGCCCGGCCAGAACTGCCGTCTTTTTAAGGTTTAAGATCAATTTACAAAAACTACGGAAGAGACACACATCATTAAGTCCAAATGAAGACTAATTTTGTTTTCTTACCTATCGAAAGTTATTTTGATAGAGTGGCCTGGTTTTGCTTCAATAATCCATTCACAATTTAAAGAATCCTTATAATACCCTGGCCATCCAGGAGGCAAAATGACTCCGCTGGATGCTGTCAGATGTCCACCACATGGAGCTAAAACAAGATGCACGATATTTATTAGATCATATGAGACAGAAAGATAGGCCATAACAATACCTGGATAAAAGCAAGAATTTGCTTCCGTGTTCATGGATTGAATATTTTCAAGTATCAAAGCAAATCTTATTCCCGAGCAAATTGTACATTTATTGAAAGCAGGGTCTATATATGCTACCTCCATGTACTTATCATTAACTTGAAGCAAAGTTCTTTTTCTCTAGTAATGGTAATGTGTACGTGAGTTCTCTGTGCTAATTGACTTACTTCATTTAATTGCCAACCACTTCATGACGTACATGCCCAGTTATCTATAGTTCACATGCATTTGGAATTTAACAAATATCTATGGATAAGCAAATGTAAAATGACCTCACATTTCAAAATGGATACATACACACATCCTTAGGTGTGTGTATGTATGTGTTTATTTACTTCTACTGTGTGCATTTTATTAAAATCAACAGCCACATGCAACATGTAATTTGTGAGTGTTAGGAAGCAAAACAAAACTTTCATCAAATTTGATAAGTATAGAATTAGACTGCATGACCCTTTTGAAAGGTTATGTGACAGTGATTTCTAATTGCAAAGGAGAAATAAAGTTTGAAAGGGTACATAACTAATGCTCAGTGAAAGTGATTATATATACCTGTAACACCTAAAGGAATTTTAAATAGCATATAATATTTCATACCATAATTAAGACTATGTCTCTAACATGTTTTTTTTCCAGTTTTTATGTATTCTTTCTCAAAATTATTTGCCATTAGTAATCATCTTTGTGAATTTATAGATATCAAACAAAGTACATGAAAACACTCCAAGTTAAAAAAAAATTGTTTTGGAAAAAATATTTCTTTTATTTAAAAATTGCCATATGTATAATGTAAGAAAGCAAAAAGTTTATATCATTTTAAACATGTTTTGATGCTAGAAAAAATATGAATTAGTGAAATTTATGGATTTACCAATAGCATCTTAATTTACATCAGGAAACAAATAAAGAAAAAATAAAAGTAAAAAAATTATGGAAAGTGCATGACCATATATTGGAATATATTGGAATTCAAATATATTTGAAGTAACATTTGGAAATTTTGTTATGGGAAAATCTTTGCAACAGAATATTAAACTTCAAAAGCAGGATAAAAAATTGCCCATATATTATAAATATGATGAAAGAAAATTTTTATTCAGTGAACAGGGGAGTGGAATTTAAAAACTTGTTAATAATGGATAGCACTGGGATTGCTTTGTAGATCACATTTTTGATAGTTTTTCTTTCTTTCTTTCTTTCTTTTTTTTTTTTTTTTACCAAATAAGTTGCAATTGTTATTTCTATACCTATGCATTATTCTATAGTTTAAAAATATGCAATCAGGGTAATTTTTATGAATTTAAGCTCCTGAAGAACACTTGATTTTTTGTGATAACAATTTTTAAAACAACAAGTTTATACTAATTACTATTTTAATTTTTCTAGTTAAGTTCTTAAATTCACATTTGGAGCCTATGAATCACATATCCATATACATAAATATTATATATAACTTAATTCCTTTTTTTGTGAAGTGATGCAGCAAATCTTTTTAAGAATACAACTTAAGCAAAATTAAATATATTAAATACATGATGTTTATTTTGTCATGTTTAACCGTCCAAAGATACTATATAAGAAAGACATATGGCAGATGCAGAATTCCAAAAAAATTATGATAATTGAGCTATTTCTAAAATCTGCATGAGTTATTTCTATGTCTTATTTTCCATATAAATACAGAACCAAAAGTTTCCTTTACTTTAGTAATTTTTTTATTTTGCATTTTTATATTTCCTGGAATATAACTAACTTGTCACATATTAATATTATTTTATTATACTCTTACCCATCACTTTATAATTTACAGTGTACACTAGAACCAGAAATGCTTTATCCTGATGACATAGACACTTTAATAATCATACTGTTGATAAGCAAAATTTACATTAAAATTGTAAGTAATAGTCTCAGTAAGTAGATAGTAAGTAAATAGTAAGTAATAAGTTTGTATTAGTCAGTTTGGATTAGATTACACTGTGGTAACAAACAGCCCTGCAACTGTAGTAGCTACAATGGGAAGTGAATTCCTCACACATGCGGCATGTCTAGTTCTGTAAGACACAGGTCCCTTCTTCAGTTGCTATGGCAGATGGGAAAAGGCCTTGCGAGGGCAATCAAAGATGCTGAGCCAGAAGTTGAGTACATCACTTCCATATATTCCTAACGGACCAGAACCCATCACAAGGTTCCTTTAATCCACAAGATTCCAAAAAAGACATTCCACTTGATGGAGACCAAAAATATTTGATGAACGGCATCAATGATGTTCATATTCACTTAGCTGATAACAAAAAAAGCAAATATATGCATGAGGTGTTTAGAAAGCAATTTCTTCTTTGCTTTCTTTCTTTTTTTTTTGATAATTTAAATTACAGGGATGAACTCCCTGATACTGTATTTCTAAAAACAAAAACAAAAAGAAAACACAAACCTTCTTGATCACATGTGCGTTTTTTCCTATAGCTTTATTTTTCATAGAACAATCTGATTTGGGTTACATTAATGTTGGCTTGATGAAAGTTATGTAGGAGGCAGCCGGTCTTTTCCATCATCCGCACTAGTGCACAACACCAAGCTTCTCTAGACTTGAAAGAGAACTCACTCACTCCCCTGGAGGACACTTGTGTCTTTTCCAATGTTCAATCCTTCATTCAATTCTTTTCTATGGTACTTTACTCACATTTTATACTTTTTATTTGAGTCATTTTTGGTATTTTATCTTTTGCTAGAAAATCACCCATTTCCTACAGACTTTAAGATTTGCTGCCATAGAGTTGATGTTTTCATATATAGTCATTTTTCCCCAAAATAGCTTGAGTTTTTAATGATGCCACTGAGCTGCATTGAGAAATATGAGCCTGTTAGAAGCAGAACAAAGAAAGAAAGAGAAACCTTTTGCCCGGGGGCCATACAATTTATATTCAACATGTGCCTGGCATCCAAGAAATTCTTCCAGAATAAATAAATAACCTATGTTTTTAAATAAAAAAAAGTTCTATTGTGAGCTTTTCGTTGCTTATGTAAAGTTATATTATTTTTGTGATGGGGTAATTTCTCTTTTATGTTACTAAACATCTATAACATTTTTCTTTCCTAGTTCCTTTTATCAGAATCATAAACAGTTTGTCTAGCTTATTGATATTAATAAAGAACTCACTCTTGCTTTAAATTGTTTATAACACTTGAATTTTATTAATAGCATCCTAATTTATTTTTGTTTTTTCAAACTTTTTAATCTTATTAAATTTCTTTATTTTTTGATCATTTTGTTCTACATTAGAGGACTTAAAGATACACATTTTCCTTGAAACACAGGTTTTGTTGTCTCACATTGTTTCTGTTAGAATGTACTGTTTGTATGGCTTCCAGGTGGGATAGCATAGGCATTAATGTTTGAGTTTCTATTTAATGTAAAATTACAGTGGACTTTTGATGTCAATGAGATTTGCTTGTGGTTCTATTTTTATTGCATATTTCTACTTTAATTGGAATATTACAGGACATGTGACCTATAACTTATGGTAACTTGTTAAGGTTCACTTTGTGGTCAATTATATAATTGATTTTTAAATTTTTTTTTTTGAGAAAAACAATAAATAGGAGTATTCTGTAAGGGATGTGAGGTTCTTGAAACATTTCTTAAATCAAGTTTGCTATCTGTATTACTCACTACTTCATTGCTATATTATTTTTTTCCCTACTAGATGCATTTACTTCTGAAAGTTGGTTTTCTATTTGTTTTCAGCAGAGGCACTGATTGGGGTACCCACCTGTTCCATCAGAGTGTCCCCTACCTTCTCTGAGGCTCAGCTGCACTCAGTCATTAGGTTTCCGTGCAGGTAGACTTTTAACATCTTTTCCTATTAACTTTTTCGTTCTGCCAAGGGTTTCCTTTGTTAACAACCTATAGTTGGCTTTTGCCTTTAACCTCACCCTGTTTGTGCTGTGGTCCACACTCACCCTGCAGCTTGTAACACATCTGCAATCAGCCTATTACGGTAAAGGACATAAGGGACAGTTTGACTTGTGGCCAGGACAGAACAGAGATGAGAGTGTACTGTTCACTTTAAATTTCTTTCTCCTGAAAATTCATGCTTCCAAATCACAGCCATATGCTTGGCTAGAACATGATTTGCACCCCTGACTAACTGTGTGCTGTAATTAGTATCATATATTTGAGCACCACATGTGTATATATTTACTTATTTATAAAAGACGAAAACCTACCCTTTCATTAACATTTTGTACAACATAAAACACAAAAACTGTACATTTACAATATGTGATGGAAATAGATACAAATGAAATTTCAACTATTAAGAATGTTTTCTTGCCCTTCTATGTATCAATAGTTCACCCATGAGTGGTGCTTCTCGTCCACCCACAAATTGTTTCTACAATGTATGAAAAGGGTGAACATCAGAACACCCTCCTTTACATTTAGTATCACCAGATGATACAATAAATAGGACTTGGTTAGAAGTTTCTACTTCTCCTCTGAGGTCAGGAGTTCAAGACCAGCCTGGCCAACATGGTGAAACCTCCGCTCTACTAAAAATACAAAAATTAGCCAGGCATGGTGGCAGGTGTCTGTAATCCCAGTTACTCAGGATGGCTGAGGCAGAAGAATTGCTTGAATCCGGGAGGCAGAGGTTACAGTGAGCTGAGATTGCACCACTGCACTCCAGCTTGAGCGACAGAGCCAGACTCAAAAAAAAAAAAAAAAAAGAATTTCTACTTTGAGTAACGGTGAGTAACTTTGGAGGTGGGCCAGGGCAGGATGAGGTGGTGAAGGATCATAGCCCCATCACACTGTGGCTGTCATGGAGGAGTTTAATGCTCCACACCTAGATCCCAGCTCCGCTTAGACTCCTTGATAGAGATTATGGGTCTGAGAATGTCATTTCGAGGTATTTGAGACAGGGGAGAAATTCTCAACTGTATGTGATATTTAATATATGTTCCTTTTCTATTCACTTACTTAAAATAAATACATGTTGACAAAGACAATTGAGAAAATAAAAATAAACTAAGAGGGAAAAATCACCCGTAACCATAATTAACATTTTGGTGTGTAGCCTTCATTTTAGTGTTTTACGAAATGATTATCATGAGATATGTATGTATTGGTCTTTCACATGCTAAGGATACCTGAGACTCTTTGATCTTATGATCTTTGCATTGATACCTATTATTCTTCATGATTTATCTAACTAATCCTCTGCTGTTTAAAGTTGAATCATTTCCAGCTCTTCACTGCTATAAGCAGTCTTGCAGAAAACATTATTGAAAAAATTTGTATAGTTGCTTCACTATTTCTTTATGATATTGATCCAGGAATATAATTTATGACTCAAAAGACAAGAACAATTTTAAGAGTCCTACTAAGAATTTTCACTACAATACCGTGATTTTATATCATCTATAGCATGACTAGGAAATGCCAGTTTCTACATAACCTTTTCAATAATACATCTTATTCACCTGTTTATGCTAATAAGATAGGCAAAAATGATATTTTACTTTTCTTTTTAAATTTGTACTTCTTTGATATATACTGGAGGTAAGTTTTTAAAAAAATATTTTCTTAGGTTATTGTGCACTGACTATTTTGATACAGAATGTGAACATACACTTTAAACATTTTTAAAATGAGTAATTATCAGAGGCAACATCTTTTCCCTTAAAATATTTTCCTCTCTATATTTATTAGATAAGTAACCAGAACAGAAATATGAAGAAGAAAATTAGGTGGTATTTATGTCAGCTGTAATGAGAACAACAAAATAGTTAACTCTAAGCAACACTGTTATAGGTTGAATTTTGTCCCCTCAAAGTTCATACATTGAGGTCCTAACCCTCAGCACCTCAGATGGTGACTGTATTTGAAGATACGGTCCTTGCAGATGAATTTAGTTAGGATAAGGTGTTGCTGGAATAGGGGGACCTCAATCCAATATGACTGTGTTCTTTTAATAAGGAGAGTTTAGACACAGGGACAGAAACACATACACAGGGAGAGCTCCTTGTGAGTCTGGAGGCAGAGATGAGGGTGAGGATTCTCCAGCCACGGAATGCTAGAGATTGCCACAAACCGCCGGGAGCTGGAGGACCAGCCTGGGGCAGATCCTCCCTCAGAGTCACAGAAGGAACTCTCCGGCCGACGTCACCTGGATCTCAGACTTCCAGCCTCCAGAACTGGGAGACTACGTTCCTATTGTCTCAGCGACTGTGTGTGGTATTTTGTTAGGACAGCCCTAGCAAGCTAACGCAGTTTGTTGGTTTGTGTGTGTATCCCTGAAGATAGATGTGTGACTTCAAAGGAGAAGAGTGGGTGGTGGCAGGGACTGCACCTTCACAGCGGGGCACAGTGGAGCTCCAGACCACGTTCCCGTCTTGCAGGATGCAGGTGATGGACTCGGATCCCTGGGTCTTGACAAAGCCATCGTCACAGTGGAAAGAAACCGAGCTCCCGAGTAGAAACCTGTCACCAAAACGCCGCCCGTTTATAGGAATGCCAGGATCGTGGCACTCATTCTGACCAAATGCTGAAAGAAAAAAAGGAACAAAAATACTTGAGTATTAATTTCATGTATTAAAAGAGAAGAAAACAGAACAAGCTTATAAAGCATTCGTTTAATGTATATAATTATATACATTTCAGTTGTATCATTCATAGATAATACATTAATAAATATCAGTGTCTAGTGAGAAAGAGGGAGCAGGGAGATGAACAGATATAACTATCATTTATACAGCAATTTAGGGTTTGAAAAGCACTTTTCATAAGAGCTTAGACAAAGAGAGAACTGATACAGTGAGTGATAGAAAGTAGGCTCAGGATTTCTCTCGTTAGAATTCTGATTTTTTTTCTTGCTATGTCAGGACTCTGACATTGGGCAGATGACTCGATGCTCTAAGCCTAGCTATCTTTATTTACAGAATGAGAGACTATTTAATTTATATCCTCTAGTTACTGTAACATTAAATGAAACAATTATTGCCCAATTCTAAGTATTGTGCCTAAGAAAGTAGGCAGTTAGTACATCATAATGTAGTATAATTCATATTAATATTCTCTCACTTTATTCCCTCTACAGTGCATTTAAGTAGATATCCTTATACAAAATAGGTTTTAAAATGAGGAGCCTAAAGCAAAGAGAAATTAGTTGTCATTAAACTTCACTAATTACATACTAGTGCTGTATTTTAATCCTTGGCTCCTGACATCATATTACTCAGTTGTTTTTACTACACTACTTTGTTGCAGGAAAGATGCATAGGTGGCTGAGTGGGTGGGTGGATGGTTGTATAGATGGGAAGAAGAATAGAAGGAAGGATGAGTGCCTTGCTGGCTAGATGGATGAATGGAGGGATGGATAGAAAGATGAATTGAAGGATGGATGAATGGATGCATGGATGGATGGATGGACAGATGGAAGGATGGATAAATGGAAGGATATGGATGGATGGATGGATGAAATAATAGATAAATGGATGAACGAAAGGATAGAAGGAAGGGAAGGATGAATGGAAGGATATGGATAGATGGATGGATGGAAGGATAAATAGAATGATAGATGGAATAATGGATGAATGGATGGACAGATGGATGAATGATGAATGGATGGATGGAAAGATGGATAAACAATGGATTGATGGAATGATGGATGGATGGAATGATGAATGGATGGAGGGATGGATGGATAGGTGGAAGGATGGATGGAATGATGGATAGATGGAATGATAAATGGATGGAAGGATGGATGATGGATGGATGGATAGATAGAAGGATGGATGGAAAGATGGATGGAAGAAAGGATGGATGGATAGATGCATGGATGGATGAAATGAGGGATGGATGAATGAAAGGATAAAGATAGATGGATGGATGGATGGATGGAAGAAAAAATGGAATAATGGGTGGGTGCATGGATGGATGGAATGATGGATGGATGAATGGATGGATGGATAAACGGAACACCACAGAGAAAGAGATGTAAGGAGATGAAAGAGAGAGGAGATCCAGCTCCTTAGTTTAGGAGTGATGATACCAACAATCTAAATACGGTGATGCATTTGTTTTTAAATTTTCAGGATAACACTATATAATTTTACTACTCTCATTTTTGCAATGATCATAAAACTTCTGAAGCATCAGCCTTGAAATGCAGCTTCACATACATATAAGCAAAATGGGAACACGTAAGAAAAATGGGAACTTGGACGTGTTGACTGTGTGGGCGTACTTACTGGTGTAAGTGATGTTGAACCCTCTGCCAGTAGTGGAATGGTCAGACTGAAATTCCAAGCGAACTATATGTCCACTGCTGGCCAGCTGGGAAGGCACTTCATTGCCAGAAAAAGTACCCAGGACAGTTATGTCAGAAATGCCATCATCCTTGACCGCAAGAAAGTCAAATTGAGGCTCCACATCAAAATCATTAAAGATTAGGTGAATTCGACTTCCTGGCTCCGAGATAATCAACCAGACACAGTTCATGTTGTTCCCATATTCCTCTGGATAATTTGGTGAGAGAATAATCCCAGATGATGCCGTAAAGTTGAAGAAACATGAAACTGTGAAGACACAAATATATTTTCAAACAGTTTTGCACATACCCAAAGGACTGCCATGTGAAACAGATTGCTAAGAACCTGGAAAGGCAATTCATGCCTGCAAATAGCTACAATGATCCAACTATTTTAATATAAGTAATTCTGGACCATAATGTTTTCTCCTTTCCTAATTTGTAAGTCGAATATTTCATTATCTTATAGAGCACAATCAGAACCTATACATAAGCACAAGCTTGGTTCAAAAATGATCCTTTCAAGTTGACTAAAAACATGTGCCAAATATTATTATTTCTAGTTATAACTTTCTGCCTTCAGAAGAGCAAATATTAATACATGGAAAAGTATATGCCTATATCCTAGGAACAATTCAGCTTGCTCTTTTGTGATAACTTTTAATTTATATTTTATACTTTCCTGTAAGTGCATTTCTCCAGTTATTTAAAATTTTTATTAGTTACAGGGTAAAGATGAATAAATAAATAACTTGGAAACATCAGATCATGTTCTAGTTGGATAATATAAAAATATTTTGAAAATTTACTTTTAAGAATATATACCTAAAATCATATATATATATATATATATTATAAATAATTTTTTGGAGGGATAAACTGTTGGATTTATCTCTAGAGTACATTTTTGTTTCTTATTCCACATAATTTCATATACACTTTTCAGCCATTGCTATATTTATTTACAAATAAACCCTCCTTTAAAAGTGACTGTGAAGTCTTTTCTACTTGTTAAAATAGTATTCTTAAGAGGAAGTGGGCAGCTCATCAACTGAATTCCAACCCAGTACCACCACCCATGCTCACACTGGTGAACAGCTTGTGTTTAAGTGTTATACAGCATTATTAAGTCACAAAAGACTCTCTTGCTGTACTGATGTCTGATACAGCAGAACATGATCAGCTTTTGATGGAAACAATGATATACGTGATGACCTTTCTGGCAGGAAACGTTCAAGTACATTTTATCGAGTAGATGTAAAAAAATTATAAATTAGTTTTCATTAAATGAAGAAAGCAGGCAAGTTGGTGTTTGAGAATGTTCTTGCCTGTTTCCAGTAAATGTGGCACCCCAAGCTATTCTGAAAGCTGCCCTCCCTAAATGGGCAGTCTGTGTCTTTCTCCTTTTCTCCCTTTGCAAGATCCTTGCAGGACCGGAGGGAGTCCAGGTCAAGGCGCAATACTCACATACACAGCTGGGCTTGTTGCCAGACCACTGATTGTTCTGCTGACAGGTGATAACTCTCTCCCCCACCAACTCAAAGGCCGCCGGGCATTCAAAGGTGAGTGTGTCTCCATGGAGGAAACTGCTGCCCGTCCGCTTCCCGTAGGCGGGGATTCCAGGATCCCCACACCCTCCCTTTTCAATTTCTGAAAATGAAAAAACAAATGAACCCTTAAAAAAAACCACACAAGGAATACTTTTATCTCTACACTTTAGAAAGTGAACACATGGCTTCTTTTTGCTGAACTAAACATCATTTTTGTAAACAGTTTCTAAAGGATATTCAATTGATCTTAAATTTAATTTCAAATACCAAAAAAAAAAAAAAAAAAAAAAAAAAAAACCAGGAATGTCATTTCAACTGAAGAGAAAGGTGTTTAATTTGCTGTCTTTTAAGGGATACACATGGCTACACAGATATGCTGACAACACAAATGCTGCAATTAATCAGTGCACCTTCTGGATACGTCTGGTCTTTTCCCTGCAATTGCTACTACTAAAATGCAAATACCAGTTTTATTTTCAACTATGTGCTTTTTGCTATAAACAATACAAGAAAGATTCTTCATTCCCTACTGAGTATTTAAATAAACAGAATCTTTTTGAATCTTCTTTCCCTAAAATGAATGTTAACACTCATTTATGAAACAGAATGAAAAGCAGTTTGGTCTACAGAGGAAAACAAAATAGTCAGAATCAATCTTTCATTAAAACATCACTGTAATAAAATATGCCTCCAAATACACCAAACCTATAATATATTTCAAACGCTGATCTGTCTCAAATGTTAACTATGCAGAATGTTTTCATTAAAATGTGTTCTTTATTTATTCATTTTAAAGAATTTTTTTGAGAACCACTGTGTGTCAGGTCCTCTTCTAGGTGTTGGGCTTAGTGAATAAAAGAGACAAAATCCTTGCACACATGGGGCTGGGGCTGGACATGGTTTGGCTGTGTCCCCACCTAATTCTCACTTTGAATCCCACATGTTGTGGGAGGGATCCGGTGGGAGGTAATTGATCATGGGGGCAGGTCTTTTCCGTGCTGTTCTCATGATAGTGAATAAGTCTCAGGAGATCTGATGGTTTTCTAAGGGGGAATTGCCCTGCACAAACTCTCTCTTTGCCTGCTGTCATCATGTAAGACGTGACTTGCTCTTCCTTGCCTTCCACCATGATTGTGAGGCCTCTCCAGCCATGTGGAACTCTAAGTCCATTAAACCTTATTCTTTTATAAATTGCCCAGTCTTGGGTATGTCTTTGTCAGCAGGGTAAAAATGGACTAATACAGGGTTTATGTCTTATGGAGGACAAATTTTTTAAATTATTATTATTTTTTTTGAGATAGGGTCTCACTCTGTTGTCCAGGCTAGAGTGCCGTGATGTGATCATAGCTTCCTGCAACCTCCAACTCTTGGGCTCAAGTGATCCTCCCACCTCAGACTCCCAGAAATGAATGTGATTTGATGATGGGTAATTTAAGACAAGATAAAGGGGTATAGAGAGACGGATGGAGGAGGCGGCAGTGAAGAAAACGCTCTGAAGGAAGAAGGCAATCAGCCCTTCGAGAAAGCGATGTGATCCCAGTGTGCCTGGCAGGGCAGGGAGGGACAAATGGGCAGAGGTGGCTTGGAGAGGAAGGGAGGCTCTGCCTGTTGGGCTTCCTGTTTGTGCAGAGTGATGCAGGAAGAAGGCATTGCAGGGCTTTGGAGGAGACCTGGCGTCCTCTGACTATAGGTTTCAAAGATCCCTCTACAACGTTGGAAGAGCAGAGGCTGGAGAAAAGTGAGTTCCAGCAAATTCAGGGTGGTTTCTCTGGACACCTATGCCCAAAATGCATTGGTTTTACTTTTAGAATTCTTCATGGAGAATTATTATCTTGCAGGGGCCAAGAGCAAATTCCAATTTATGGGTGTTTGTTGTTGTTGTTGTTGTTTTTTAGTAAACTAACTACTTCCTTTCCTTTTTGTTTTATTTCCATAGGTTTTGGGGGAACCCAAGCAGTACATGCTGAACTCAATTTGTACTCTTCTATTCCTCATCCCCTTCACACCCTTTCCCTGAGTCACCAAGTTCTACTTTATCATTCTTAGGCCTTTGCATCCTCATAGCTTAGCTCCCACTTATGAGGGAGAACATATGATGTTTAGTTTTGCATTCCCGAGTTACTTCACTTAGAATAATAGTCTCCAGCCCCATCTGGGTTGCTGCAAATGCCATTAATTCATTCCTTACTATGGTTGAGTAGTATTTTGTCATATATATATATATATATATATATACACACACACACACATATATATGTACACATATATACATATATATACACACTATATATACACACACACACACATACACACACACCACAGTTTCTTTATCCACTCATTGATTGATGAGCATTAAGTTGGTTCTACATGTTTGCAACTACAAATTGTGCTGCTATAAACATGTATATGCAAATGTCTTTTTCATAACCTAACCATTTTCTAATCAAGCTGTCAGTTTTGGGAATGTTTGTAGAAGTGACTCAGAACTGAATTTCAAGATGGTTTGCAGGTCTGCTGTGAGGGATATAGAAACACTCAGAGGTTGATCCAGAGATGTTATATTGCATTCAGGAGGAGAAACTTTACCTCTAAGTGTCTCAGAATATCAAAAAAGTGAAGTTTGCATACATTATCACACTAGTATGAAGATATTCAAGATATTCAATACATAGGATGTCACCACCTTTTATGAAGCAGAATAGCACACACACAAAATGCAGGTATTTGGTTGAGGTTCAAGGTACGCTGCTAACTTCACACCTTAGGCTACCAAACAAAGATGATCCTTACAGGGTCAGCTCTATGAAAGCGCAATGTTCCTAACGCAACACAAGCCAAAGAAATCTACAGAGAGCACCGTTGCTTAAAGATAGTTCTTGGCATCCTCTCTAACACCTGTTGTTTCCTGATTTTTTAATGATTGCCGTTCTAACTGGTGTGAGATGGTATCTCGTTGTGGTTTTGATTTGCATTTCTCTGATGGCGAGTGATGAGCATTTTTTCATGTGTCTGTTGGCTGTATGAATGTCTTCTTTTGAGAAATGTCTGTTCATATCCTTTCCCCACTTTTTGATGGGGTTGTTTGTTTTTTTCTTGTATATTTGTTTGAGTTCTTTGTAGACTCTGGATATTAGCCCTTTGTCAGATGAGTAGATTGCAAAAATTTTCTCCCATTCTGTAGGTTGCCTGTTCACTCTGATGGTAGTTTCTTTTGCTGTGTGGAGAAATAGGAACACTTTTACACTGTTGGTGGGACTGTGAACTAGTTCAACCATTATGGAAAACAGTATGGCAATTCCTCAAGGATCTAGAACTAGATGTACCATGTGACCCAGCCATCCCACTACTGGGTATATACCCAAAGGATTATAAATTATTCTACTACAAAGACACATGCACACGTATGTTTATTGTGGCACTATTCACAATAGCAAAGACTTGGAATCAA
>NC_045440.1:7968210-7981588 GCF_002776525.5 Piliocolobus tephrosceles | reverse complement strand
GGGGAGTGGGGAGGGGGGAGGGATTGCACTGGGGAGTTATACCTGATGTAAATGATGAATTGATGGGTGCTGACGAGTTGATGGGTGCAGCACACCAACATGGCGCAGGTATACATATGTAACAAACCTGCACGTTATGCACATGTACCCTAGAACTTAAAGTATAATAATAATAAAATATATATATATATATATATATATATAAAAAGATAGTTCTTGGAGTTGAAGTTGTTGAACTTGAGTTGAACAGAGCTGGGAACGGGTTTACTTAAATTGATGGCTTGGGAGGCCTTGAGTGAGCATTTGTCACTGAAATTGACATAGTGAATGCAAAACCCTGCATGGTTTATAATAGAAAAGAGCTCTTGTTTGATGTGGGCTCTCCTTTGGGAAGCTGGCTGGGCACCCAGGGTCCTGGCATAAACTCCACAGTCAGGAGTCCAGGCACCAGATTTGGTGTTTGCTGGGACACTGTGATCAATTTAGTCTCGTCAAGCCTCAGTTTCCACATTATGAACTTCCTACTTTCTACCTCAAAGGGTGGCCATGAGAATTAAAGAATAAAATTCATGGAAATTACCTGGCATGTTGCCCTGGAAATAAAATTATTGCTATGATTATTAGCAAGCCTTAAATGTTTCGTTATGCCCCTGTGATGCTGAAGTTTACAATTTCTTCTTGGAGTAAAACAAATGATGGCATTTTGGATACTATTTGTAATATTAATTAATACAGGGAGCTCTACTGTGCAGGGGTTTCAGAAATGAAATGAGGGTGAGGGTCTTTCTGTTTTCCATGCTGAGGGTCAAGAGAGTCCTTTGGTTACCTGATCTCACCAAAGAGGCTGGTTTATCCTGATGCATGGTTACTGCTGGCCATGGACAGAATCTGTATTGGACATGTTCCTTATCAGGCATTAGGGGCTGACTAGTAACTCTCAAAGTAGCACAGTCCAAACTCAGCAGGTTTGCGTGTTTCACCTAACTTTTGTTCTTTAGTTATAGAAGAAACGGAAGCATGCTTCATAATTATGTCAGTGATATTTCATTTGGGGGAACTACTTTGGAATATTTTGCATTCTTGATTTCTTACACACTGAGTGTCACTACTGCCTCCAAATTATGGTGACAAAGTTGATACAGGTTTTGGAATTTTATTTGAGGGTCATATCACCTTCAGGTAGAGTAGAAGATGAGTAAGATACTGTTGACATTGACACAGTATGTGTGTCAAACCCCCATCTCTGTATGTCAGAGATGATTTTGACATATTTTCTTAGAAACAAACACTATGGCCAGATGCGGTAGCTCACGCTGGTAATCCCAGCACTTTGGAAGGCTGGGGTGGGAGGATCACCTGAGATCATGAGTTGGAGACCAGTCCGGCCAACACGATGAAACCCTATCTCTACTAAAAATACAAAAATTAGCCGGGAATGGTGGTGCATGCTTGTAATCTCAGCTACTGGGGAGGCTGAAGCAGGATGATTGCTTGAACCCAGGAGGTGGAGGTTGCAGTGAGCCAAGATCGCGACACCCATTCAGCCTGGGTGACAGAGCAAGACTCCATTAAAAAAAAAGAAAAGAAAAGAAAAAAAAAACCACTATGATTTGATATCAATTCAAAGATTGATGCACCTAAAGCAAAAACAAAGCAAAACAAAATGCTGTTCAAAATACCTCTTCCAAATTATTGAACTAGATATAAGATTTGATAATGAAGGGGCCTAAGGAAAATATTGTCAAAGGATCATTCCAGAGAGCTTACATAATCCAGTTACAAATACTGTCACACATCCCTTTTCCCCAAAATACATCACACAGAAATTTTCTCTATTGCTCTAGCTGTATTCCCAAACATGCCATGTCGCGCCTCAGTTCAGGTTCTCACCCTTCACTGCCTATCATCATTTGCCATCATAGACACTGTTGAGGTCCTCTCACTGCTCCGCATGCTGCAGCCAAAATATTTTCCCAAACTCCAATCCTAAGGATGACCCTACTTTTCTTGAAATGTTTCTGGTGACCAACTTTATTCTTAGTCCAGATCCTATCTAGGACTCAGGAAGGCCTGTGTGATGTGAACATCACTGTCTACTCCTAGGACATATTTCGTTAGCTCTTTCCTGGTATTTCACAATCCAGGCATGCTATAATTTCTTTTAGTACCTGAGGATGTCTCCCCTCTTCAGCCTCCACACCTGCTGTAAATATTTAGTCCATTCTTTCCTCTGTTGTCTTACCTAACCATGCGCTGTTGATATTCTAATTCAGTCTTGCTCAGGGATGGCCTGTATCCTACGTGTCTCTAGCACCACTCTTTTCTGCTGTAAAACTTGCCACTCTGCATTATATTTATTTTTTGTGCTTTACTGTAAGCCCTGGGAGAGTCTATCTTGGTGATTGTGAAATCTGCAGCACCTATTCAGAGTCAACACACAACAGATGCTTTTCTAAATTATTGTTCTTATTAAACTTGCAACTTAATGATTTTTATTCTCACTCACATTTACATACTTAATTGTATTTTAATTGACAAATATAAATTGTATATATTGTTCATCTACAGCATGTTATTTTGAAATACGTGTATGTATCATAATGGTTAAGCAAAGCTAATTAATACACTCATTACCTTACTTACTTTTGATTTTTTTCTTGAGAACACCTATAGTCTTAGCAATTTTCAAAAATATAATACGTTATTATTAGCCATAGTCACCATGTTGTATAATAGATCTCTTGAACTTACTTATATGCTGCATTTATTTATTTGAGATGGAGCCTCGCTCTGTTGTCCAGGCTGGAGTGCAGTGGCATGATCTCGGCTCACTGTAACCTCTGCCTCATGGATTTGAGAGATTCTCTTGACTCAGCCTCCTGTGTAGCTGGGATTATAGGCATGCACCACCACGCCTACCTAATTTTTGTATTTTTTAGCAGAGATGGAGTTTCACCATGTTGGCCAGGCTGGTCTCAAACTCCTGGCCTCAAGTGATCTGCCCTCCTCTGCCTCCCAATATGCTGGGATTACAGGCGTAAGCCATTGTGCCTGGCCTTGTAATGTCGTACTTATAGGCATGTGTGTGCATTATATGTTCTATTTATATGAAGATTTTATATATTCTGGAGAATATGATGAAGCTCAGTCCCTTTTTATTCTTTGTTCCAGACTGAGATATGCAAAAATGGAAAAGTATACAAGTAATAAAGGGAAAATAAAACTTCTATATTGGTAAAATGCATCTATGTTGTTTAGAAACATATCCCCAAGTTTTCCTGAGAATAAGTGAGATTTTTTAAATTGCCAAAACAGATTTTGAGTTGCATATGATATTTAATTCTTGGCACTTACAATGATTAGCCACTAGCTACAGTGACTTTTCACACTTGTCAATTCTTTTTAAAAATAAGTGTTCTTGAGATATACTTTAGAAAACTGGCCCTTTAAAAAAACAAATAACAGAGGACCAAATACTACAAGAGAAATAGAGAAAAGGAACTACGAAGGTAGAAATAAATGAGTGTGGACCTATGATGAATTTTTAAACATCCAATTTGCACATAAGAATGTATTTGATGTATACTTGAATTTCAAAAAGGGCTGAGAAGAAGGCAGAAAGGAATGAGACATAACTGTGCCTTCAGAAGCAGAGTTAGCACACTTGCTTGTTTCCTTTTGTGTAGTCAGCCATGGGTACCCCAGGAGCTACATGGAGACACGTCCAGGGAGTTGCCTGGTCCTTTAGATTCTGCTGCTGCCACATCCCCTGCTAACACCGTTTCTCGTGTTGCCGGCAGGTCAGGCAAGGCAGGGCTGTGCATGGACACAAGACAGCGAGTACAGAACTCACTCAGTCTACACTGCTGTGTGTTCTTTGTTCGCTGTGACCTGCTTCCACAAGCAGACGAGAACTCCATGAATGACAGCTTTATCAGGTTCTTTCTCTTCCCTTCCAAAACCACTTATGAAAGTTCTTTGTATAAAAGCACTCAATGAATAAAATTAAACTCTAAAATTATGCTCACCCCTCGTCATGTATATGAACAGCAATTTCTCTAAATCTCAGTAGATGACTATTGCATTATATAAGCTAATATCCCTGAATTTTAGTGAGAATTATTTACCAAGAGTTTAAATCACACCACGTTCTGCTCCCACAGTTGTGCTTGCATTACCAAATTTATTCTGGATGGGGTAGTAAAATTTCTGTTTGACGTATGAAATATACTAGGTTGCTGCAGTCTTTGTTACCTTGAAGAGTTCATTTAGATTCTTCCAGTTATCACAAAATTGATGTACTATGATGATGTTCCATAAATAAGATGGATTTTTAAATTCCATATGGGTTGCCACTGGATTGCAATTAATATTCTGCAGAAACCACTTTGCTGTAGCTGTTCAGGGAATATTTCTTAAAAATAGTGGAAAACATTTAGATTTCAGACAGTTAACTTTTTATCTCCCAAAATAGCAGACCAAACCTCTTATTGTCTGTGTAAGATATTTACACAACTTCTTACATGCTTATTCGTACAAAAGCAGTGTTGTCTAGCTTGTATGTCTGCTTTTTTCCTCTTGTGCTATTTGACTACCACCTGCATTCTGAACTCAGGGCTTAAAAAATGTAAACACACACTAGAATAGTAACAAGGTGTGTTCCAGGGCTACCATAACTACTACCTGTGGTAAGTCTTAACAAACAGATTAAAATGGCCCAAAAATCAGTACATGCTTCCATTTTCTGGCTGAAGAGAGTGAGTAAAAGCAACAGTTTCTTGTGCAAGTGACCACATTGTGCCTGCTCTTAGATTAATTCTCATTTTTTCCCCCTAAGACTTTCACTCAGAAATCCCTAAAATAACTTATTTATTTTCGTCATCTTTGAAAAATAAGATTGCAGCACATGAATGGAAATCTACCCATTCTGTTTTATTGGAGAGACTGTGAGAACATTTCCACGTGGTGTGGACGTGGCACATGCTCCCGTCGTTACTGAAAACCAGACGACACAGCACAACCCAGCACTTGGACAGACGCGGAGCCTCCCTGACTTTGTCCTTGTCCGTCATGATCAGTCACATAAGCCCAGAAAGTAGCGGATTGCTGTTACAGTGGCCTGTGCTTGTTAAAATGATGTGTAATCCTGCTTAATTACAGTGTTCAGGAGAAATTCTGTTGTGTGCATGAAATACCGTATTTGCTTTTCATACAAATGTGCTCTGACTAAAACAAGAATGAGATGATTCCAAAGGTGTAGTCAAAAGCTGAGATGAAGAAAAACCTGTCGTGTTTTTCTTTCCCTTTTGTGGCCCCAGTGTGAAACGCAGGACTCTGGAAATTCGGGCTATAAGTAACCACAGAAACGAACTGCCTCAGCACCTCATCTCGCTTGTCTCATGGAGACTATGAGAGTATACATTTTCAAACTCATTTATAGCACTGTCCAAATTATCTATTAGTGCTGTTGGAATTCAGAACTTTGTTGGTGATACTGCCCAGAAAACGAAGATACTGGACCTCAGAGAGCACTTACCGGGAAAACAACAATTTTATTCAAGATATTGGTCAACTACAATCACGGAGTCATATTTCCTCGGCCAAATTCCCTGACGGTCCCACTGATCTAGTAACCCGATTTGGGAATATAAGAGGATTGATTTTGAGCTGAAGATTCAGATCCAACAAGGTCCCATGTCTCAGCTCAAGAAGTCTGTCTGCCATAACTTGCAACGTAATGAGAAGCAGGGTTTCCAGTGATCCCACTGCCTGCACCAGAGCAAGAGAAATCTACATCGACATCACAGGGCATCTCCACGGAATTTCCAAATCGGTGATCAGGTAGACACACGGAATTCCACAAACAAATGTCAGACCATAGTAGGAAATGAGAAGGAAGAAGGAGTCATTTAAAAGGATATAATTTTTCCTTTTTAATATTATAGATTTCTTTTAAAGATATAGAAAATGAATGCAAGAGCCAAGCTAGTAATGAAAAGCACCTCTGAATAAATGAAAGGTATGTATAACGCAATTTTACTTTCCAGAATTAGTAGAAATTCAGTCCTGAAAAACCATCTTGCTATAGTGTTACTTTAATTTATATCATACTCAAGGAATACAAATATTTAATGCTCTGCTGTGTCTGTTGCCACTGTTTAAGGCTGAAACACCAGTGATAAACCTCATGGACGTCAAGGCTTCTCAATGACACAAGCTGCGCTGTTCTCTAATTCTTAGCTCAGCAGCAACTGTGCTTTTTGCCTCAGCAAGTGACACATTTCTGAGTGCCTAAGTGGTCATCCTCAGAGAGGATCCTATTAGGCTTACAATCTGCACCAACCAGATGCTCCTGGTTTATTCTTGAGTTTGGGTTCATCGTAAACCTTAAAAATAAAACTGATTCCACTGTTGTTTCCAAAATGAATAACTGAAAATGGAGGATGAAGGTCCTGATCACCAGATAAAGCCAAGTGAACAAAATAGGAGTAAAAATTTACTATTCTAGAATTTCTGTTTTCAAGTAATAAAAATACAAACGTTTTTATTTTAAAATAGGCATATATACTGATTTTTAATAAAAATTCTATGTATTTGTTTTGCCTGTTGGGAGGAGGATACTCAAGTAACCCTCAGCTAACTAGGAAATTCTGAAACCTGGAAAATCTCAGGTCTGGCCAATAGCTATAGATTCATGACCCCTTTTATCAACAGCAATGACAAACAAGTAGCGAAAAAAAAGTGGAGAAATAATTCAGATTAGTTTCATCACCTACAAATTTTTAACAAGTAGCACATGTTCTTATTGAATACCAAATAGCCAACATCTCAAGAAAAAAAAAACCCTGCATATCTAGATTCATTGAAAGAAAGAAAGAAATAATCTTCATCAACACAGTTTTTCATAGATTAGTTGCTTCATTCTCCTGCTGCTTGTAGACCGTAGTCTGGAAGCAGGATAGCAAAGTGAGTAGAAACATAGACTCTAGAAATAGATACTGTTTTAGATGGAATCTCAGCAACATAAATCATCTATGTGATTTCCTGCAAGTGGTTGGAAGTACCTGTTTACCTAATTGAGGATAATCATTCCCATCTCCTGAAAGATCCAATGCAAAGTGCTTAAATAGAGCCTGGTGTATATTAAATTATATCACTTTGCTATTACTAACATCATCATTGATATTACTTTTAATTTCAATAGTTGGGAAGTCATTCAACTTAAGGAATGCTAAACTAAGTCCCCAAAATCATTTGATAAAAGTCCTTAAAAGATACAACTACTCTATAGTATTCCTTGAAAACTTGGAACCCCAGTCTAACCACGAGAAAAGCATCAGGTAAATACCACCTGAGGAACAGTCTACACAATGCCAACCAGGACTCCTCAAAACACCTAAGGTCATCAAACCAAGGAAAGGCAGTTACAACCCAGAGGGACCAGGTGAGGCAGGACAGTTAACTCAGGGTGGATCTGGGTGGTTCCTGAGACAGGAAAAGGTCACTAGGGAAAAAAAGCCATGGAAATCTGAATAAAGTATGACCTTCAGTTAATAATGCTTCCATACTGTGATGAATGTGCCTAAGAATATGAAATATTAAATATAGGGAATCTGGCTGTGGGGTTTTAATTTTATTTTTTATTTATTTTATTTTTTTTATTATACTTTAAGTTCTAGGGTACATGTGCATGACGTGCAGGTTTGTTACATATGTATACTTGTGCCATGTTGGTGTGCTGCACCCATCAACTCATCAGCACCCATAAATTCGTCATTTACATCAGGTATAACTCCCAATGCCATCCCTCCCCCCTCCCCATGATAGGCCCCTGTGTGTGATGTTCCCCTTCCCGAGTCCAAGTGAGCTCATTGTTCAGTTCCCACCTATGAGTGAGAACATGCGGTGTTTGGTTTTCTATTCTTGTGATAGTATGCTAAGGATGATGGTTCTTTGTAGGGGTTTTAATTTTAAAAAAGAAATAAGTGTTATTTTTAAATGTGTACTACTGTCCTGGTTAAAAATTAGTCAAATTCTAAAATTTGGTGTCTCAATACCTTTGTCATGCTTGCAATGATTCCTTTTAGGTATAGATTATAGAATACTAAGATTTTGAACATTCTATTACTTTCACCATTCTGGGCATGGATTGAAAAGATTCCTTAAACAGATAAAGATGGTACATGTTTACACTCCAATATATTAAAAATAATAAGTAAAATGCTTCCCATGATTGAGAATAATCACTCTTTCCTGCTTCTCTTGGTTCAGTTATCTAATAATCAGAATTTATCATATATTAAAGAGACAAATACTGCCTATTTATAGTTTTCTTCTGTGCTGTAGATTATAAAAAAAGACACTAAAAACTGTGTAAAGTTTTACTGTGGTGATGGTCATTTTATTACAATAACTGAGGACAATAAAGCTTCATTCGCTGATTCTTTGCTCATTTTCAGTATGAAAAATGAAAATTATATCTTTAATATTTTATAAAATTGATAGGCAATTTCTTTTCTTAAGCTCATAATACAAGACAATTGAAACCAAGTCTGGAGGAAAATGCATAGTCATAAAAGTACAAAGAGTGGTGGTCTTCAGACTGGATTGGCCACGGGTGGGTTCTCCAGAAGGAAACAGTTGGATATGGGATGAGAAGGACTGCTCTGAGGCCACGTTCCTGAGGGAGCCACACATAGAATGGTCAAAGACAAAGGAATGACCAAATGCAAAGGAGGGTTACTATATACAATCCCAGATTGTGATTAAGAAAAGAGAAACATCATTCTCTACCTTACCAAAGACTTATTATTTCATTCACGCGAAACAAAGAATAAAGGAATTCTTACTATGAAAATAACAATTTAGTAGACTCTAGTAAAATCAGCCAATTCAAGATAATATTTAGCCTGTTTGACTATGTGTTAATCCCCAAGATTAAAAAAAGTCCCAGATTTCTAAATGATGGATTCTACAGATGTCTTTTTTTGTTTGTTTGTTTTGAGACAGTCTTGCTCTGTTGCCCAGACTGGAGTGCAATCTGTGATCTTGGCTTGCTGCAACCTCCACCTCAAGCAATTGACAGGTTCAAGCAATTGTCCTGTCTCAGCCTCCCGAGTAGCTGGACTGTAGGTGCACGACATCACACCCAGGTAATTCTTGTATTTTTAGTAGAGACAGGGTTTCACCACATTGGTCAGTCTGGTCTCAAACTTCTAACTTCAGGCGAACCACCCACCTCGGCCTCCTAAAGTGCTGGGATTACAGGCGAGAGCCACAGCACCCGGTCCCACAGATGTCTTAGACTATGAACCACCGCGCCCGGCCCTGCCAACATCTTAGAGTATGAGCCGCTGCGTCCGGCCTCACGGATGTCTTAGATTACGAGCCACTGTACCCGGCCCTGCTGATGTCTTAGAATATGAGTCACCACGCCTGGCCCCACAGATGTCTTAGAGTGTGAGCCACCACGTCTGGCCCTGCCAATGTCCTAGAGTGGATTCTATCATCTACATCTATCTACCGTTCCCAAGACTGGGTGAATGATACCTCCAAGGTCACTCTACTCTGCACCACTGTTTCAGTCCTTTGAAACTTTGTTTCACTTATTTTCAGTATTGCTGCCTCTCCACATGAAGGGGCTGCAGGTTCCTCAAGGGCTGGACTGACACTTAGCCACTCAGTATTCTTGATGGCATACAATTCTGGGGACCTGATCAATGTTCAGCCAATAACGGGGTTTTTTGAGGGAGTTGGAAAAAATGAGTCGCAAGTTAAATCTGAAAGAGGAACCAAGAATGCTGGATGTGGGACCACTTTCCACATTGTTTTTCACTCACTTTCCCCAAAATGCCCATTGAAAGAATCTTTCAAAAATTTCATGTGCATATCAGGAATTCTTATAATTGAGTCTGTTTGAAAGCATTTTAAAAGGTATACTACTAAACAAATCTGTTGTAAGACAAAAAACAGAAGACAGAAGACAAAACAGTACATTTTGAAAAAGAGCATGTTACAATAGGACTAGACCATGATCTGCCTTTTGGGAGTCAAGTGGGAAAAAAATTAAATATTTCAAATCTATTTTTGATGCATTATTCTGATGCTAGTGATTTTAAGTATTTTTCATTGTCTTAGTCCCCTTGTGCTGGGATAACAGAAAACCACAGACTGGGTAATGTATGAAGAGCAGAAATATATTTCTCATGGTTGGAGAGGCTGGGAAGAACAAGATAAAGGCACTGGCAAGGTTGGTGTCTGAGGAGAACTGCTCTCTACTTCTGAAATAGTGCCATGAATTCTGTGTCCTCCAGAGGGAGGAACACTGTGTCCTCACGTGGCAGAAGGAGAAGGGCAAAGGGGTAGATTCTCTTGTTAAGCTCTTTATGAAGGGTCACAGCTCTTAGTGCCGTCAAATTGGCAATACTCGAATTTTACAGGGGACACCTTCAAACACCAGCACCAACTAGTCCAGTTGTACAGTCCTATGCATTTTTTTAAAATAATTAAACAGATTAAATTATTTTTGGGTCACTTACTATTGTTCATCCCAGCTCAACGACATTTTTAAAGAATTAGTTTAATTAAGGAATGAATTAGGTACCACAAATTTTACCAAGTCTATATTAACAATTTAATGAGTCTTCATTTAATTGGATGAATTTGACTAAAGGTTATAGTCATGTCTCCAACACCAAAACCATGCTATGGAGCCTTCTCATTCCTCCACAATTTCCTCCATACCCATTTTCAGTCCATTTTTTTCTCCCTTTCCCTGGCTCCTGGCAACCAGTGATCTGATTTCTGTCACTATAGCTTTCCCTCTTCCAGAATTTCATATAAATGGAATCATAGGATACATACATTTTTGTGTCTGGTTTCTTTCACTGAGTGTAATGATTCTGAGATTCATCCATTTGGTTCCCTGTATCAGTAGTTATGAACTTTTTGTTGCTCAATGGTTCTCCACTGTGTGGCTTTGGCACTATTTGTCTGTCTCATCATCAGCTGACTCAATGGTTCTCCACTGTGTGGCTTTGGCACCATTTGTCTATCTCATCACCACTGATGGGCATTTGGGTTGTTTCCAGTTTGGGGCTATCATGAAGAAAGTCTTATGAATGTTCCAGCCCAGGTCTTTGTGTGGAAATGTGTTTTTATTTCACTCGGGTGAACACTTAGGAGTGGAACTGTTGGGTAACAGAACAGGCACATGCTTTTTGGTTAATGGGTGTCCCCTCAGCGACTTTGTCTCTCGTCACGACTGGGATGGGGGAAGTCACCTCCACTAGTCCTAGGGCACCAGGCTCTTCTGTTTAGACAAATTAATTGAGGCCCTCAAATAAATGCACAGCTCAATCATTTAACTATTTTTGGATACTTACAAAATTAGAAAAGATTCACATTACGTTTTCTTTGTTGCTGAAAAAGCAGTCTCTCCAAGGTCTCTTGGACCATTTTTTAAAAATTTACCTCCTTTTAAAAATTATTTCTTTTATTTTCAATGCACTCATTCTTCAACTATAAATATGGCACAAATTTATCAGTATAGGAAGCTCATTTGTATCTAGGGGCATAATAAAATATAACATGATTCAATTACAGTTTATCGTATTTGTTTAGTATAGGAAGCTCATTTGTATCTAAGAGCATAATGAAATAGACTATGATTCAATTAGAGTTTATCATATTTGTTTGAAAAAGCCAGGTATTGCCGAGTTTAGTCTCTTTATGCTGAATACAATCTGACTTAATAATCTCTGATTAGAAAACTTGGGAAACTATTGAATAGTTCATACATTGCCCAATTACTGCAATCATTGAGTGTCCCAAGCAAAATTTACCACAGTTGCACATCTAGTCTGTGTTTTTATTCACTGTTTATATGTGAATATGTGTAACTTAATGATTGTCCTTTTGGTCACATAGAGAAAAAAATCAAAAAATTATTTGGCTATTGTTATTGTAGTTTTTGTAATTACACTTAGTAAAACAATAAAATATGACTCCAAAAATGTAACCCTAGTATCACAATTTGACCACAAAATCTGTCTTATTAATTCAGATAAAGAAAAAAAAATGTGCATTTCTGTGATTATACCATGATCTTCCTTCCTTTGTCATTTCTATCATGATGGAATTATCCTTCTTGATTATCAGGTCAGTTGTCAAGGAACCACAGGGCTTGTTTTCAAGGAACACTTACTTGACTTAATAATGGCCCAAGAGTAGTAAAACTGGCATGCTGTTATCATCATTTTATTTTTTAAATATTATTTTATTTGAGACAGGGTCTTGCTCTGTCACCCAGGCTGGGCACCATTATAGCTCACTCACTGCAGTCTCAGGCTTCTGGGTTCAAGTGATCTTTTGACCTCAGCCTCAAGTGGCTGGGACGACAGGTACAGGCCACCACACCCAGATAATAATATCATTTTACTTTTGTAAAGACAGGGGTCTCACTACATTGACTAGGCTGTTCCAAGTCCCTGAGCTCAAGCAATCCTCTTGCCCCAGCCTCCTAAAGTGCCACCATGCTTGTCCTATTTTATCACTAGTCATTGTTGTTAATCTCTTACTGTGCCTAGTCTATAAATTAAACTTAATCATAAGTATGTATGCATAGAAAAAACTTAATACAGACAGGCGCAGTGGCCCAAGCCTGTAATCCCAGGACTTTGGGAGGCCGAGACGGGCGGATCACGAGGTCAGGAGATCAAGACCATCCTGGCGAACATGGTGAAACCCCGTCTCTACTGAAAATACAAAAAAAAATTAGCTGGCCATGGTGGCGGGCGCCTGTAGTCCCAGCTACTCGGGAGGCTGAGGCAGGAGAATGGCGTGAACCCAGGAGGCAGAGCTTGCAGTGAGCCAAGATCGCGCCACTGCACTCCAGCCTGGAGGACAGAGCCAGACTCTGTCTCCAAAGAAAAAAAAAAAAAAAATCATAATACATAGGGTTTAATTTCAGGCATCCACTGGGGGACTTAGAGCTTATCTCCTTTGGATAAAGGAAACTCCAGTATTTTGAAAATGCCCTGTCCCAGCCGGGTGCGGTGTTTCACACCTGTAATCCCAGCACTTTGTGAGGCCAAGGCAGGTGGATCACGAGGTCGAGAGATCGAGACCATCCTGGTCAACATGGTTAAGCTCCCTCTCCACTAAAAATACAAAAATTAGCTGGGCGTGGTGGTGCCTGCCTGTAACCCCAGCTACTCGGGAGACTGAGGCAGGAGAACCTCTTGAACCCGGGAGGTGGAGACTGCAGTGAGCCGAAATCTTGTCACTGTACTCCAGCCTGGGTGACAGAGCAAGACTCTGTAAGAAAGAAAAAAAGAAAGAAAAGAAAAGAAAAGAAAAGAAAAGAAAAGAAAAGAAA
>NC_045440.1:7939513-7968200 GCF_002776525.5 Piliocolobus tephrosceles | reverse complement strand
GAAGGAAGGAAGGAAGGAAGGAAGGAAGGAAGGAAGGAAGGAAGGAAGGAAGGAAGGAAAGAAAGAAAAGGAAGGAAGGAAGGAAGGAAGGAAGGAAGGAAAGAGAGAGAGAGAGAAAGAAGAAAGAAAGAAAGAAAGAAAGAAAGAAAGAAAGAAAGAAAGAAAGAAAGAAAGAAAGAAAGAAAGAAAGAAAGAAAGAAAATGCCCTGTCCCAGCAACAGGGAGCCCAGAAAGTTTTTATTTCTCTGCTGTTGTTGTTAGTGCATTCTGCCCTCAATAAAAACATCAAAGAAAATCTGGCTAGGTTCAGATACCCTTTTTCTCTCTTTTAATCCAATAGACAGCAAATTTAACCATGGTAAATTTCAGCACCTTGATTCATGCATAATGACAATGAGGTGAATAACTATGAATTGCTATGAACTGTTAGAATAAAACTGATCAAAGATGACCATAAAAGGTTTTAGTATCTATCATCTCTAAAAAGTGAGTAATGGAATCTGCATTGTATTTCCCATTAGAATAAAAGTGGTTTTATCTCAAGTAAAATGTGTCTCTGTGAACCAAAAACCTGGGTCTATGTAGAATCAGAAAGAGATATTTTAAAAAAAAGCCGTGCCACTCTGAAAATATTCCTGATAAACTGTGAAAATATAAAAAACTGAAATAGACTACTGCATGAATTAAACTTATACTTGGTTTGGTAACGTTTTCCAAATTTATATTATCCTATCCCTAACATTTTCCTTTAAATAATAGTAAATACAAAGGCAGGGCACATGAGGGCCTCTATTAGAACCAGGATTTCATTCTCAGTAATATACACACTACTCCTGAAAGTTCCATCCCGCAAATCACATGAGTTAAATGATTTCTTGATCATCAATTTTCGTAAGTAGCAGAGGTGATTTTGTTCCATAGGTTATGTATGAGACAGCGATCATGAGACTCACAGATACTTGGAACACCACTTTTGGATCAATTTAGGTCGACTTCTCTAACTTTGCTTTTTTATTAAAAAAAATAGAACCATCACTCACTTTTCAAATCAATTAAGGGAAAAGGAAGCTGGAGACTGTCCACCTGCTCTTTCCCTAAATTGCCTCCTCTCCTCCTTCAATGTCATCTTAAGTGACTTCTCCTTATTAAACACCAGGACAGATGAAGACACAAGGCAATATAATTTTTTATTTATGTTTTTATTTCTTGACACTGCCAGTTTCAAGGTGAGATGCTATAATTATCTTTTTAAAAACTTGTCAACTTCCTTTAGTTTTCTTACACTAGAAACCACTAAGTCAAATTATTGTGCTAAACTTTATAGTTTACTAAAATGTAGGCCTGACATAAAGTAACTGATGCTAAGTTATATTTAATGGGTTGTGCCCAGTTAGTTACCTCATGTTCCAAATCACTCGATGTATTAGTCCATTTTGTACTACTGTTAAGAACTGCTCAAGACTGGGTAGTTTATAAAGGAAAGAGGTTTAGTTGACTCACAGTTCAGCATGGCTGGGGAGGCCTCAGGAAACTTACAATCATGGTGGCAGGTAAAGGGGAAGCAAGGTGCCTTCTTCACAAGGCAGCATGAAGGAAAGGAATGCAGGGGGAACTACCAGACACTTATAAAACCAACACATCTCGTGAGAACTCACTCACTACCACGAGAGCAGTATAGGGGAAACCACCTCCATGATTCGATCACTCCACCTGGTCTCTCCTTTGACACATGAGGATTATGGGGATCACAGGGACTACAATTCAAGATGAGATTTTGGGTGCAGACTCAGCCAAACTATATCACTGAATAAGCATAACAAGAACTGGTCAGATTTTATTTTGCTTTGAGGTTTTCAAGGCCAGCCTCCTTCATCGCAAGCCACAAAATGACACAAATAAAATCAGAAGCTCAAACGGAAGACCTGGAAACGAATCAGCACCAATTTTTCTTCAAGTCAAAACTTCTCATAAAAGATGGTCCCAGTCCCCTATTTAATAATAACTATAACTAATCATAAAAATGAACAATATTTAGTAATTCCACAATTCCTATATATATATATATATATATATATATATATATATATATGTATTTTGAAACATTTAAAATGAAGACTTTCAGAGTCAAATGATGAAAATATTTAATAAAGATGAAGTAAAAAGAACCTTCTCCATCAATACTATTTGTATGGAAATAATCATATTTCAAATCTATGAGATATGAAATAATCTATTTGACCATACTCTGCAAATCTACTGTTCATAGAGTGATCTTGCAAAAATAATGATCTTTATTAAACTTCCATTAACTCACTTTATTCCTTTTATCAACTTTTTTTTTTTTTCAAATTCTATGGAAACGTAAAAGTAACTGTTTAATTGAATCAGGCTATAATAAGCTATCTTAATCAAATTCAGAAAGGAAACAAGAGACTACTTTAAAAACCCTCTCCAGAGGACCAATTGCTTCCAGCAGAGGAAGTGTTTGCCTGTCAAATCGATTACTGTCAGTGTGTAATGTTAGCATCAGTTTATGAGCTCAACTGATAATTCACAGGGTTGACAAGTGCCCTTACAGAATCAGGAATTAATAAGGCAAAGGAATTTTGAATTTTAGAAAATGGAATTAAGCCTTAATTCAGTCAAGAACATAGCAACTTTGTCAAATTGCATTATCTGGTTTGTTGTATCTACCATTACTTATATCCGAATGTAATTATAAGACAGCTATTATTCTTACAGCACCTGAACTTTGAAATTAAATAGATTTTAAATTATCATATGGGTTTTAAAAGTTCTAATTTCAACTATATGGTTGGGGACCTAAAAGCTCTATTTGAACTATGTAGAATGAATTTCCTTGACTGTTAAACACTCGAAGTGGGAACTTAAAAATCACTTAAAAAAAAACAAAACAAACAAACAGCTCTGCAGCCAGAACTCCTTCCTTATTCAGAGTTGAATGGCCAGGCCCTCAAGAGAAGCATAACTTTTGCAGCTTATGCAAATATTCAAATTACAGTAAAAATCTTGACAGAAGCTGGACTTTTAAAAAATGGCACTAGAAACGAAACTGTTAAGAATATTAAATCACTCCAGACTGTTTATATTGAGCATATTTTACTAAGGAAAGTACTCAAATAAAAATGATGGGTAGAAAAAAAGACTTTCATAGCAACTCACTTAAAAGACTGACCATACCAAATGTCAGCAAACATTTAGAAAAATTGTGTGTAAGAGTTCACTGTCAGTGAGGATGGAAATTAGCACAGCCACCATGGAAAACAGCATGCAGCTTCCTTAAAAAAGTAAAAAAGAACTATCATATGAGCCAGCCATCCCACTAGTGGGTATATACCCAACAGAAATGAAGAGATAGCTGCACTCCCCTGTTCATTGCAGGATCGTTCACAATAGCCAAGATATGGAAAGAACTGAGGTGTCCATCGATGGATGGATAATGGTAAAAACGTGGAATACTATTTGGTCATTAAAAAAGAAAGAAATCCTGTCATTTGCAGCAACATGGATGAGCCTGAAGGACACTTTGTTAAGTGAAGTGAGCCAGGCACAGAAAGATAAGCACAACATCATCTCACTCTTATGGAGAACCTCAGAAAGCCGATCTCATAGGAGCAGAGGATAGAATGGTGTTACCAGCGACTGGGGGAGGCAGGAGGACGGGAATGGGGAGGGATGAGTTAACAGGTGCAGGGTCTCAGGCAGAGGGAAGAAGTTCTTGTGTGCTATTGTGCAGAAGGGTGATTACACTTAACGATATTGTATGGTGTATTTCAAAGTAGCTAGAAGAGAGGATTTTGAATGTTTTTACCACAAAGAAACAATGAACGTTGGAGATAATGCAAATGCTAAGAACCTTGATTCGACCATTTCACAATGTAAATATGTACTGAAGCATAGAGAAACTGAAATGATAATAAAATGCTGAAGGAAATATAAAATGGAAAAATTATTTTGGGAAACAATTTGGTAACTTTTAAAAAATTAAACATGTACTTAATATATGACATGACCCTTCCACACAGAGGTAGTGAAATGGAAGCCATGTCCAAACCAATACTTGTACACAGATGTTCATGGGACCCTCATTCTTAAACTCCCCTGCAGAGAAAAAGGCATGAAGACACTTTGCGGGGTGTCAAGAATGTTCAATGTCTTTCACTATGAGGTATTCACACTCTGGGAGGTGTCAACGATGTTCAGTATCTTGACTAGGGGTGGTGAAAACAAGGGTTGACGTTGATCAAAACTCATCAAATTGCACACTTTTAAATATCTGCATTTCTTGTGCATAAAATACAACATACTGAAATTGTTAAATTTTGTTAAATTGTTAGATTTTTCAGCCTAAAATTTTCTATGAAAATTTTGTTGTTTTCTATGATTTGTAATTTATACTTTACCTATAATAAATGACTGATAGTCCCACCTTCCCCACAAAAATACATCCACATCAACAGCCAGTGCAACCGAGTTTGGTCATATAGACTGTGTGCACCAGATCACACCAGGGGCACCAGCCACACTGTCTATTTTTTATTTGTCAATCTCTATATGTATTATTCGATATCTGTATGTATGTGTGTGTGTGTGTGTGTGTGTGGGCATACATATACAAATTTAATTATAAAAGAGGATAAATCAGAACTAAAATATAATTGCCAAGTATGTATACATACACTCACATACATATATACATACATATATACATATGTATATGTATACGTTTGTGTGTATACTCACATTCTAATATCTCATCTTCCCTTTGTGATTCTTCCACTGATATCTAGGACTATCTGCTATAAGCGAGATGTTATTACATCATTATTAGCAATATGAATAATTACATGTGACAGTTAATAACTGCTTACCGTGTACTGAGAAATGTAGAAATCATTTTGTATGTGTTATTACATTTTAAACTAGATTATACACACCATGAGAGTGGGACCTGTATCTGTCTTCTGTGTATTTTTTTAATGCTGAACATTTTGTCTGACATAGATAGTAGGTATTTAATTAATGTTTATCAAGTAGATGATGGTTATGAAGTCCCTTTATTTCATTATTACAACACGTTAAAGCATTTTTGTGCTAGGCACTGTGGCTCACACCTGTAATCCCAGCACTTAGGGAGGCTGAGGCGGGTGGATCATTTGAGGTCAGGAGTTTGAGACCAGCCTGTCCAAAATGGTGAAACCACATCTCCACTAAAAATACAAAAATTAGCCAGGCGTGGTGGTAGGTTCCTGTAATCCCAGCTACTCAGGAGGCTGAAGCAGGACCCTGGAGGTGGAGGTTGCAGTGAGCAGCGATCAGGGCCCTGCACTCCAGCCTGGGTAACACAGCGAGACTCCATCTCAAAAAAAAAAAAAAAAAAAAAATCAAAAAAGCTTTATTGTAAATATATGATAGGTTCTATTGTTTACCTTATTTTACAGATAAAATAATTGAAGCTTGAAGAGAATTAGATAACATTATAAGCATTGAATAGTTGCATAACTAGTAAAGTGGAGGTTTCAGTTCGGTCTTTTCTCACTGCATTTTCTGAGCCCTTAAATCTCTCTTCTTGGTTTTACTTCCTTAGCAAGATCAGGATCCCTGCTAGTAATGGATTGTGGGAAATGCAGTTTCCAGGTTTCTAGACTTTCTCTTCTAGACAGCAAGGAGCTCATTAGAAAGTGAATATGGTTAAGACACCAACAGAGCAAGCAACTCTGTGGACTCTCTTCTGGAAGAGGGCTGCTGGAGATTAGGATTTCCTAATTCCATTAAGACACAGTTCCATGCAGCTGAAACTCCCCATTCCTCACCTTCCCTCCCATGTGCGGGTATCACACCTGAGCCGTCACTCATCTGGTCTCACCCTGTGTACTCGCCTCTGCTCTACAGAAATGTGGTAACTTGGAGACTGAGAATTTTCTCATCTCATTTTCCCACTAGGCAGTTGCTTTAGTGTGCCGCTTTTGTATTCCCGGTTTGTCTTTTCCCAGAAGTCAGTATGTCACTTTGAGTTTTAAAAGGCTATTTAACTGGTATTCATCTTGCCGCCTCCCTGCCCCATCCATGCCCATGCCTTTTTTTTTTTCCAGTAGTGCATGCCTCTCTTCCAGCCCTTGTTTGAGAGTTACATTATAATTTACCTGAATTTTCTTCTATCTCTGCTTGATTTACCTCATCTCCACCAATAAACGACTGACCAAACTTGTTTATTAATGTTCTCCCTTCATGTTTCTGGTAACATATGACCCAAAGTCTTGCCAAAATTAAGATGAAGCACATCACATCTCTCACTTTGCTTTTGCTCTAGCTACAATGATAACTTGTTCAATGACTTTTAAATTTGCTCCTATTTATTCATAATATTGGAGAAAATAAATGTTTTATTCCATACAATTGTCTTTTCCTACCAGCCTGCCACCACGCCCACAGTGAGATAAGATATCGGCCAATCTACCGCAGCACCTCTTACTTCCTGCCTTGATATCGGTCGCTCTGCCATCGCACCTCTTACTTCCTGCCTTGATACCAGCCACTCTTCCGCCGCACCTATTACTTCCTGCCTTGATACTAGCCGCTCCTTCGCGGCACCTCTTACTTCCTGCCTTGACATGACTTTGCTATGTCACACTTCTTTCAAATGTCAGTAGATTCTTGATAGTATCACAGACTCGAATGTGATCATCTAAGAGATCATCGGGTGGATTCCATCTTCTGTTTAATTTTTGAAGTTGCCTACTCTGAAAATTATAACATAGTAATAGGGTCTAAGAAAAATCCCAGAACCCAATTGGTAGTTATCAACCAACCACTCACCAGAAAGCTGACTCAGCAGATTGCTTGGTAATACCTGAACTTATTCTGGGCATTATAATAGGGAAGAGGCATGGGTGGAGAACTGAATATGACTGTGGAAAAATAAAACCCCTTTTAAAGAAATAGATTTTTAAATAAAATATTTGGGATTGAGAAAGTATGCAAATGAAAGATAGAAGGTTAAAAGAAAAAATAATGTAAAGTGTCTACTCCTTAGCACTTTCAAGTGATGAAATGTATTTATAGCACAGCAGTTCCTGCTTAGCTTTTGCAGGTAATCATTGCCAAGTCTTTGCTGCAAAAATAGAAATGGTAATTTTTAGAAAAGTTGTTACTCCTTCCCATTCCGGAAAGTTAAAAATTGTTTTCAATATGGGCTATTTTTTTTTTTTTGAGATGGAGTCTCACTCTGTCACCAGGCTGGAGTGCAGTGGTGTGATCTTGGTTCACTGCAACCTCTGCCTCCTGGGATCAAGAGATTCTCCTGCCTCAGCCTCCTGAGTAGCTGGGATTACAGGTGCGCACCACCACACCCAGCTAATTTTTGTATTTTTAGTAGAGACGGGGTTTCATCATGTTAGCCAGGATGGTCTTGATCTCTTGACCTCGTGATCTGCCTACCTCGGCCTCCCAAAGTGTTGGGATTATAGGTGTGAGCCACCACGCATGGCCAACATGGGCTTATTTTTTATTCTACATTGTTTATGTGAAATGGATCTGCTTCAATATAGTCATCAGAATAATGCCTAAACACATAGACACACACAGTGCATTTCCTCTAATCATTGAAGAACATACCTTATCAATAAATTGGGGTTACAGTCAGGTTCTTCCAGTAGCAGATGGTATACAAAATTCAATTTAAGATGTGGGAACAAATCACTGAAAAAATAAATTTACTTGAAAACTGTGTCATAGCAACCTAGTTTTTAAAAATGATAATCCACTGAATACATTTTATCCAGAGATTGGAAGTTGAATTTTGATAAATGTGGTGGGATTTTGAAGAAACAATGAATGAAATAGAAAAAAACTTTATTTGATGACTTTTGTGGAACTATAGTTGTTGACACAGAGATGCAGTTACTTTTATGTTTCTTCAAAATTCTTCTAACTTAACTCCAGGCCTTCTCACCATATAGCCTTATTTTGATTTTCTTGACAGGGACTTCTACTGTCCAACTGTTTTTCTGCAACTATTTTCAATGAGAATCCCTTCTGCCTTTAAAACTGGGCATTAAGTGAACTACCCATGTGTTCTTAATACCCACTTTGCTCTTATATTAAATATTTTATTTTTTCTTTATCTGTGCTTGGTGTTGTGTGGTGTGGGCAGGTTCCTTCTTGGTTCATTTTTCAAGATCTCTTTATTATATAATGACCATGGTTCTTTAAAGCCAAGCACAAGTGCCACACTCTAGTGGTAATAAGGGCATCTTCTGTATGTCTTGGCCCATCGGATGGCATGGAGCACCCAACACTGGTCAGATGCTTCTCTCTTAGTGGAAAATGACAGAATGCCTGTACCCCCCATATTCTTATTTTCTAATCTGAAGCTAAATTCAGGCTTGCATTGACTTTTAATTTCCCTACTTAAGAGGCTTAAGAGCAGATTCATCACTGCACAGTTCTAGGACTAAAAAATGGGCTCCCGTGGCAACTCAGCCAGTCTCTCTTGCACTGGAAATTGTTTCCTGCTCCAACTTCTGGTTAAGTCAGCTACAAAGTTCCCTGAACTAAGGTGCTCAGTCCTGCATAATCTCAGATGGCTCCCAGGCAAGGTTCCCCTCTGGAGGTCTAAAGATTTCCTTTTAGGGGGCAAAGCCCTGAGTGATTTCTCTGTTTTCCCATAAACTACAAGAATGGAGTCATTCCTGGCATTCTTTGGTTATGAGACCTGAGGTCTTAGTAGCATCTGATGCTTTCCAGAGTAACCTTAGAATTACATAAGAATACCTTTGAGGTTCTCTGGTGGTAAATGTTTAGATAAGGCCATCATGGTAAGTATTCCTTAGAATATTTCCCATTTGTGCCAGCATATTTTCAGAATATTACCTCTATAAGGTATGTCTAAATGTTTTTTTTAAAACTTTATTTCATTTTCACGTTGATATAATCTCTAATGCAAAACTCATCTAATTACCAGTAAATGTTCCTATATGTAATACCAAAATTAAAGATCAAGGTGATTTTATTACTTTTCCATCTAATTTCTTCTAAGCATTTATAAAGAGTCCCAGTTAATTCAATATTTGCTTATTCCATACAAGCCTATATTAGAGAAAATAGTATCCTTGACAGTTAATATGTGTTTTCACTGCATTTTGTTATAGACAGTTCAAAAGTTTTCTGCCTTGATTATGAAGTACAAATATTTCCTTCTAAATATTGAACACAATTTAGATTATATTATTTCTCCTGCCTAAAATCGCGAGGAAATCCCATTTATTAGTGTTAATTCTCAACCTGATTTCTTTATCTGATCTCTCCACCTTTTCCCCATATCCCCCTCATTCCTGCCCCATGGACTTTATTTTGCTGCTGAATAAAATAACTAATTTAACATCTGCAGACAGCTTGTCTGCTCCCATCTTGTATTCATCCCCTGGAACACTCAGTTCCTTACACTTCTCGCCTATATTTCTATCAGTCAGAGTGCTGGCAGGAAGTGGCACACTCGAATCAGAAAATTTAAAAAAAAAGTTAATGCAGGAAATATCGGGAATACTTGTGATTGGTTTAAGTCAACTACCATGGGCTAGTTAGCACAGTTCCCCTATGCTGGTCACCGTGGACCTATTTGTCCCCCCAGGGAGCTGGGAGCAGACAGGACAGGAAGGTGGGAGCAGACAGGACTGGGAGCTGGTAGCAGAGAGGACAGAAGCCCCTGGTGGGAGCTGCTACCTTTGGCAATGCATGGAAGAGAGACAAGAGACAGCACACACCTGCTTCACTCACTCTATGCCCTTGGTCACTCCCCTTTGGTGAATCTCAGTGAGAAGTCAGAGGGCAAAAAAGCCCCTTGATACTCTCAGTCCTCAGAGCACAGAGCTCCCTGGGAAAGAAAATTGTATCCCTGACAGTTAATATGTGTTTTCACTGCACATATTTCACTGGGAAAGGTGAAGCATGGGACAGAGGGGACAAAACAGATGCCCTGAGTGGTTCTCCTCCATCAGTCCAGTCACCCAATCCCACCACCACTCTGGAGACCTCATAGAAATGCCTGGCACATCACCCGTGGATACCTGTTGAAAGCATCCCACTCTTAGACCACCACATTCTGTCTAATCCTTTCCGCTTTTGGGCATTCCTGAAGCCCACTCTGTCCACCTCTCCGCCTGCATGGAGACTTCCAATCAGCACATCTCGTCGTATCTGTCTTCTAACTACACCTCAAATCTAGTGACCTTGATGACTATGAGCTGTTACATGAGGCAGCTCTTCTCACCTGCAAGGGGCTACTCACCTTCCGTCCCACCCGCACCCGCCTTCACCCAGGCCTCCTTCCCATCCCAACATCCTACATGTCACTCAATCAGGTTGTTCCTTGCACAATGTGTGTCAGGTCAGGCAACTGCCCTGCACAAAACTTCCATGGCTTCTGATCGCAGAGTGACAAGACAGACAAGGCAGGGGGCCAATGCATTGATTTCTCCTGACTTTGCTTCTGCCCCACTGGAAAGATCTTCCCCTCAGATGATTCTTCCCACAGAGCTTAATGTGGTCTTCCTGCAGTTCACCAGATACGATCCACACCATCTCACTTTGAAACATTGCATTTGTAAATGCTCTCTGCTAGGATACACCCCAGCTATCTAGGTGGGCAGCTCCCCACTCCCTTCACCCAGCACTACCCACCACAGACTCACACTGCTGGCTCCACTCTAAGGAGCAGAGGCTCCTTCGCTCTCCAGCCCTCTGACCATTCCCCTACATTTTTCTTTATTGAATTTATTACCACCTGGGAGAACATCAAGGCAAAGATACCATCATGATCAGATGCTTAATTACTTCATATACTATTGAAAAAGAAAATTAAAATGTGACATGAGTCTCTCTTACCAATGCGATAGTAAGATACATCCCATATCAGAGGCACAAAAAGTTGAAAAATCCACACCTTAGAAGCAATGAGACAGGTTACATATTACTATTATTTTCACTGCAAAACTCCCTGATTAGAACGTAAAATCTGTGACAGCTGGTCTTTTGCCCAGTTGCTACTTATGTAATCCTAGCCCTCAAAAGAGTGCCTGGCACAAAATACTCAGCGAATACTCATAAAATTAATTATGTAAATTAAGCGTAAGGTTTAGTGGTTTTACCTGTATCATTGTTTCATTTTCTCTTGTACCATCTATATCTTATGAATCGTATGTATGTTTTATTATTGATCATAAGAAACATCGCATCAACATTGTGATCACATGTATTTCAAAACAGCAAAAGTGTGAGTCTTATATTGTTCTATATATGTGGCACCTTAGAAATGCTTTCTGAGTAAAAGGCAGTCTTTCCAACACATTGGCAATGAGCATTTTTAGGAGTAAGACTTAAAAAAGATATTTTCTTCTTCTCTTCTCAAAAGAAACATTGTTCGTGGCTATAGATTTTTGTCAATATGTTAATATGTTATGATTCGGGATTACTAGAGATGAAAATGTTAAGGTAATGCCAATTATTATTTTCTCAGCCACTTTATGTATGGCTTCTCCAAAAAAAAAAAATAATAATAATGTGAAGCTATAAAAGAGAGAAAAAAGCCTACAAGAAGCAGACAGGAACTTAAACAAGACAGCTTGAAAACCTGGCTTATTGCTCATTTAAAGTGCAGGGCTTAATTCTTATCTCTGGCTATGGTTGTCATGAATCAAAAAACTTCAAAAGACTGAAGGGCAAACTCATTTTCTTTGCTTGATCCTCCTGGTAGGGAGGGAAAAAAATCAAACGTGATTGTGTGCATTTATCATAATATTGTTCGAGGGGAAAACTCATAAAAATCCTATCTGTTGCTCACTTGATTTGATGTATCCTTGTCTAATACCACCATTCACGGAACACAAGACATGCATCCCAAATGATGGCGCCGCTCTCAACACGTCAACCCCACTCCGTTATTATTGGCCTCAACTCGGGAAATTTTATCTATGAGGTAGAGTTTGCTTTCATATAAAACACTCTTTGGCAATTCATACAGTTCTGACTTATCCTAAAGGCCGATTTAAATAGGCTGTGTAATGTGTAAACAGAGTTAACAAACATTTATTCTAATGGGACAGTGGGAAATAAGATCAACCCTGGCAGCTGCTACAGCCCTGCTCAAAGAGACTTCAACAGAGGCAAATGTAACCAGGGAAAACCTGGACTGCAGGAGCTGATCCTCAATGAATGTCATTTATCCTTCAGAGTAGGCTCCCTTCTTTACATAGAAGATGATCCTGATTATAATTTATTGTTAGCATTAATGTTTTCCCTTTCCAATCACAGTCAAAAAGAAGACAGAACACCCCATCCCCACTAAAGCCACTCTAGATGCAGCTAATTGATATCTTTCTTTTCCATTTTTTTTTTTGTTTTTTCAGAGTCTTGCTCTGTTGCCCAGGCTGGAGCGCAGTGGCGCGATCTCAGCTCCCTGCAACCTGCACTTCCTGGGTTCAAGCGATTCTCCTGCCTCAGCCTCCTGAGTAGCTGGGATTACAGGTGTGTGTCACCATGCCTGGCTAATTCTTCAGTAGAGACGGGTTTTCATCATGTTGGCCAGGCTTGTCTCGAACTGCTGACCTCAGATGATCTGCTTGCGTCAGTCTCCCAAAATACTGACACCTACTTCTAAAATAGAGGTTTTTGCACAAATAGGAATTAAGTATCCATAGAATTTACCCAGTAGAAAAGCTTCAGACTTAGCTATTAAAAATGTTTGACTATTCAGGTCCATCTGTGATTTGACGTGTTGAGAGCAGCGCCATCATTTGGGATGCATGTCTTGTGTTCCATGAATGGTGGTATTAGACAAGGATACATCAAATCAAGTGAGCAACAGATAGGATTTTTATGAGTTTTCCCCTCGAACAATATTATGATAAATGCACACAATCGCATTTGATTTTTTTCCCTCCCTACCAGGAGGATCAAGCAAAGAAAATGAATTTGCCCCAATTACCATGGGGTTTTATTGTTTTTAACAAAAATTTGAATTTTGAGATAATTATAGATTCATATGCAGTTGTAAGAGGTAATACAAAGTTCTCATGTAAGCTTCATACAGTTACAAAGATCTTGTGTAACCTTCATGCAGCTTCCCCCAGTGGTAGAATTTTGCAAAACTGTGTTATAACATCACCACCAGGATACTGATGTTGAAACAGGTGAGATACAGAACATGCCCAGCAACACAGACATCCCTCCCGTTGACCCTTGATAGCCACATTTACTTTGGTCCATCACCACCTCCCTCCTTAACCCCTGGCCACTACTAATCTCCTCTCTATTTCTATAAGAATGTTGTAGAAACGGCATGTGACCTGGGATTGGCTTTTTTGGTCAGCACCAATCTCTGGGGAGTCATAAAGTTGGTGCTTGTATCAATAGTTTATTTCTTTTTATTGCTGAGTGGCATTCCATGGTCTAGATGAACTAATTTGTTTAATTGTTTGCATCTTCAATGACATTCGGGTAATTTCCTGTCTTTGACTATTATGACTAAAGCTGCTATACATATTCCTGCTACTATTGTTTATGATTATGTTATTTGAACAGAAGTCCTCACTTCTCTGAGATAAATTATTGGGAGTGCAATTGTTGGGTCACATGATAATTGAATGTCTAGCTCTTGTAATAAATTGCCAGCTGGGTGTGGTGGCTCACACCTGTAATCCCAGCACTTTGGGAGGCCAAGGCAGGCGGATCACCTGAGGTTAGGAGTTCAAGACCAGTCTGGCCAACATGGTGAAAACTTGTCTCTACTAAAAATACAAAATTAGCCGGGTGTGGTAGTGGGCACCCGTCATCCCAAATCCCAGCTATGCGGGAGGCTGAGGCAGGGAGAATTGCTTGAATCTGGGAGGCAGAAGTTGCAGTGAGCCAAGACTCTACCACTGTACTCTGGCCTGGATGACAGAGTGAGACTCCAAGAAGAAAGAAAGAAAGAGAGAAAGAGAGAAGGAAGGAAGAAAGGAAGGAAGGGAGGGAGGGAGGGAGGGAAAGAAAGAGAAATAAATTGCCAAACTGGTACAACAATGTGGCTGTACCATTACATATTCTCATCAGCAATGTTTGAGTGATTCAACTTCTCTATTTGAGAGCATTTGGCAATGTCAGTATATATGTGTGTGTGTGTATATAGTTATATATATGTGTGTATATATATATTTTTAATTTTGGACATTTTGATAGGTGTGTATAATAGCTCATTTTTGTCTTAATTTAAATTTCCCTGATAGCTAAAGGTGTCACACAGTTTTCTATGTGTTTATTGTATATCTTCTTTGGTGAAAGGTCTTCTGAACATATCCTAACTCTGTGACTCTGTGTGTGTATCTCTCTTTCTCTCTCTCTCTCTGTGTGTGTGTCTGTGTGTGTATTGTAGAGTCTTGATAGTTCTTTATGAGTTCTTAACAGATACGTGGTTTGAAAATGTTATCTTCCAGTCTACAGCTTATCTCTTCAAGTTCTTTATATGATTTTTCTCAGAGAAGATGTTTTTCATTTTGATAAAGTAATAATCAATTATTTGGTAAATAATTCCAATTGATGAATTATGTTTTGGGAGACAGGGCTAAGAAATATTTTCCTACTCTCAGATTGCAAATATTTCCTCATATCTTTTACTAAAAGTTTTCTATGTTTACATTTACATTTAAGTCTATTATCCATTTTGAGTAGATTTTTGTAAAAGATGTGAGATTCACATGGAGGCTCATTTTTGGCCTCTGCATGTCCAATTGTTCTGGAGCTGTTCACTGAAAAGGCTATTCTTCCTCCATTGAATTGCTTTGGCCCCTTTACCAAAAACCAGGAGGGCATCTTCTGTGGGTTTATTCATGGGCTTTGTATTCCATTCCATTAATCTCTGTGTCTGCCTTTCCACCAACACCACATGGTCTTTGATTACTGGAGCTATATAATATGTATTGAAATTGGGTAAGGTGCTTTTCCCACTCATTTTTTTTTTCTAAATTACTTTAGCTATTCTAGTTCCCGCACATTTTCATATACTTTTTAGAATAATCTTGTTCATATCTACAAAACATATTTGCTGAGATTCTTACAACAATTGAGTTAAACTGTATATCAGTTTGGGAGATTTGAGATCTTTACTCTGAGTGTCCCAATACATGAACAGAGTGTACATCTCTATTTATTTTGCTCTTTAGTTTCTTTCCATAGCATTGCATAGTTTTCAATCTATGAGTCCTATACATATACAGTTTTGTTTAGATTTCCAGATATTACATTGTTTTGAGTGATTGTAAATTGTAAAGAAATTGAGTGTTCACGTGTTCATATTATTATATAGAAATACAGATTTTTGTTGTTGTTGTTCATCCTGTAAAGTCACCAAAATGGTTCTTGGCTCTAAGAGTTTATCTGTGAATTCCTTGGGAAATTCTATCTAGACGATCATGTTACTTGCAAGCAGAGTCAGCTTTACTGTTTTTCTTTGCAATCTGTAAGTCCTTTTTCTCTTATCCTTGCAATTTTGAATTGACTTGAACTTCCAGGACTGTGTTGAATGGGAAGAGTGGATGTCCTTGGTGGTTTCTGACTCTTAGGGGGTAACATCCAGTCTTTCATCATTAAGGTTAATGCTAAGTGTTTTTTGTTTTGTTTTGTTTCGTTGTTTTGTAAGTGTTCTTTATCACAAATTGAGGACGGCCCATTTCCTCCTGCCTTGCTGAGACTTTGTCATGAATAGACATTATAGCAGGCTGGATGGTGGCCCCCTGATAATGACATGTCCACTCCTTTGTCCCCACACATGGTGACTGTGATTTTATTTGGAAAATGGGCCTTTGCAGATGGAATGTGGTTAAACATCTTGAGATTAGATCATCCTGGATTATCTGGGTGTCCCCACATCCAATGACAAGTGTCTTTGTATGAGACACATAGAGGAGAAAACATAGACCCAGAGAAACAGGTGAACTGAAGACAGAGACAGAGGTTCCAGTGATACCGCTGTTAGCTGAGGAGTGTAGGAGCCATTGGAAGCTGGAAAAGGCTAGGAATGGGTTCTCTGCCTGGGAGATCTGGCAGGGAGCGTGGCTTTGCTGACACCTTGATTTTGGACTTGTGGCCTCCAGAGCTTTGGGCGACTGAATTTCTATTGTTTTAAAACACCACGTTTGTGGTGGTTAGTTTCCTTAGTAAACTAATTGTGGTGTTGAATTTGTCAAATGCTTTTTGTGCATCGATTGATGTAAACATGTAATTTTTCTTCTTTATCCTGTTAATATAATGAATAACATTGATTGATTTTCAAATATTGAACAGTCTTTCATTCCTACAAGGAAAACCCTTCATTTGTTTATGGCATATAATTTCATACACACACACACACACACACACACACACACACACACACACACAAAATCCTGTGCCACATAAGGACATTTCAGTCAATGATGGATCATGTATACAATGGTCCCATAAGATTATAATGCATTTAAAATATTCCTATCACCTAATGACATTGTAGCCATTGAATCATCATAGCTCAATGCATTACACATGTGTTCCTGGTGATGCTGGTGTAATTAACCAACTGTGCTGCCAGTCATGGGAAAGGAGAGCAGTAAAATTGTATACAGCATGTAATACTTGATAATGATAATAAATGACTATGATATTGGTGTATATATTTACTATGCTATACTATCCATCACTATTTTAGATTATGCTCCTTATACTTACACACACACACACAAATCACTGTAAACAGCCATAGGCAGGGCCTTCAGGAGGTATCCAGAAGAAGGCATTGTGATCATTGAACATGACAGCCTCATTCACGTGTGTTATTGCCCCTGAAGACTTTCCAGTGGGACAAGATGTGGAGGTGGAATACACTATGTAGGCCTAAGCTAATGTGTGTGTTTATGTCTTAGTTTTAAACAAAAAGTTTTAAAAAGTAAAAAAAAAAAAAAAAAAAAAAGAAATTAAAATACAAAAATGTTTATAGAACAAGACTATACAAAAATTTTTGTGCAACTGTACCATGTGTTTTAGGCTAAATGTTATTGCAAAAGAATAAAAAATTTTAAAATGAAAAGGTTTATAAAGTAAAAAAGTTACAGTAAGTTAAGGTTAATTTATTATTGAAGAAATACATTTTTAAAATAAATGTAGCCTAAGTTCACAGTGTTTGTAAAGTCTACAGCAGTGTATAGTAACGTCCTAAGTCTTCACATTCAGCCGTCACTCACTACTGACTTACCCAGGACAACTTCCTGTCCTGCAAGCTCTATTCATGGTAAGTACCTTACACAGGTGTCCCACGTTTTTATCTTTTATACAGTGTTTTACTGTACCTTTTCTATGTTTCCATATGTTCCATACACAAATATTACTTCTTGTTACAATTGCCTGTAGTATTACAGTCACATGCTGTACAGGTTTGTAGCCTAGGAACAATAGGCTGTACCATACATCCCAGGTGGGTAGTAGGGTGTACAATCTGGGTTGGTGTAAGTGCACTCTATGATGTTTGCATGATGTTGAAATCATCTAACAACACATCTAAGAATGTATCCCTGTTGTTGTTAAGCAATGCATGACTGCATATGCATGTATATATACATACACATACACATACACATATATATTTAAATTCTATTTGCTACTATTTAGTTAAGAATTTTTGTGTCTATATTTATGAGGGATATTAGTACATAGATTTTTTTTTGTTATGTCTTTAACTGGTTTTGGTCTCAGAATATTATAACTTCATACATTAATTGTCAAGTATTCTCCCATTTTCTGAGTATGTGTAGAATTGCTGTCAATTTTTCTTTAAAATTGGTTTTATTAATTTAAATCATTAAAATGGTCCTCTTTCTATAGGAATTTGCATATTTCTCTTTAAAATGATAATTACAATGAATATGAGTTTGTATATGTGACTAATTATCAAATCAAGGCCATGGACTTGCATTTGTGCTCATGATGCCTTTTCTAGTAGACATTCACTAGCCAGCAGTGGACACCGCACACCATGTGTAACCTTCTGCTGCAAAAAATGTGAGAGGACAGGCTGGGCGTGGTGGGTCACACCTGTAATCCCAGCACTTTGGGAGGCTGAGGCGGATGGATCACGAGGTCAGGAGATCGAGACCATCCTGGCTAACAGGGTGAAACCCGGCCTCTCCTAAAAATACAAAAAATTAGTCGGGTGTGGTGGCGGGCGCTTGTAGTCCCAGCTACTCGAGAAGCTGAGGCAGGAGGATGGTGTGAACCCAGGAGGTAGAGCTTGAAGTGAGCTGAGATCACGCCACTGCACTCTAACCTGGTCGACAGCGAGACTTCGTCTCAAAAAAAAAAAAAAAAAAAAAAAAAAAGAAAAAACGGACAAGCCTATTCATGTCAGACTATTTCTCATAGCAAAGGACTGGAAATAGCTCATCAATGGATGGGTTGGAAGACTGACTGAATAAACTGTGGTCTACTCATCTACTCTGTGGAGTGCTGTACAGCCAGAGCAAGAGGAGAGACAGAGAAAGAGAAAGAGAGCAAGCTACTATAGAATGAGCTCCAGAATTCATAAAATAGAAAAAAAAAAAAAGAGCTTAAAACACATTACTGCTTACCCAAGTTGGGAGGGGGTTGACACAAACATCGAATATCTATATGTAGAGATATACATATGTGTGTGTCTGTTTCTTAAATACAAGAATGAACCAGAACAATTCTACAAATTACTATTTATAGGGGGAAAGTGAAATAGTTTAGAGGAGAAGAAAACAGAAGTGAGACCTTCCAATTACACCTACTTTTGCAGATTTGACTGTGGAACATCTAAGCATGCAAATATTTGTACATAATAATAAAACAAAATTCTTTTGAAAGCAATCTAAAATGTTTAAAAAAGTAAATCTAATTGTGAATCTAGCAATGGACAGTTTTAAAGGACCTTGAAATACGGTAATTTGATTGGGAGACATGAAGTATAAACATGAGTGCAAAACCATTTTAGATTGTTTTCAGCACTACTGATGCACATGGAAATGCTGGTATTGCTTCAGCGTTTTTGTGTCTGTGTTGTGAGATACAGCCATTGAGAAATTATGGAATATTCTAATTCCACCTTTATCAGAGTTACTGAGAGCAGGGACTCTGGGTGAGGGAAGGACTACAGATATGCGATGGAAGACATTCAGAAAAAATGCTGCAGTGCTGAATTTGAATCAGGCATATCAGCATGAAATCTTGTGTCTTTGTTCTACACACACACACAAACACACACACTCCCTATCAAGGGAAAGGGCCCAGAAACAACAAGAAATCAAGAAGTGATTAACACTGTAAACGTCCAGACCGTAATCCTGAAATATAATTTTCCACTCAAGGAAGCCAAGAATCGTTGGGTGGATGACTAATTTCAGGTTTGAAGCAGAAATTACACAAGATACATTTGGAATGGTTTATCCGACCGGATGGCAAAGAGGCTACCATTGACTCAGGAGTCAAGAACACACTAAAAGGCAAAATTAGCACAATTTTAGCATCAACAAAGATAGTACATTCCACAGACTGAAAACCTTCAGACTGTTTTAAATTCATGAGTTCTTTCCTAATAATACAAAACAATAAGATGAATGACTATAGAGCAGTAGTTCTCAACCAGTAGAACTTTTGCTACCATCTTCTCTCCCCTCATCGGGATATTTGGCCATGTCTGGAGGCATTGGTATTTACACGTTGAGGGTGAGGATGCCACAGGTATCTGGTGGGTCAAGGCCAATGATGCTCCAAAAATCCTGCAGTCACAGGACCGTCCCTGTCTTCACACCCAAACAAAAGTATATGGGTGCAGCACACCAACATGGCACATGTATACATATATAACAAACCTGCACGTTCTGCACATGTACCCTAGAACATAAAGTATAATAATAATAAAAAAAGTATGCAGTGCAAATGGTGACAGGCCCGAGGTTGAGGAGGCTATGAAAACTTCCTATTCTGAATGTAATAAATAAATGTAATGTAATAAACTGAAAAGGCCACATTTATCCTGTCTTGCCTATCAAGTTTGCCACCAGACAACCAAATAATATGCTTCTTTTATAGAGGTACCTTAACAAATCAATAAAAAAAAAAAAAAAAAAGAAGCAATAGAATCAGAATACTATCGATTTGTGGCATCTAGTCAATAAACACAGCTGGTAAGTGCACATCAGTCACCCTGTCTCCTGATGGGAGAGAACACCACTAGATATGAAGTCATCATGTCAGAAAAACTCAAACTTGAACCTGGCTAAGCCTCGTTATCCAGTGCCAAGTCACAGAAACTTTCTTAAACATCCTGGAGATGCAATTGGCAGAATGTCTACTGTGGCGAACTCAACAGGAAAAAAGAAAAAAAGAAAATAGGAGAAACATAAAAACAAATCTACTTGCAAGCTACATCAAACAATCACAATCATAAAGCAGTACACTTCTTATAATCCTTTTATGACTTACCTTATCATGAAGGATAAGGAAGCCATTTTCAGTAGTCTGGGTTACATTCTTTGGGACTTATTGGTGGATGAAGAAGTGATGATTTTGGGGACGTCCCTAAGGTAAGGGTACTAATGCTGGGTACCTGTCATATTCTGGAGATTGACGTGCACACATATATGTTATCATCTTATTTTCACAAACACTCAAGAGGCAGATATGACAGTGTCTACTTGATAGATAGTTCTCAGAAAGAGAAAGTGAATTACAAAGTGAGGTGAACTTAAACACTTCCATCTGGAGTAGATGGAACCAAGCCTCTATAGCTGCCATGTGCACAGTTCTTTCCACTACACATTTTTTAACAGAACAGAGCCCTTACGAAAGTGCCAATGATGAATCGGTGCATCACAGACCACAATGAAGAAAACCAGGAGAGAGGCCCTTCACTTGGGAGACAGTTGTAATAATCAAGGTAGAAATGCATCGGAACTAGAGCGGATGGAAGGAAACAAGGCCATGTAGCAAATGAGGGGTTCTGATTTATTCGAACAAAGTCCGCAAGAATAAGAACAAAGCCATGTAAATAGTTAGAGGATAAAACTTTGAGAAAAGACAAAATATAACACCCAATGGCAACTGAGGGATTATATCCTTGAAAGAAAGAGTATAATTCAAGTTGGTATGTTATAGAAATAGGAAAAGCATAAAATTGAGATCCATCATCTTGACTCCAAAGGAGATTGTACAGAGAGACAGAGAGGCAACAATGAAATGACTGCTTGCTCTGAGCACACCAGGGGGAGAAGGGAATGTAATGGAAAGTCAAAAATACTGTCCCAGGCCCGGATTGATAATTACATTTTTGACAAGAAAGTGAACAGTCTGGAAAGATAACAGTAAAGTTGAAATGGACTAAAAACTAATTTGAGAAGTTTGTTGTAATAGAATTGACTGCAAGAAAGGAAATTGCCATGGCCCCAGGGAGAAAAAGAAGAGAGGATGAGGGAGAGACAACTGTGAATGCACTTTCTGAAGCACTCTTAGTCCTTGGAAGAGGGACAGACTATCAGAAACAGGAAACATAAGTTGTGCTGCATGGGCTATGGTAAATTAGTTTTCTTTACCTTTTCAGACCATTTTCCAATAGGTAAGTCACAGATTTACATAGACTGTTTGCAAAATACACAAATGTAAATATGGCTTTCGACTGAGGATCTATCCTCTCTGTTTTAAAACAATGTATCCTGACAAAAACTCAGTTATTATTCCCACTTTGTAGATAATGAAACTGATGATCAGAGAATTAATGAGTGAGTAGTTTCATGGTCATGCTAGAAACAGAAAGCAAAGTCAAGGACAAAGCTCAGGTAGTGACAGGCTAAACCACAGCTTCCTCTCCATGGGTAAACAGATTCCTCTAGCAAAGGCTTCATTCTGTGTAGACAAAAGAAATGCTGTTTGTGGAATCTAGTTAGGAAAACAATCTGGTAAAATGTGAAAGGTAAATAGGAACACATGCCATTCTTGAAAATTATTTTATTTATAATGTGCCAAAATGCATAGGATGAGGTTATCTAGACTTTGGAATCCTGACGTCGATGAAATGGAACCTGTTAGAAATATAAATATGCATGGGTGGTGCTCAAGTTATTATTTTGGAGTTCTGGCTGTTATCATTAGTATTTCTTTTTCCACCTTTAAGAACTTGTAAAAGAAATGAGAGCACTAATGGAGTTGAGGGAAGAAAGCAAATAATTAGCGACTTGTTAACAAAGGAGTTGAAGATGTAAAGAATAAAGAAATTGGTGAAATGTGATTTCACTTTCAGGAAGAGAGAAAATTCGTAATAAAATTAAAACACAGCATAACATCAGTTGTTATATTTTGAGTACCTCATTACTAAAAGGATTAAGAAAACATCAAAAGCACAATCGACGTGATCAAAGAGCCACAGGCACTGATGAAAAGATGAAAAGAACTCAATGGCAAAGAAAAATGAGGAACCAACAAGCCTCTGCATCTATCAAACACAAATTAACAGGAAATAGCAGTGTACTTTTTTATGACACACTTTCAATAGAATTAAATATTTTAATGAAATAAAAATGCTCATTCATTTTAGCAGTGGAGATCAGTAACTGAGTCTCAGAAAAAAGGGAATGGAATGAATAAAAGAAGAAGAAAAATGATGGCTTAGGTTTCACCCAAAGATAAACCATTTTAGGAGGTATTTTCAGATAAAGTGGAAAATGAAAAGTATCTAGGTTAAGAGCGATGCATATTGCAGAGGAGTGGGAAGTGCAGGCTGAGCAGTTTGTGTGGCTGGTGTGGGACAGGAGGCACCGGGAACCACTGTTCACAGAGGGCGACGGGAAGGGTCGGAGGTTCTGTAGGATTAGCCCCGGCACATCAGATCATTTGGCTTCTTCTAAAGCAGTGTGTGCATTCTTTGCTGCTCTGTTTCTCCTGTGGGGAAGGGCTCTGCTCCTAGTCCCTGGGAGTTTCCTTCAGCCCTGTCGTCGGGAAGGTCAGGTCACTGGGAGTGGCCAGTCAGGTTGTCCATGTCCCTGGATGTGGCAGTGGATGGAGGGGCAGAATTGAGCAGAACCACTTGGAGCCTTTTTTGGGTTTGAGATGGAAGACATTGGAGGTGTCTTTACTCTTCGTTCCTCAGGGCCATGAACTGTAAGAGCGATGTAACCCCAGAGGAGCTGGGAGCTCTTTTCTCTGTCATTTACAGAGACCCCACATGGGATGCAGCCTTAAGAAAAGAAAGCAGAGCTGAGAAAATGAGAGTCCTGCTGATGCCACTGGGACCTCCTAACCCTGGATACAAATGAGTCTCTTGCGTCATGCACAGAATTTCTGGTAACAGAGATATAATCCTAAAAATAAGATAGAAGGGTAAGAGAATAATTAGAATGATGCTGTCAATCCAAGTGAGGGGTACAGGGAACCTGAATTGGGAGAGTAGATAGTGAAGATAGAACAAACAAAAAGCCTGTTAGTGTTTGCTGATGGGGCCAACTCTCAAAAGGGAGAAGAGGATTGATCTCAAGACCATCCTTGGACAAAAGATGGACACACATCTTTCTGAGACTGGTGGGAAGGAAGGAAGGAAGGAAGGAAGGAAGGAAGGAAAGAAGGGAGGAGGGAGGAAGGGAGGGAGGGGGGGGGGAAGGAAGGAGGAAGGGAAGGAGGGGGGGGAGGGGAGGAAGGAAGGAAGTAGCAATGAAGATGACTGTGGAGGAACAAAGAAGAGATGTTCTTGCTCTATAAAAAAGGTGACTTTTTCCCTGAAAACTTGGAGAGAGGCTGCTGTGGGTTTATTAATGAAGGTTTAAAGAAAAGTGAAGGTTTGTAGGAGTTGCTGTAAGTCCATGAGTTCTAATAAAAGGACCATGTGCCACGCAAAGGTGAGAGTGTGGGGCAAAGAGCGGGGCAGCATGAGTGGAGGCCCAGTGGGCATCAGCCATGACCTTCAGGGGCTGCAGCACGGAGGGTCCTCCAGACAGAGCTCACTCTGGCACACCGCAGAGGGATGCATTACAGAGAAAAGCTTTAGATGCTTCAGGCAGTAGTGACTGACTTATTCTCAGTTTCACGTCTAAATGACACAGCTTCATGGATAATTGTCTCCACTCTCCACTAATTCTGGAAAACTCATGCAGGCATAATTCTATTCCAGAAGAAGTGCCTCCCTGTGTATGAATGAGTCAGCTTCCCCCAAGGGTAAAAGTAGGAAAGCAGGTGACAGCCAATCGCAATAGATGTAAACAATCATATGTAAACAGAAATCAAACACGTATTAGTAGGAGGCAGAAGAGTTTGCTTCAAAGGAAATGAGAAAGGATCACATGAAAACTTGCTCCCCTGTCTTCCGATCCATGAGGTCCACACAGCACAAAGCAACATTCAAAGCACTTATAATGCATTTAACCTTTGAGATGGATTCTTGAAATTAGTTGGTGGGGGGAATCAGATCTTAAAGTATTTGCATCAAAATGGCATAAACCTGAAGAATTTTAGAGGGAATTGAAAATTAAATAGGCTCATTCTGAAAAATATCTGAGAGACTAAACACAGTTTCCTTGCTTTTAAAAATTTGAATCCAAATCAGCACAAACTCAATATAATCTTGTTTTCTCTACCTCTCTGTTATGTGACAATGTGTCACGGATTGGCTTTGTCAAGTCAGAGGCAACCCCAGGCTCCCTCCATGCCTAAGGATGTCCTGGACTGGGAAAGTGAATTTTTTCTTATTCTGTCTTTTCTCTGTGGTGAAGAAGCAAAGAGCAATTTTTTTTTTTTTTTTTTTTTTTTTTTTTTTTTTTTTAAGATGGAGTTTCTTTCTGTTGCCCAGGCTAGAGTGCAATGGCACAGTCTCGGCTCACTGCAAACTCTGCCTCTTGGGTTCAAGCAATTCTCCTGCCTCAGCCTCCCAAGTAGCTGAGATTACAGGTGTCTGCAACCATACCTGGCTAATTTTTGTATTTTTAGTAGAGACAGGGTTTCACCATATTGGTCAGGCCTGTCTCAAACTCCTGACCTCAGGTGATCCTCCTGCCTTGGCCTCCCAAAGTGCTGGGATTACAGGCATGAGCCACTGCACCCAACTGAAAGCAACATTTATATCCATATAAATTCATTTACGGTTTTAAGCCTCGTGTTATAAAGTTTCCAACTGTTTCAGACATTTAAACACTCGGACATTTAAGAAAAACTGCTGCTCCAGTCTTAAGACTCACACAACTTGCTATAATCAAGCCTTCTAAAGTGGAAAAGACAGATGGGAGACAGGGTCACCAGCTCCCCCTCATCGATGCAGTCCTCAGGAGCCTCTCCTTCCCTGGTTGAGACACATATGAAATTTGGAAAATCATCTGGTTTTCTGACTGTTTCACTTTCACGTATGCGTCCTGCATGTTAGGATTTGCTCCAATGACGGATGTTAACTGTGGGTCTCTGACCCTCAGGCAGCCTCCAGCCTCTGATGAGATGGGCCTTAACCCCTCCATTGCCCACCTGACTTCATGATCTTTCTCTGTCGTGACCTAATCAGGACGTTTCAGATCTTCCTACCCAGGCACATGCTTTCACGCAAGCCTCTCCTATTTTCTCATACAATTTAGAAAATGCGCAGCAGTGAAGGCCTCGCGAACGACGTCACCATGTGCTTTGTGATTATCTACATTGGCGTGATTTTGCACTTAGCATTGCTGCATTGTTTCTACTACGCCGAAACCTAGTTGTGTTCTCTCCTATCCCGTCTTAGCATTGAAATAGTCCTAGTGAACGTGTTTCAGTATCAGAGGTAGCAATCACACCTCTTTCAGCTTGCTAATCATTCCAGGAATGAGCTTCCCATTAAAACGAAATATTTGGAGCTGTTGATTTCTCTCTTTCAGAGGTGGGAGCAAAGCCTGCAGATGACCCATTCCCATTGCCCATCATAGATGAGTCTGCTAAAGTCCAGGGGGATTCAGAACAAATTGGATGCATAACTGGAACCCGAGCCCAGGTTTCTTGGCTAAGCTCTAGCACTGCACTGTCCTGCCCCCCTTGTCTTCTACTCTTCATGCTGGAGCCCTCCTGCTGCACTGTCTCACCTTATACACCCTCATCCTGCACTTCCTCATCCCATAGCCCCTCATTTTGCACTCCTTACCCTGCATGCCTTGTCCTGGACCCCTTCACCTGTACCCCTCATTCTGCACTCCTCACCTGCACCCCTCATCCTGTACCTGTCTTCCTGGATCCCTCCCTCTGGATCCTCACCTGGACCTCTCATCCTGCACTCCTCACTGCACCCCTCATCCTGTGCCTCTCTTCCTAGACCCTTCACCTGGACCCCCTCATCCTGTACTCCTCACTGCACCTCTCATCCTGGACTCCTGAACCTGCTCTCCTTGCCCTGCACCCCTCATCTGTACCCCTCATCCTATACCCCCTGACCTTCAGCCCACATCACAGCCTTTTTGCCCAAGTCGGAAGCAGCCTAACTTCTTCAGTTTCTCTCATTCTCGGTCTCACATGGCACAAACTTTCTTTCTGCTTACTCCCTTTCCCAAGAAAAAATCAGAAGCGACAGAGCTCCACATGTTCACATGTTAAAGCAACAGATGATCTAAAAGAAACACATGAGAGCTGAGTCATCAAAACTACGTGCCTGGCCGTTTCTAGCTTAGAGGCAGGAGGATATGCATGCGATTTAAAAAAACACAGGAAGAATTTCGAGAAAAGAATAGTCCCATTTATAACTTTTAAGTCAGTAATTCAAAATGTGATTCATTTGTAAGTCAACACAACTCAGAAATTTTAAAAAAGATTCTTGTTGAGAGGATAAAAACTCGTAAAGGAAACAGAAATACCAAAGAAAAATAATAAAGATAGCAAGAAAATTGAAAGCAACAAATTAAAATTGCAAGGAAAAAAACCTGTAAGGAAAAGTGGGTCCTTGTTGTATCTGATGCAGAGATCCTGGTGGTAAAGATGTGGGAGAATGTTACCACACTCACACACTCATGACACATGAGAAGTGAGGAAGGCAGCCATGTGGCTGGAAAAAATAGGAAGCTCATTCCACTTACAGAGCCTAAAATATCATCTAGAAGTACACCTTGTTAATTTCACAAGATCTTTCATAATGCGCAAATATCATCCTCAGAATTTTCATTCCCGCCTGAGACTAAAATACAGATTGGAGAACGTCTTCCAGGAAGTTTGCTCTAACGTGAGCCCTGCGGTGCTTAACCTTCATGTCATTTCTAGTACATCTTACCTCAGTTTACTTTGAAACGTAATCTGGGAGGATACATGTTGGGAAGGGAGAGTGGAATGTAGCTGGAGCTAATGCGCCACTAAACCTGGAATTTAAAAGTCAAATTTCTGCAGTAGAATTTAATGTTCTCTGGCACCACTTGCTCTCCTGGCTCATATGTACTGATATATTTAAATATTTAATAATGGCTTAGCTCACATTATTAAGAGGAGGCTGTGCTTATAATTCATTCATGCAATATAACTCAGAACAAAATAGAAATAAGAGCCAATGGCTCTTCTGATATTTTTCTCAAAGTTAAGACTGTCCTGAATGTCAGCATATCTTCATACAAATTCTTCAACCCTGTCAACAAAAAAGGGTGATTATTGGAAACTCAATATCCATCTAATATATAGTTTGTTATTATTACTTGTTTGTTTTAATATCGTTTCAATAAAATCCTACGTTCATCTTATTGGTCTTGCGTTAAGACAATGGAATGCTAGCTGGGCTAGCTGGTAATTCACCTGAAGAAAACAATAGCAACAATGAGCACATATAATCGATTAATTTTAGCTTCAAACAGTTAATTATTAATTATACTTGGTTTGTAAATGGCTCTTTTTTTTATGCATTAGGGACAAATTTTATTTTACCATTTTCATTTCAGTGAGTCACAAGATATTTAACACAAAATGAAATTTCACAAAATTTCACAAAATGAAAAATTTGTTTCAGATTCAATGTCTACCTCCATCATCCATATTCATTCTTCCAGTCTCTCAGGCCAGAAATTTGGAGTATGTGGCTTCTCTACCTCACACAATTTGCTCTAACTTCAATATATACTCCAGAAATTACTGGCTTTTCACTGTTTCTATGATTCTCATGTGTAATATACAATGCTTACAATGCATACATGCATACAATAATATAATAATTCTGTGTCACAACTACACCTAAATTGTTAAGTTTATATGATTATAAGCTGAGAGGTTTTGCTGATCTTGGCTGAGCTCAGCTGTGCAGGTCTTCTGGTCTTGGCTCTTAATATCTTTGGTTACTAAATGGCTCAGCAAGATGAAGACATTGTGTGCTCTGCAAGGGTCTGGAGAAACAGAATTGAATAAAATGGGGCTCTTTCTCAAGGACTCGAGGACACACAAAACACTGTAGGAAAACTGTTACCTTAGCTAAAAAGGAGCTGCTGCAGGTAGCCACAGGGAAACACTGGAAGGAATTTCCATCCCAGTGAGCTGTCCGGGAGAGAGGCACAGCTCTCAAGCTGGGCCCTGGGGAGGGCAGGGAAGGGGAGGGCAGGGCAGGGCAGGGCAGGGAAGGGAAGGGCAGGGAAGGGAAGGGAAAGGAAGGGAAGGGAAGGGAAAGGAAGGGAAAGGAAGGGAAAGGAAGGGAAAGGAAGGG
>NC_045440.1:7905463-7939503 GCF_002776525.5 Piliocolobus tephrosceles | reverse complement strand
GGAAGGGAAAGGAAGGGAAAGGAAGGGAAAGGAAGGGAAAGGAAGGGAAAGGAAGGGAAAGGAAGGGAAGGGAAGTGGCGTTTCCCACCCGGAAGGGCACGAAGCACCTGCCCAGACAGAAAGGAAGTGGCATGAGCCCTGGTGTGGAGATGGATGGGCACAGGATGGCAAGCACACAGTGTGCTACACTGTGCTAGAGCACCCTGTGGCTCTTGAGAGGATGGGGTGATCTGGAAGAGGGGCAGAAATTTGGTGACTTGTTCTGTTGTGGCTGCACCATGGTGGGGGCACACAGGAGCCACAGATGCAAAAATAAGCTGACTCATGAACGAGAATGAGCACGGTGAGGTGAGGAGGGACAGGCCGGTGTGTCCCTCACCCCGCTGGCTGACATGGGGCACAGGGTACAAAATACAGACGCCATAATATTACACGAATTGCATGGTGGAGCCTTCTCACAAACCTGCTTGCAATGCAGCACCAGTGCCACAGGAATATGCACTTTTAAGCCCACCCTGACTTGAATCTCTGCCTATGAAGACCCCTGGGTGATCTCCACGCATGCTGCAGTCGGAGACACGGATGAGAGCAGAGGACAGCATAAGCACAGCTACATGGGAGATTTGTGCAGAAATGCATCCCTTTGCCAACAGGGGAATTCAACCAATGGCGGCAGAGCACCTGCCACTGAAGGGGAACTTGGAGAACCAGAAAGGACACCAGATAAACTTCAGGAACTGGGTCCCAAAAGGTCATCATTCAGGGACTCAAGCACTCAAGAATGAGGCTGTCGACAAATGAACAGATTTGAGTCCAGGAATCAGAGCAGCCTCAATAGCCAGAAAAGTCTGTGTTGACTCACTGGCTACTGGGCTATAATTCCTCAAACTAAGACTTAAAACAAAAAACAACTGGAGTGGGCCTAAGATTATTGATACGGGTTAAACGGCCCATGATAATGCTATGAAAATCTAAGCAGTCTAGAAATTGGCTAAGACACTCACTCATATTTTGCACATCTCTAAGGACGCAGCTATACGCCTGCAGCTTGTGCACGGCTGCACAGGTGCGGGGCATAAAGAGGTCCTTGCACTCCCAGAGCTTCTGTCTCCTGGGAAGACAGGCAATTAAACAATTGTTGGGATGCAGGCAGCTCAGGGTGGCGTAGGATTGTGTAGGAGCAAAGCACATAATCTAAGCTGTGAGGCTTATTGGGGAAAGTCATCTCTGAGGTGAGACGGGAAGATCAGCAGATGATCTACATAGTGAGTCCATAGAAGAACGATCCATTTTGGGGAGATACGCATGCAAAGGTAAAAGAGAAGAAAAAAGGAAGATTTGAGGATCGGGAAGCTCCATGGGACCAACGTGAAGTGTATGTGGGTGGTGGTGAGAGATGAAGGTGGAATTTGGAAACCAGTTTACAGAATATTCTGTGGACCCTGGGAAGGCTCTATCCGATTTGAAACACTGAAGGGACACACTCTACTTTCATTTTTTTTTTTTTTTTTTTTAAAGATCATTCTGACTGGACCACTGTGTGTGGGCAAAATAGAAGAGATTTCTAGCGGGGAGAAATGAAGTGTTGGCTACTACAGAGGCCGCCTGGAGGTGACACTGTGGAAGCCGCCTAAGGGTAAGAGACAGAAGATATGAAGGAGGGATGGGATGGAAGGATATTTACTAGACGGAGCTGACAGAAATTTGTGGAGAAAAAGAGAACAGGATCATCCACCACCAATGTTGCTGAGAAGAAATAAGACAAAAACAACAATTATAAATCTGTTGTCCAAATCCTCCAAGAATATAGGGAGATTGCCTTCCCCGGCTGCTAGACAACGATGCTGCACTCTGGGTAAGAACAGACAAAGGGGTGATGTGAGTCCCAGGTCAGGAAGCTTGTTCTAGAAGCAAAGAGCTAAGCACCAGAAAGGCAGAAACACCTACTTGTGGTCCCAAGAATGGAAGGGCTAGTTTTGTTTCAAGGGATTTGGAGGAGAGTAACAATAAGTTTGTTCTTTAGCATATTAAATTGAATAGCAGTCCTCAGGAAAGCCCGTTTAGAGGAAATTCAAATTTACAGCACATGAGTTCACATGGCAGGACAGTGTCCCTTGTACGGGGCTCACTGCAGACTCAGGTCCCACCATCGAATGCAGCCCTCATCGCCCTGCGGGACTGAGGCTGCCAGAGTGGGTTCATAGCTGCATGCCTCTCAGGGAAGTGCTCAAACAAAGGCCTCAATTTAGAGAAAAGAAGAAGATGCAAGGGCTACTGACCCTGAGACCCAGCATTCCTGCCACAGACTGCGGAGTTCAGAAGGCTTTTGCTGGATAGAATGAGGGAATGTGTTTCTGAAGGCATGGCTGAGAAGCCAGCTTGGAGAGGATGCTGGGAAGGATGGGCTGCTGTCCTCTGGATGTGGTCTCCACCAAAAATCCATGGCCATAATGCTGTGTCAGTCCTCAGAGGCTGGAATACATGGGGCCAGGAACCAAGGAGGGGAAGCAGTAACTGTCTCACCTCCACCCCAGGAGCTGATTGAGATCTCTGTTCCCCGATCTCTCAACTTTAGGCTATGTGGTTCTAGAGAACCTGCTTCTCAGAGGGGAGTTGTCTCCACCACCAGGAAGAGGAAAGGCCCCATGAAACTGTAAGCTATGCCTGTGGCCCAGTGCCTTCAAGATCCTCATGCCCAAGGCCTTGCCAGCAAGGGAAGGAACCATCATCCTTGCAGGAGGACTGGCCCTAGCCAGGAGAAAAAACTGGGGCCATTGTCCCCATTGGGACAATACAGATGAGTGGAACCATTTATCCATGGGGACTCTCTTATGTGTGATGGAACACGGACAAGTCCAGCAGCCACACCTGAGCAGTGCATTGTGAGCAGAGACTGCAGCCCTGTGAGGACTTGGGTCAGCATTGCCCTGCCCCAGCAGCCACCTAGCCTAGATGAGAGGCCAGCTAAGGAGGCAGACCCTCAAATGGGCCGGACAGGAGGGCAGCAGTGAGTATGTACTGCACATGTTCCTAGGAAATGAGACCAGCCAGAATCCTGGAGAAGCTGTTTCCAGATGGAGAGGACTGAATAGTGCGAGTGTTGGGCTGTATCTGATCCCAAGGGCACCACTTCGGTGCTCTTTTCAGAACCCAGGCCTCACCCCCAGCTGCTGGGAGCCCACACTGCATTTCTCTTCAAGAATCGCCCCAAGCAGAGTTTTGGTCCCTCCCTGGGGGCCACCCACGTCAATGGTCAATGGCACCGAGCCTGGCCCAATTGCTTTCGTTTGGAAGACTACACAGGGCCATCCCAGCTCCAGACCTCCCTGTAGTATCATTTAAGGCAAGGGTTCCCAATCCCCAGGCCAGGGACCAGTACTAGTCCATGGCCTGTCAGGAACTGGGCCACACAGCAGGTGAGTGGCAGGCAAGGAGGCACTACTGCCTGAGCTCTGCCTCCCGTCAGGTCAGCAGCAACATTAGCTTCTCCCAGGAGCGTGAGCCCTATTGTGAACTGCACATGCGAGGGATCTAGGCTGCACGCTCTTTATGAGAATCTAATGCCTGATGATCTGTCACTGTCTCCCATCATCCCCAAATGGGACTGTCTAGTTGCAGGTAAACAAGCTCAGGACTCCCACTGATTCTACATTATGGAGAGTTGTGTAATTATCTAATTACACATTACAATGTAATAATAGAAATAAAGTGTACAGTAAATGTAACGCACTTCAGTCACCCTGAAACCATCACCTCTTCCAGTCCGGGGAAAAACTGTCTTCCTTAAAACTGGTCCCTGGTGCCAAAAAGGCTGGGGACCTCTGATCTAAGGCACCTGCTGTGGTCTGATCATTTGTATTCCCTCAAATTCCTAAGTTGAAACCTAACCCCCAAAATTTGATGGTTTTCAGAGACAGGCCATCCTTTAGAGGGTGATGACATGATGAGGGTGGAACCCCTGTGAACAGGATTAGTGCCCTTGTGAAGGACACCCAGGCTTGTGGCCTTGACCTGTCCACCACATGAGGACACAGTGAGAAGGTGCCATCTATGAACCAGGAAACAGCGCTCGTCAGACACCAAATCTGCCACTGCCTTGATTGTGGACTTCCCAGAACTGTGAGAGATACAATTCCAGTGTCTTTAAGCCAACTCTATCTGCATATTCTGTTATGGCAACCTGAACGAACTAACTGTGCACCTGTCGTGACTGGGCACCGTTCAACTCCTCCCTCCACCCAACCCCACTGCTTTCTATGCCTTACAGATGATTCCAAGCACACTCCCGATACCTCCGCCTACACAAGTCACCAACTCAGACTCTACTTCCAAGAAAAAAGGTAATTTGTCATAGATTTAAGTCAAGCCCTTGGAAAAAAAAAAGTTAAATCCACCTTAGAGATAAGGCTGTATCTGTTGTGAAAAAGGAGGTACACATTATAAACGCTTTGTGATGGTCAACTGGGCATTCCCACATGACAACAAAAGGTTATTGGAAGCCACTTCCTGCAGCTTCACCTTCTCTTTAGGGTTTTAGAAGTCACTCTATTATTCTGGCAGGCACTGTCTCGCCTGACTTTGAGTAGCGTATTGGCTTCCTGTTCACAAGGACAGGGGCATGAGCTCACTTTCTACATGGACCAGAGAGCTGTCCTCAGTTCAGGGATCATGCCGTGTGTTGTCATTGCACTTGGACGCTTTTCAATGTGCATAACTTCTCACCTAGAGAAGATGGGCGAGACTGGGCTGGGTCATCGTGCCAGTCCAACCACGCGAGATGAGAAGCACCTTCAAGATTGCATAACATCAATGCTGCCTCAGGAGTTCCGTCTGCCAAGAATGGTAAAGATGCTGCTTTTTGAACCATCTCCTACATTCCTGTATTCAGTACAACACACGGCCTCATTTCCTCATTCATCCTAGGAGTACAGACCCTTGGCTACAGACTGAGACGCCTGCACTAACTTCCACTCTCTTATTATCAATTTAGTCATTGGACATAGGAGACAATTCTGTTTCTTGTATGAAATGGTGATGCTGAACTGAAATAATTTGACTGGAATAACTCTTAGTATTAGCCCGAAATAGGTCTTGTTTTGACTACACAGCAGCACATCACAGGGAAGAGTTCCTTTAATTTACCCCCTGCCAGAATGTAAATAGCTATGGCAAATTACATGAAACATGATTTGTGGAGATGCAGTTCATCAACTTGTGTGATGAACTCGAACTGAATATTATTTTCGTAACAAAAAAACGCTTCAGAGTCAACTCACTTTCCTATAGACAGAGAAGCCATAAAAACCGTGGGACCACTACAATACCAAACATGTAACTGCTTGTAAAAATATCCAGGGATCGAGTTTGCTTCTTGTTAACTTTCATCATGGATAGAAGCCACAGCGGTTGCTGTGAGGGAACCCAACTTTGAGTTGAGAATAGGGATTTTTCTGTTTTTCTGTTGACTAATAATCAGCTGCTATGATATATAATATATATTTTATTTTCAAATATAAAATGAAGAAACTATGCCATGGGCTTACATTATCTTTTCTCATATAGTATTCTGAGACTTACTCTTTATATGGATTCTACCTATTATAAATATGATTTATAAATATATAAATAAATGATTTATAAGTATATAAATTATACATAGGTAGAATCCATATATATATAGCAAATTTACATATAAATTGTATATGTAAAATTTGTTTTAAAAATATATATTAGCCACATAGAGTTTGTTTATGAATGGTCAGTGCTGCCTTACATGGTTCTACCGTAATTTATTTACATCCTGCTTCTTAGCATTTGGGCTTTTGAACAGATTATTTTCAATTCAGTATTTTCATCTGTAAAATGGTTTTAAATAAAGCTCACCTCTCTCCCGTCACTTTCTGACACCTGATATGATCTCCTTCAAGAGCTCTCTTTGTTTTTTAAACTTTCCATTTTTCCCCCATAATTTGCTTAGGGCACATTACAATTCACACTCCTCTCGTTGTGTGTGTGTATACTTGCTGTAGATACATGCACATGCTCATATGTATGCACGGGCTTTTATATTAGGGAATATGTATAAGACTTTCTGTGTAACATACACATGCCAACTGAAGTCTAGCAAGAGTGTTTGTTTCTGCAAATTGTTCTTTTGTGTTTGCTGCTGGGGCCTTGCCAGCAGGGCTCCCTGTTGTTTTTCAGTCTCTGAGCTCCTCCCTGCCTGTCCTCCACTCACTGTGATTTTCAGGGGATGCACAGGACCTGGTTTTCATTTCTCCACCCTACTTGTTTTCTGACAAATGCCTCTAAAAGGATCCATTAATTGAGTAGACCCTCCAGCCATGTTGAGGGGATGGAGGAGAAAGGATTGTCTTTGCAGAGTTAGAAACGGCACAAACGGAGAAATCTCAGACATGCTCAAGCCTAGGAGCCTGAGATGATGGAGGCCACAGGTAGGTAGAGTGGACCCAAGGTCCTCCTGGTCCTCGTGTCCTGAGGCAGCCCCCTCGCCATTACCGTGTGTACTTGCGGGGGTTAGTTGGGGTGCCAGGATAGCATCCTCTAGGGAGCTTTTCACAGAGATGACAGTGCCCAAGGTAGCAGAGACCATGAACATTTTAGGGTAAGAAGTATGATCCAAAGATTTGAGGACCCCCAAAATATTTTACACTACTCAAGCTATTCCTGATATCTTCTCAATGTTGGAGTAGGTAGGTCAGTAAGGGTTGACATGGGTGGCCGTCAATAATGAGTGAGGTTAAATTGATAGCTACCTTGTTTGGATGGAGTCTCAGAAATTCAAGTTGATGTTAAAATAAGATGATGTGGCATTTCTTGCATAGCAGTTTGTCTAGGGTTTGTAGGTCTGAGGGACTGACTGTGACGCCAGGTATGAGAGTTCACACGTTCAACACGTCTGGGGAGACTATGAGAAAGTGTGGAGAGCTGTTGCCTCTGAGGAAGTTAACTGGCTCAGCTAGAAGCTGGAGAGTAGGGGTCCTTACAATCCATCTACACACCCCTCGGTTGGATTTACATGTCTTACTGTGCACACTATTATTTATACAATGAATACATCATGTTTGTAGAAAAATCTCAAAATTAAAATAAAAATGCATAAAGAAATAAGAGCACACATTTTTTTAAGTTCTTACTGTATGTGTTATGAGCCTTCCATGTTTTACTCAGTTGATTTTTCAATAAAATTATGAAGCAGTTATGATTACTATGACTTTTTTTTCTAATGATGAATCTGATACACAAAGGGTTTAAACAACTTACACTAAGGTTCAGTTACTGAGCAGCAGAACCAGTACTTAGGGAAGTCCAGCTCCAGAGCCTGTGTTCCTAACTCTAGATGCTAGTGAAAATCAGGCAACATCAAAACACAGAACATTAACTCTATGTAAATATACGCTGTATATGTTTTCTGAAAATATATTTTTTTCTTTTTTTGAGATGGATTCTCACTCTGTCACCTAGGCTGGTGTACAGTGGCACGATCTCGGCTCACTGCAAGCTCCACCACCTGGGTTCAAGCGATTCTTCTACCTCAGCCTCCTGTGTATCTGGGATTACAGGTGCCCACCCACCACAAACAGCTAATTTTTTGTATTTTGAGGAGAGATGGGGTCTTACCATCTTGGCCAGGCTGGTCTGGAACTCCTGACCTTAAGTGATCCACCTGCCTTGGTCTCCCAAAGTGCTATGATTATAGGTGTCAGCCCCCCTGCCTGGCCTGTTTTCTGATAATATAATTTATGAACAACTATGCTTTGAGTCAAATAATATAAAATTATGTATATGCATAAAGGTCACTTTTATAAGTGATGTGCACTTTGTCTTCAACAGTTAGCTTAATATAGTACTCTGGAAATACACATTTTTAGAATGTCTTCTACTATTATAATCTCTAACTTTGTTTAAATCCTCAAATGTTATATTAGTTACCTGGTTTGAATGACCTTTTTACCTTTGGATTATTCTTTTGTCAAAGATAATACATGGTACTGAATTGGTCGTCTCTCAAGGACTGATGGCCATTCACACATTTATGACATCTCATGGGTGGCTATTGAGGCTGTTACAAGAGCACTAATTAGGGCAAAATGCAATTATAATTAACGCGGTGTGGTCATTCACTGAAATATGACACATGGAAGAATGTTTCCCTTTTAATGGGACTACTTATGTCTCTTCATAGTCAAGGGTGCACAGTTTGGGCACGAGGCTCCTCTCTTATTCCTGGTACCATAAACCTGATGATGTGTATCTCAATGCTGCTGAAATGAATTTACTGCAATTTGCCCTGTTGGGAAGTGTTTGGTATTTCACTGATGATTTTAGATTCCACCAAAGGCAGCAGCAAATGTAGGTCATATGGAAAATATTATAACTCCATCATACTTTCTTGAATAACTGCACAGTCACATGAAAGTTCAACTGAAGGTCAGGTCTAAAAAGCCAAATGTCAGGAGGTATTTAGCAGCTGCCTCTGCATTCCAGCTTTAATCTTTGAATGGGATGTAAATATTCATTTTTTGTTGTAGTATTTCTCATTAAAAAGGGTCATGAAGTCCCCACCACACCCGTGTATCAGCAAGGAGGGACCTATTTTATGCTTTGTAGATGAGGACACTCCTGGGGGAGTCCACTCACCACAGGACCCTTGAACATTGTGACCCTTTATCCCACACATTGAAAATGTCTGGGGAGACTATGAGAAAATGTGGAGAGCTGTTGCCTCCGAGGAAGTTAACTGACTCAGCTAGAAGCTGGGGAGAAGGGTCCTTACAATCCATCTACACACCCCTCAGTTGGGTTTTCAGCAGCCTCTCAGTTGAGAGAGAGAGCAGCCATGCTGTGGCGTGTTCACTCACATGGACTCATGACAATATCCCCTACCATGCTTGTTGTTTTAGGATTGGTGGATGCTTTTTCATGATCTCCTTCATTGATTTCCTAGGTAATAACTTCTTGTTACATTTTTCAGCTCCTAAAACTATCCTATGATACACCCTTGGAAAATAAGAACATACTGCCTGTTTACTCAAATTCAAAGAGTAGAACACAGAATTCCAGGAGCTCCAGATAAATATTCTCATTTTTACCTATACACATACACATCCATCAGTTCAAATATTTTAAGGAACTCAGTTACTAAGGAAGAAACCAATAGGATATTTTAAAAACTATTTCAAAGGAGAATCCAAAGATCACAAATATATGGACGATCAGAAATACTGAAATAAATTTGCTAATAGATTTAAAAGTAATCAATATCCACAGAACAATAATTAACTGCATCTCTGTCACAGGAAATTCATTTGCATTTCAATGCTTCAGAAATTGTTTGCATTGCTATCAGGTTTCTATAACTTGTAAAGTTGTAAACTGCTCAAAAACAATGACAGGCACAGAGTTTTCATTTCAAATATTTGAATTTAGCTCATAAAATGTATAACTGTAAGTCTTTTCAGATTCATTATATTGTCTTTTCTATGTTTGTTCACATAAAAATAAGTTTTGAGAAATACCAGACAATATGATATGGTCAAAAGATCCACACATATGCCCACGTTTCCTAGCTTACACCTAATACTTCACCTCACTCTTTCTTTTGGGATAATCAGAGTACATATCATGGCAAGCCAAGTGTTCAGAGGTTAAACATTCTCATTCACAAAAGTGAGTGTTAGCAGACTTTAAGGAAGTTCCCATCATGATTCCTATTGATCAGCATTGTTTGACTTGTTGATTTTACTTATACCTAACCAATACAGAATGGTCTCTGCCCTCTGTTAGAATGCTAGCTTTAAACTCTGTTAAGAGTGTTCTCGTCCTACCTTGGTAAACAGCTTTAAACCCAGGTGAGCCAATGCTATCATCCGACTGCAGATGTAGCCACATCTGGTTGCTCATGCTCACGATGAGGTCAGGAACACTGGATCCCGTGAGCCTGCATGGAAGAGAAATGGCAAAGCCTTTATGTAAGGCAATAAGTACATCGACTTCCACCTCAAAGGAGGGTCTTGCTGCTTTAAATAGCCAAACTCTAGAAATATAGATAGCAAGACCCTCTTTCAAAGACTGTACAGCCTCTTGTCCATGGTATTAATATTCAAACATCACTATCACTGGTGCTTTCCAGAAATTACTCATTCTAAGACTGTCAATGTGTATGTTTTCTTTTAAAAAATCAACTTAGGGCAACCAACCATCCCATTTTCCTGGAACTCAGGGGCTTTCCCAGGTGCAGGAGTTACAGTGTTAAAACTGGGACAGTCCTGGAAAAAAATCAGGGACAGTTGTTCATCTGAGGTGACTAGAGATGTGCACGGTTGCTGCAGGACTGCACAACACCAGCCATGAAAGAGAAAGCATCTCTATCACAAGAAATTGTACGGGATCATTCACAAAAGGTTTTCATTGTCTAGTCTAGAACCAGTATGTAACTTTATCACAAACTCTCCTTTTAAAATATATTATAGGTAATTACACATTAAAAGAATTTTGAAAAGAACAGCATGCATAGCTGAAATAGATTTGGCAGCATTTATTGAACACTCCCTCTGCATATTAATGTCTGGGTCACACCAAACGTGTTTCAATGAAGCATTCATTGTGTATTAACAAAACAGTCACATAGGGGCTGTTGTCAGCCAGTGAAAAGAAACACTGAATCCATTGACTGAACTCGACGTGCTGGCAGAAAAGCATGTTGAAACAGAAAAAGTGTAAGAAAAAAATCAATTCAACTAAAACAAATGTCCCTAATCAAATAGGAAGCTTGACTTCCAGCAAAGTAGTTTTAGGAATGTGAGCATATGATTTGTCCCATTAATCATATCATCTGTCTATCAATCCAACATCCTTACCTTAGGCAGCACAGAGCATAGGATTCTTCAAGGGAAGATGAACAACGGTCATTATTTGTGAACTCATGCAATGTTACACACAAAGTGTAAAGAGGAAAATATTTCTGTGAATGATGTGCAGTAACTAAATATGTATTTCTTTCTGAAGATTTGTCTTTGTTGGCAAGATTGTTCTTTTCGGTTTGCTTGTTTTGTTGGCTCATTTGTTTGAAGAGATATTTTTTCTTTCTTTCTTATTCATACATTTATTGAAGTGTAACAAGCCAAAAAGCGCACAGATCATGAATGTCTAGCCCTATGAAATTTTACACAGTGAACCACCACACAGATCAACTCTTAGAGAATTACCAACACCCCAAAGCCTTCTTGTACCTTCTCGCAGTCACTATCCTCTCCTCCCATCTTGCCAAACTATCAGTTTTATATCTTCTTGAAAGTTTTTTTATAAATGAAATCATACTATATATAACATTTTGTTCAACCTTATGTTGGTGAAAGGTATTCATGTTATTGTTTGTAGTAGTGTTTCATTTACTTCAATTTCTACATAGAATTTACATTGTGTATAAACACAAGTAGGGGATGATTACTATTTTTAAATTCTTGAAATTTTATTAAGATAATTGTAGACACATGCGGTGGGTAGCACAAAATAATATAAAGAGATCACGTGTATTATTTACCTAGTTTCCCCCAATGGCAACATCTTGCAAAACTATAACAACTAGGACATTGACATTGATACAATCTGCCAGCCTCCTTAAAACTTTCCCTGTTTTATTCCTATTTTGTGTGTACATTTGTGTATGTAGCTCTGCACAAACACGTCACATGTCTTGGTTCCTGAATCCACAACCATAGTCAATGCAGGGCAGCCCTATTCCCTCCAAATTCTCTGGTGCTGTGCCCTTAAAATCACACTGATGTCCCTCTTGCTACACCCCCTTCACTGTCCCTAACCCCTGGCAACCACTAATCTGTCTCCCTCTCTAAATTACTCATTAAAAAAAAATCATACAAGTGAAATCAGAGTGTTTAACAACTTGGGATTTGATTTTATTCACTTAGCTTCATTCCTAGAAGATTTATCTCAGTTTTTGTTTATACCAATAGTTTGTTCCCTTTTATTGCTGGGTCGTATGTCATGTTGTGGATATACCACAGTTTGCTTAACCATCCACCTGGTTAAGGGTATTTGGGCTGATAGTAGCTTTGGCAGATGACAGTTAGAGCTGCTATGAACACGTCTGTGCAGGTTTTTGTGTGAGCATAAATCTTCATTTACCTGAGATAAAAGCCCAAGAGTGCAACAGCTGCATTGTATACTCACCTTTAGTGTTTAAAGAAACTACCAAATTTTTCCCCAGACTGGTTGTACATTCCCACCAGCAATGTGTGAGCACTCCAGATTCTCTGTATTCTCAATAGGCATTTGCTGTTGTCAGCATTTTTTTATGCTTCTCTAATAGCTACGTGCATTTAACTAATCGGTAATGATGTGAAACATTGTCTCATGTGTTTATTTGCCATTAATACATCTTCTTTAATGAGAGGTCTCTCTTTTCTTCCTTTTAAATATTGAAAATTCTCTTGATATATTGTAGTGTAGATACCAGTCCTTGTCAGAAATTAGCAGTTTTGATTTAAATATAGTCAATTTTGGTAAGGGTTCCTCATGCAATTACAACAAATTATATTCTGTAAGTATTGGTTGCTGCTCCCTGTGGGCAGTCTGATAATTCCGGTAAAGTGACTCATGGGTCCTTGGTTCTTTTAACCCAATAACTTTTCTGTCCACTCCACTGCAAAGTATGACATCAAGGTGCAAGGTATGAAATCACTGGTCATACCTTGCACCTTGCTACTCTTTATCGTAACAAACTTAGGCACCGAACCCCTCTTTCTGACCACACTGCAGTATCTTTTAACTATCATAAGCATGTACTTTCTGAAATATACTTCCCAATTCTTGGGGACCTCTACTAATGATTTTGTCACTTTTTTACCCAGCCTGGACAACATGATTGTTCCTCTGCTCTTCTGTCTTTCCAGCCCCTTAACTGTGTTAAAATCTACTGCCAATTCGTCCCATCTCTGACAAAACCCAAACTCGAGATGGATCCAACCATCCATTCTATATCTTCCCGTATGTGTGCACAAGAAAGATGATGAAGAACTTACTGATTTATACTGATACATATGTATGATTTCCATACTCAAACTAGTCACATGGTGCCACATTTTTTTTCCTGAATTATAGTCAGGGTATTTTTCCTATTGCCATTTGTTATTGTCCTAAGTCATTACCATTTTTCTCAAGCCCATTCCCAGCGCTTATTTCTTCTGTTCTCGGTGGATAACTTTATTCACAAGTATAAGGGGAAAAACATGGAAGGCAGTCAAAACACGAAATACCTGCCTCTCAAAATCTCCTAAGTTTTTTTTTATTCTTTTCATGTCACCAGTCATCAGCCACTAGAAGTAACTGTTGGGGGAGTTTATTTGCCTCATATTTCTTTGATGTTTTTCGCACCATTGTTTTCTCCCATTTCCAGCCTCTCGGTTGAACACTGACTATCTCACACCCACCCCACTGAAGTAGGCTCCTAACTCTGTCTCCTGTTTCTGGCATTTCATCTCCCCTAGACATTCGACTTGATTTTAACTTATTAAAAACTTAATTGTCATGTAGAAAATTATTACACATTGAAAAGACTCATACTGTCTATTCAACTACTTTAGACATGCCTCTAAGTCAATATATTAAATTTCCTAAGTTCTGTACTGAACTTTGCTTTAATTTAATCTTATGTTACTTTCTTCATTTGCATGAAACAGTCAGCAAGCACACTGCCATATTCCGCACAAAGTTCATTCAATCAAATGTCAAATCAGGCTTATGTTTATTACTCATTTTGGAATTTATTTTAAGCCTGCTATGTGACAGTTATATTTATGAGAAGAACTGTAATTACAGCTTATTATAGTTATTTTAAAGCTAATTAACTTACAAAAATTACACACAGTAAAAAACACTTTTTTATTTATTTTTAAATTTTTATAAGTTATTTTATAATTATTTAAAACAAAAGAACTTTTGTTCCTCTTTCAGGTTTCCAGAACTATTTTGGCTTGCTAACACTGAGAAATGACTTCTTTAAAACAAAGCAGCAAGCAATATTGTTGCCCTTTGCAACTGCTTATCTGTTTGAAACAGGATTTTCAAAATAATAATTTCTAACTGAAAAATAAAATCGATGCTGGCTTTGATTAAATACAGCAGGTGTTCAAATCAAGTCATTTTGTTCATTGTCATTTCATTATAATATTGATGAAGGAAATAGATTCCTAGCTGGGGTGCTGTCTGTATGGGTGTATCAGTCTACTTGCACACTGCTGTAAATATATTATCTAGGACCGAGAGACAGGGTAATTTATAAAGAAAGGAGGTGTAACTGACTCATAGTTCCACATGGCTAGGGAGGCCTCAGGAAACTTACGATCATGGTAGAGGGTGAAAGGGAAGCAAGGCACGTCTTACATGGCAGCAGGAGAGAGCATGTGAAGGAGGAATTGTCAAACACATACAAAACCATCATGAAAACTCCTTCACCATCATGAGAACAGCTTGGGGGAAACGGCCCCCATGATCCAATCACCTCCCACCAGGTCCCTCCCTCATACACGGGGATTATGGGGATTACAATTTGAGATGAGATTTGGGTGGGTACACAGAGCCAAACCATATCAATGGGGTTGGCATGTTCAGCATGTCTGCCTGGATTTGCTCCCAGGTTTTCTCCCACATCCCAAAGCTGTGCATGTGAGGTTTATTGGCATTAGCTAATGAGCTGGTTGGAAAAAGAATGAATGAATGAATATAAATTGTTGTCAAATAAAAATGTGCCAAGTATATGATAATCATACAAATGCAGGATAATAAACAATGAAATGGGAAAGTGCTCAGGGAGCTGTCACATGTGTAAATGTTTTTTACCTCTGCTGGGGGAGGAGGTTTTCCTGACAATGTTCTCTTGGCAAACAAACATTGATGTATCCTTTGATGTAACCAACCTCCACCCCATGACCATCACTCGTCCATTCACCAAAAATTGGGTAAACAGTAATCTTACTTGTGTTCATTAATCTTTCTTAAAAGTGTGTATAGCTCACATTTATTTAAATGTTTAATATTAGGAGTGTTTTGGTCTTTATGCAGAAGTTTGGTGATGCTTTTTGTGAGCAGAAATATGCTGTAGGAACTTAACTCTTGTTTATATCAATTAGCCTAAGGGGGAATTGGTTTTGTTATACAGAGTTTTACTTGAAGTCAGACTTTCCAAAGACCTATTAATGATGTTAAGTGGGAACTTACTATACTTTAACATCCATCATAACATATAGTTACATAATTACTCTTGTTTTCTTTAACACAGCTAAATTTTTCCCCAAGTTGACTCTATAATATATATTGTTCTGATTTAAACTTAAAAATAAAGTTATCCTAATGAAACACTAAATAATCGATCTATTTTTGATAGAAGAAAATATAATTTTATTTTGGAGAAATAAGCCATCATATTGTAGCAGCCTGCCTTTTTGCCCCCAAGCCCTGTAGTCTAAAACTCTGTCATTTCCCAGGTGTGTTCAGCTCTAGACATATTTATTTTTCTCCATTCTCCAAAACGACGGCATTTCTCAGTTCCCAGGGCTTTGCAAACCCTTAAATCCCTGGATGGAATGTCAATTCTTCCTGCTAAGAGTCTTTGAAGACTCTGAGGATTCTCACTGGGCATTTCTTACCCTCTTGAGGCCAGATTAGGGCTTTTTGCCTCTAAGTCATCGTAGAATCCTTCATGCAATTCAGTTTCATAGACATCTGCTTCAACCTCCACCTTCTTTCAAATTCTGAGCTCTCTGGGTACAATTTTATGTCTCTTGGCCACTTTATCCCTAGTCACTAGTAAATAACATACACATTTTAAAAATAAATCAATAAATAAAAATATAAATTAAATCTATATTGTATTCATTATACAGTTACATGTTTAAATTTTATAGAAATATTTCCAAATAATGATTTAAATGTTAGTGTTATTTTAGGTTGTACACCAAGGGCTTAACATTTGGAGTTCTGTTACGGTTCTGTCATTAATTCACCTGTGATTTTAGTTAAATCATTTTATCTCTATTCCAGGTTCCTCATCTACGAAACAAGAGAATTGTATTACTCTACCTTGAAGGAATTCCTCAGATCTAAAATTCTATGATCTTTTGCATAGATTTCAGTGACGATACTGCTGTCTCACATTGATATGTCTGGGTGCAGTCAGTATCAATGTTGAACTGAAATCAGCAGTGATTATGACTCTAATTTCAAGTATGTGAAGTGGTTAACCCGAAATGAAGGAAATGACATTTATGTATTTGTTCCTGTCTTACAATTAGGGCACTTTGTGAGTACATTTAACTCTTTGAGAGTGTAACTAAACTCTTTCCAATGCAAATGTGTCAGTGTTCTTGAAAGTTTAATGACAACCACAAGATACAGTAACTTCATGATGTTTTGGTTACTTGCGATTTTACTGTGTAGACAAGAACCATCTCATCTCTGAACAAATCTTCCCTTTGGACCTTGCTAAATGGTTCAATAGTTCTATTCTAATCTACGTGAAATACATGTGTTAAGGGCTGGGTGTGGTGACTCATGCCTGTAATCCCAGCACTTTGGGAGCCTGAGGTGGGGGACCACTTGAGTCCAGGAGTTCAACATAGCGAGGCCTTGGCTCAACCAAAAAACAAAAACAAAGAAACAGATGGATAAAACCTAACTCTGACTCTGAAATCTTTCATCAGCATAACCCAGTAAAATTCCCATGTTGTTGTGTATATCAGTTGCTTGTTTTTGGGAGCACTGAGTATAATTCTTTTGTAAAAATAGACATGTGTTTTTCCAATTCTCTGTCAAAGAATATTTACAATGTTTCTATTTTGGCAATTACGAATGGAGTTACTATAAACATTCATGTGGTCTAAATTTTATTTTTCTAGGGTAAATACTTAGGAGTGGGATTTCTGGGTCATATGACTGACGTATATTTACCCTCATATGAAACTACTAACCTGTTTTTCAGAATGCTATACCACTTGGCTTTTCAGCTTGCAATCTCAAAGTTTACATAGAACATATACCCATTGGTGTGACATTCTCAAAAAGAAAAAATTACAAGGATAAATAATGAATCAGCCAGGGGCGGTGGCTTACTCCTGTAATCCCAGCACTTTTTTGAGGCCAAGGCGGGCAGATTACTTGAGATCAGGGGCTCGAGACCAGCCTGGCCAACATGGTGAAACTCCATCTCTACTAAAAATATGAAAATTAGTCAGGTTTGGTGGCAGGCTTCTGTAATCCCAGCTACTTGGGAGGCTGAGGCAAGGGAATGGCTTGAACCTGGGAAGGGGAGGTTGCAGTGAGCCAAGATTTTGTCACTGCACTCCAGCCTGGTCAACAGAGTGAGACTACATCTCCAAAAAGAAAAAAAAAATCAGTAAGTAGTTCAGGGTTTAAGGTGGCGGAGCCTGTCACCACACCACAAAGGGATACTGCCATATTTTGAAGTCAAGGGAATGTTCTATGTTCTGATTTTGCTGGTGGTTACACAAATCTATGCATGTATTTACAGTCATAGATCTGCACACACAAAAGTTCTACTTTACTGTATATCACTTACAAATAATTTGTTTAGACCTGAAGAATAATTCTGCATGTGTCACAAAGCTGTCAAAATACAACACTGATGCAACACAGCACCTTAGCACCTGCAATATGAGATGCCTGGATTTTATGGGCATGTACATGAATTTTAAAAAAGGGGGATGTGCTAAGCCTCTAATATACTGATTACAATTGTAAAATGGTCAGTGGAAAAGTAAAGCCTGCCCTTAAGATAAAAACTTGCCTAAAACTGAACTACTTTGAAGTCTTTATGTTCCTTTAATGTCCATGAATGGCATAAATCATTCAGAAAGTAGAGAAAACACAGTTACTTAATTGTATGATTTAATTGACTACTTGTCTTAATTGGGTGGATACAGGGTAAGCTGGAGATTAATAAGGATAAGTAAAGACACGGTACTATCTGTTCAGGCACCTGGGTACCTGGGCAGAGTTGTTCCTCTTGAGGATGCAGTAAAATACCAGTAATGAGTTTCAGAGATGTGTTGATAAATATCTCCGGTACAAATTGGCAGGTGCAAAGCAGCCACGGGCAGAGGTAGAAGTCAGCTCGGTTGTTTGATAAGCCAAGCCAGAAGGAATTTAAGCTCTGGAAGGCCATATCTGCGATCTTGGGTTTCTCACATATCTTCCGATACAGTACTGAGCGGGCACTGAGAGCAAGTAAAGTGAGTTACAGGTTCTCCACCCACCCAGCACCTAGCCGGTCTCCCAGGACATGGCAGTGACTGATTCCATGTTCATTTACATGATGTGTACAACTGCAGAGGGCCAGGACAGGAGGAAAGGAGCAGGAATCTGATTGATAAACTAACCTGACTGAAAAATAAGTCAAGGGAATGCTTTTATTGAATAAATAATCATATTAAATACAATGTTAAAACTGAAGGCAACTCATAGATACACTGAAGTTATTATCATTTCCCCACGCGTATCAACATGAAATTAGAACAAGCTTTCGATTTCATTTACTTTGACTCATGCATCCACCTCATCCAAGTATGGCAGATTTTATTTACTGTGCTGAAATCCATTACAGCCAGGTGGCATAGAAGGTGATCTGACTTACATCAGTCATTTGCAATCGCTATTTTAAATTCACTGAACATTATCAGAATTAGAAATTGTTCATGTGTGGAACTGCATGAAAAACATCTAATCCAAACCTCATGATCCTGCAGATCAAAGGGGAAAATAAAAGTTGATTGAAGCCCAAAGGGATGGGACTTTACAGATTCCCTTTACTGAGTGCAGCTCACACTATTTAAACGGATATGGACTGCCAGTCCTCATGGCACGGAGATCCTTTCTTCCACCCCGCTCCGTGTAAAACACAAGTATCAGGCCTGGTAATGGCGCAAGAAGCTACCAGAAGACACTGCTAAAAAGTGATAGCAGAAAGACAAGCTGGCCTGGGACCCAGGACCAGAGAAACAGCAGAACATGGGGTGACTTGTGGGCTACCACAAACAGAAGGCCACTCCGACCTGCTGTTTTCCACCCCTGACCAGGCAACAGAAGGACTCCAGCAAGCCCATTCCTTCTCCAGATGCAACTGGGACCTGTCTGACTACCAGACAGGCAGCACCACACAAAGAAAATGGACATGAGAGTCACACCAACAACAAGCATCCAAGGAAGGCTTCACATTCCTTGTGGTCCCAGGGCTGCCTTGTCAAAGGAAAATACCTAAGAAGGCAGAACCTGCAAGAGGGATGCAGCTATGTAAGTGATCTCACCTGGGAAGGCCCTTCGTCCCTATAGGTCTGAGACTAGGTCTCCTCCCCACCCACACACAGGGGCATAGGGGGCGGAATAGATGAGGGGTCACTGGAAAGAGAGGTCCCTCCAACCTCCCTCATCTGCTCACAAACATCTCCCCAAGCCCACCCCACCCCATGCACTCCAAGCCTGGGAAATCCTTCTGCCCCCTCAGCCAGCACCAGCAGAGAGCAGTGGAGCCTCCTTGGGCACTAAATCCACTGAGTAGATCAAAGTAAAACCTTGAAGGCTGTGATAGTGAAATTATCATTGGAATCTCCTCCCCTGTGCACAAAATAGGCTGAAACCCACATGCCAAGCCTAAACAAGGTGCTTACTTGCTAAAATATTAGGTGGGTACAAAAGCAATTGCAGTCTTTGCCATTACTTTTTTTTTTTTTTTTTTTTTTTGAGACGAAGTTTCACTCTTGTTGCCCAGGCTGGAGTGTAGTGGCACGATCTTGGCTCACCACAACCTCTGCCTCCCAGGTTCAAGTGATTCTCCTGCCTCAGCGTCCCAAGTAACTGGGATTACAGGCATGCACCACCAACCCAGCTAATTTTGTATTTTTAGTAGAGACTGGGTTTCTCCTTGTTGGTCATGCTGGTCTTGAACTCCCAATCTCAGGTGATCTGCCCACCTTGGCCTCCCAAAGTGCTGGGATTACAGGTGTGAACCACTGCGCCTGGCCTGCCATTACTTTCAATGGCAAAAACCACAACTGCTTTTCATTAACCCAATGAAAGATGTAAATAGTACTTAGCAATACATAACATGACAGACAAAAGAGCCGGGACACAATCATCACACCAAGAGCCAAGGAAATCATGGCTTGAATGATGAAAGAGAATCAGCCAACCCCAACTGAAATGAATCAGAGGTTGAATTTTAAAGTCAGGTCTCTTACAAATGCTTCAGTGATTGTTTACAAATTATCTGCAAACAAACGAAAAAAAAAAAAAACTAAGTAAACAAATAAGTTATAAAAATGAACTAAAAGGAAATTATAGAACTAAAAACACAATAATAGAAGACTAAAAGTTGCTAGATTTGCTTAATATTAAAATTGAAATGAGCAATAATAGAATCATTGAACTTGAGATTAATGGAATTCTCCTACATGAACAACAGAGAGAAAACAGACTAAAAAATGGAAAAGGGGCTGGGCGCAGTGGCTCACACCTGTAATCCCAGCAATTTGGGAGGCTGAGGAGGGAGGATTGCCTGAGCTCAGGAGTTCAAGATCAGCCAGGGCTACACAGTGAAATCTCTATTAAAATACAAAAAAAAAAAAAAAAATAGCCAGGTGTGGTGGCATGCACCTGTAGTCCCAGCTACTCAGGAGGTTGAGGCAGGAGCACTGCTTGAACCCAAGAGGCGGAGGTTGCAGTGAGCTGAGATCGTGCCACTCCAGCCTCCTGGAGCAATGGAGCAAGACTCTGTCTCAAAAATAAAAAATAAAAAGGAAAAGGAATAAAACTTCAGAGGCCTGTGGGACAAAAAAACAAACAAACAAACAAACAAACAAAAAAAACAAACAAAAAAAAACCATTATTTTTATCATTGGAATTCCAGGAGATGAGCTAGATGATGGTGTTGAAATTATTTAAAAAACAATTGCTGAAAGCATCCCAAATTTGGCAAAACACATGAATTTACAGACCAAAAATAATTTAAGTTAACCTCTCAAAAATAAACCCAAAGAAGTTCATTCTGAGACACATCTAATCCAACTTTTAAAAACTAAAGACAGAAAAAGACAACCAAAAAGAAACAAAATGTTACTTACAGGAAAATCTACTTCAAGGACAATGATTTTCCCATTTGGGATCCTGGAGGCCAGAAGGAAGAACCGTCAACTACAATTTCTAGATTCAGTGAATCCGTCCTTTAGAAATAAAGGGAACTTAAAAAAAATTATCAGGCAAAGAATTTGTTGTTGCAAATTAAGAGTAGGTGGTAGGCTGGGTGCAGTGGCTCATGCCTGTAATCCCAGCACTTTGGGAGGCCGAGGCAGGTGGATCACGAGGTCAGCAGATGGAGACCATCCTGGCTAACACTGAAACCCCGTCTCTACTAAAAATACAAAAAATGAGCCAGGCGTGGTGGCGGCACCTGTAGTCCCAGCTACTCGGGAGGCTGAGGCAGGAGAATGGCGGGAACCTGGGAGGCGGAGCTTGCAGTGAGCCAAGATGGCGCCACTCACTCCAGCCTGGCTGACAGAGCAAGACTCCCTCTCAAAAAAAAAAAAAAAAAAAAAAGAAAAAAAAAATGTGTAGGTGGTAGACCTGCCCTTAATGGTTGGCTCAAGGACAGTGTTCAAAAAGAAAAGAAATGAAGATGAAAAGAAAAGAAACTTCTACTTGTGTTTTCAAAAGAGAAGAGGAATCTATACAATATAAAATGGACTATTTTGTTTACCATGAGTTCTGTAAATCTTACTTAATAATTGAAACAATTAGAACACTTTCTGGTACTTCAGATGATGATTTTAAAAAGTTGAAGGGGTACAGGGCCCTAAATGCAAGCATGGTTTCCATACTTCAAGTGGCAAATGTTGGCATTAGTTGCAGTAAGGGAAGTAATGGCCTCACTCCTGTCCACTCCTGCCCTCACCCTAATCCCTCAAATCTGTGAATCTTATTTTCTAGATGAAAGATTTTGCAAATGTGATGAAGTTAAGGATTTAAATGTGGGGGATTGTCCTGAATGATCTAGGTGGGCCCTAAATGCCACCACTAGTATCCATATAAGAGAGAGGCAGAAGGAGATTTCAGGCAGAGGAGAAGATGGTCTTGTGACTCTGAATGCAGACAGTGTGTTCATGTGGCCACAAGCCAAGGAATGCCAGCAGCTGCCCTAAGTTGGAAGAAGGAAGGGACGAATTCTTTCCCAGAGCCTTTGGAGTGGTTCCAGCCCTGCCCACATCTTGATGCTGGCCTAGCAAACCTGACTTGGACTTCTGGTTTCCAGAACTGAGAGTACAAATTTCTGCTGTTTCGAGCCACCAAGTTTGTGGAATATTCTATAGTAACAGCAGGAAACAAATGCATCACTAGACTGCTACAAGTCACATATGTTTACTGTAATGCCCAGAACAACCACTTTGAAAACTACAAAGAAATACATGAAAATATACCACAAATAAGCCAAGATAGAATTAAAAAACAAAACTTAATAACCCCTAGGAAGGCAAGAAAAGCAATAAAAGGGGAATGAGAAACAGAAATAAACAAATAATAAAATGCCAGACAAAGCATTAAACATATCAATAATTACCTTAAATATAAATGGTCTAGATATGCCACTCAAATGTCAGAAAAAGGCAGAATGTATTAAAAAAAATTACCCAATTACATGAGGCTTAAAATACATGTCAAAGTCAATGACCCAGGCATATTGATAATAAAAGGAAGAAAAGACATACCATGTAAATATTAATAATAAAAAGCAGGAGTGTCTATATTAATACCTGATGAAGTAGACTTAAGGCAAATAAAAATATCAGAGACAAAAAGGGACATCACAAAATAATAAAAGGATTGACCCACCAGAAATATGTAACAATCCTAAAAGTGAACAAACCAAATATCAGAGCTTCATGACAAGAAGCAAAAACTGATACAGCTAAGAGAACAATAGCAACCTCCACAAGTATAGATAAAAACTTTAGTACCCTTAGAAAACAGGCGGAAAAGATAAAGGATATCCCATCAACCAACAGAATCTAACTGATGAATATAGAACTCTCAACTCAATATACATGTTTTACAAACCCCTATGAAAAGCTGACAAAGACAAATCACACCCTGGGGCAGAAAATAGATCTTGACATATTCAAGTGAACTGAAATCATAGAGAATTTATTCTCTGATCACAAAGGAATCAAACTAGAAATCAGTGATTAAAAGGCATTAGAAAAATCCCTAAACACATGGAAATTAAATAACATGTTTCTAAATAATCCATGATTCAAAGGGAAAGTCTCAAGTGAAATTAAAAAAAAAAAAATAGAACAAAGTGAAAATAAAAACACAACATATAAAAATATGTGGAATGCAGATAAAACAGTGCCAAAAGGAAAATTTATAGCACTAAATGATATTAGAAAAGAATGAAAAAATTACTTAAGTTCTTACCTCAAGATTCTAGCAAAAGTAATGCAAAATAGATTCAAAGAAAGTAGGAGGAAGAGCGTGATAGAGGTCTAAATTAATGAAATAGAAATACAGAAACAGTGGAAAAAATAATGAAACAAATATTTTCTCTGAAAAATAATATAATTGATGAACCCATAAGAAGACTGGCAGAAAGTCAGAAAAAGAGAAAGCAAGATATAGAGAGATAGAAGGGAACAATTACAAATATCAGAAATAAAATAGTGGATATTACTACAGATTCATCAGCCATTACAAAGATAATAAGGAAATATTATAAACAACTTTAAATTCATAAATTCAACATGTTATTAAATATAAACTGATTTATCAAAAACTGTTAATTACCGAAACTCAACCAAAGTAAAATACACAATCTGAATAGTCCTTTATTATAGAAATTAATGTTATAACTAACATGTTCTCCAAAAACAAAATCCTCAGATCCAGATGGTTTCACTAGAAAATTCTACCAATTTATAAGGAACAATTACGTCACGTTTTCATAAACTCTTGCAGAAAGTAACAAAAGAGAAAATATTTTATAGCCATTACAATCTTATAATGAGGCTAGTATTAAACTGATACCAAAGCCAGACAAAGGCAGTACAAAAAAGAAAGAGAAGACTATAGACCAATATCTTTTATGAATGTAGTTGAAAACATCCTCAACAAAATATTAGAAAAGTGAATCCAACAATGTACAAAAAATTATACACAATCATGAAGTAGAATTTATTCCATTTATGCAAGGCTGAGTCAATTTTTTAAAAAATCAATCAATGTCATCCACCATCGGAAGAGGCTAAAGAAAGAACGTGATATATGAGCTAACACCAAAAAAGAAACATTTGACGATTCGCAGGATATATAGTGTTCATGAGTTGAAAGATTTAACATCATAAACATGTCAGTTTTCTCCAAATTTATCAATAGCTTTAACATAATTCCTATCACAATCCCAGCAATGTTTTTATAAAGCCTTGCTGGGAGTATACATGTATATATGTATATGGTATTCTCAAACCTATATAGAGTGGCACCTGCCCTAGAATAGCTAAGTCTCGTGACAAAGAAGAATAAGGTGAGAAACATCACTCCACCTGATCTTAACACTTACTAAATAGTTACAGTAATCAGTAATGTGTGGCATTGGTAGAAGACTAGTCACATCAGTGTAACAGAACAGAGAACTCAGAAATAGACTCACCCAAATATATCTAACTATTTTTTGATGAAGGCAGAAAAGCAGTTCAATGGAGCAAGGAGAGTCCTTTCAACAAATGCTCCTGAGCCACTGGACACAGGAACTGCAGGGCAAACCAGGAACCTCAACCTCTGTCTCATGCCATATACAAAAACTAACTCAAAAGGGATAAGAGACTGAAATGTAATATGTAAAACTGTAAAACTTTTAGGAAAATGTATAGAAGGACTCCTCTGTAAAGTGCAGCTAGGCAAAGAATCCTTAGACTTGACACCAAAACATTGGCCATTATGGGAAAGCCGATACACTAGACTCCACCAAAATTAAAAGCTTTTGCCATGTGTTGAAACCCAGATGAAGAAAGTAAAAAGAAAAACTGCAGACTGAGAAAAAATAGTTGCAAACCATGTATTCTACAAAGCACTAATATCTTCACTATACAAAGAATTCTCAAAACTTAATGGTAAGAAACATCCACTTAGAAAATGGGAAAAAGACTTAGACATCTTGCCAAAGTGGATGTCAGATAGTTAATAAGCACCTGACAAAATGCTCATCATCATTAGCCATCAATGGTTAAAATGCAAATTTAAACCACAAAGAAGTGTCACTACACACCTTTTGGAGCAGAAAAAGTGATGATAAAACCAATTGTGGGGATGGCGTGAGCATAAGAGCCACTTAACATCATGGGCTGTGACGTGGGAGAACTATGCTGGAAAATAGTTGGGCAGTTTCCTACAAAACTAAATATACAACCAACATACAACTCAAGCAATCACACTCCTCAGTAATTTTCCAAGAGAAATAAAAACTCATGTTTACACAACAACCTATACACAAACGTCATAGTAGCTTTCTTCATAACAGTCAAATACTAGAAGCAATCCCGGTGTCCGTCAGTGGGTGACTAAAAAGAAACTGTGCAACATTCATACCTCAAAATACCAATCAGCAAAAAACGGGAAGAAATGATTGCAGTTCACAACGTCTAGGGAATTTTGCTGAGTGAGAAGCAATCATAGAAGGTAAGGTACTACATGTTTCTAATTATGTAACATTCTTGCAATGACAAAATTTTAGAGCTGGAGTGGAGATAATGGTTGGCAGGGGTCACGTTTAAGTGTAGAAAACAGGGAGTTGGCTATTATTATTAAAGAAAACATGAGGGACCTTTGGGGAATTAGAGATTACCTGTGTCTTGACTGTGGTGACTACATGAACTTAAACAGGTAGTGAAATTGTATAGAACTTCATACTAACACACATACACACACACACACAGAGACACAGAGAGAGAGAGAAAGAGAGAGACATGAATATAAATAAAAAGGGACACACACAAAGAGAGAGAGACAGAGAAACACAAATGAATATAAATAAAATGGGAAATTAAATTAGCTGGGCATGATAGTGCATGGTGGTTATCCCAGCTACTCCTGAGGTTGAGGCATGAGAATCCCTTGAACTTGAGAGGCGGCAGTTGCAGTGAGTTGAGATTGTGCCACTGCACTTCAGCCTGGGTGACAGAACGAGACTCTGCCTCAAAAAAATAAAAAATAAAAAATAAAAATAAAAATAAAAATAAAATAAAACAGGAAATCTGAATAAGATCAGTGGATCATATCAAGGTGAATATCATGGCTGTGACATTTTACTATAGATTTGCAAAACGTTTCCACTGGGGGTCCGGACAAAGTCTACAAAGATCCCTTTGTATTAACACCAGGGGTTCAATGAGCAATTAGGCAGCCTTTTTTTTTTTTTTTTTTTCCTCAGTGACTATCAACTCCAGCGCTCCTTGTCTTCGTCTAGCAGATAGAAATGATATCTTTGTCACAAGTTTGTCAATAAACAATACAGGTGCACTAAATGACAGTTCAGTCTCCTCTTTCCTTCTTCCTTTCCATTACATTTCATTTTTAAATTTCATTCTGAACATGGCAGAACTCTGGATGTTTTATTATATTAAGATGGCGATGATAACTATAGTAATATAATATTACCTTCTCCTTGTACTGTACTTTTAACCTTTTTAAAACTATTTTTTATCTACCATTCTATTTGATGCAACAATTCTTTGAGGGTAAAAGGCATAAGAGAGGGAGTCAGGGATGCTGCACTATATACGCCATCTATTGTTTTAATGGACTTATCTCCCCAAAATAATAACAGCCTTCGATGTTAATTTGAGATTAAAAAACAAACAATAAAATATTTAAATGTTTTTGACTGATGAATTGTGGAAGAGATTCCTAGGTCTTCTGGGTCTATAAAAACAGGCATGCATTTTTTGGCTCCTTAGAGAAAATAGCCACAGTGAGTCTATACCTGTGACAAAACAGCCAGAACAGCTGGAAATGACTCCAGGTGTTCACTCAGCTGCCTGGACCCCAAATTAGCTGAAATGGAGCCCCCCGCCCTTATCGCAGCAGCTTCCTGTGGGCTCAGCTTCCTGTGGGACCTATGGCTTCTTCTTCCCTGTAGGAAGGTTGCCCTCAAGACACGTCCGATGGGTCCCCAAGGTCCCTGACTGTGCTGGCTTTCTCAGATAGCTCCACTGCAGCTGCTAGCCCAGATCCAAAATGCTAAAGCCCAGCGGTTTGTTTATTCCCCTAGAGACAGGGTTCTAGGAAGAGGAAACCCAAACCACAAAGGGTGTCCAGAGAGGTGTGGCAATGTCTGAACTCTCCAGTGGTAAACTACAAAGGCTGGCTACTCAATTCTCCTTGATTCTGGGAAGTTGGTCCTGAACCTGCCACACACAGAAGGTGACACAAAAGCACTCCCTGGCATAACAACACTCTACTAACCAGGCCGAGTAACCAATTACTACAGGAGAAGGCCAAGACTGTGCTAGCAATTATACAGAAGCGACTTGGTTATTCTAGTAACTGGGCTGCTCTCTTCAGACAACAGTGATTGATGTATTATCAGCACACATTTAAGGCATATTTTAGGAATACCGTATATAAATCGATGCATCTAGTCACAAGGAGGATATTTTACACCCACCAAAGTATCGGGTAAATTTGGTGTACAAATATTTAGAATTCTTACGCTTATCTACTTAGAATAATTGAATTGCCAGATAGAATTTTCAAATGAGGTACCTACCAATACATTGTCAAGAACAGGGGTCCCTTTTTAATGCCAAAATTATTTGTGAATGTTTTTAAGAGTTCCTGGAAGCTTATAAATTGCAGTAAGTGCTAAAAGAATCCCATGGAATATTTTGTGATTTCCCAGAAATCATATAAATCCTCAAGGCATTGTTCAAACCTCATTTAGTAATATTACCAATTTTTTTATAACAAGATCCCATCAACATTTTGATATTAATGGTTTTATATGTTCTTAAACTTGTTTGTATCCCATTAGAGATGTATATTTTATGAGTAATTTACTTTGTAGACACAGAAGACTAAAAAAAAGACCCTACGGATGCAATCAAAATATACTTAGAAGAGGTGACTTTTTTTTTCTAACCTCAAACCAAATAAATGTTTAGAAACTCATAATATTATTATCATTTTTTTTTTCTTTTTGAAACAGTGTCTTGCTCTGTTGCTCAGGTTGGAATGCAGTGGGGTGATCATAGCTCACTGCAGCCTTGATCTCCTGGACACAATCGATCTTTTCACCTCAGCCTCCTGAGTAGCTGGGACTACAGGCATGCACCATCACACCCAGCTAATTTTTTTTTTTTTTTTTTTTTTTTTTAGAGATGGGGTTTCATTATGTTGCCCAGGCTGGTCTCAAACTTCTGGCCTCAAGTATTTCTCCCTCCTCGGCTTCTCAAAGTTCTGGGATTATAGGCGTGTACCACCATGCTTGGCCAATAACATTTCTTTTGACCTCTTACATTCAAGGCTAAAACCAATAGATAAATGTATGAAGAAGACAGCATGCTTCTCATAGTATAAAATATAATATAAAATGTATAGCAATACTAGCACTCTTACTATTAATAATATAGATTCCTATTGCTAATTATATGAAATTTATATCAGTAGGCTAATTAGTCCTCAAGGCTAGGACAATGGCTTATTCTTTCTGTCTGTCTCCTAGCTGAGGCCTAGCATAATATTTGGCATTCAATAAATAATTATTCAAAGAGTCAAGCAAGAAAGCTTCCAGATAAGAGGCCAGGAAAGAAAAGCTAACAATGGATAGACTTTAAGTCAAGAACAGGGTTCAAACAGTTGAGTCTGTCTATACTATCAGTGGCATTCAGACTCACAGGCTGTGCCATTATGTGAAAGATAATACACAGAAAAATAGTTGGGATCATGTGATTCCAGAGTTTTAAGAATCTTGTTTCTAATTGGTTTGATTTCTAATCATGTTTTCTGATTTTTTTAAAATCTAGGATGTATTTAAGTCAATATCTTTATCTCTTTATTACCAACATCAATTGTGTCTGCTTTCCCCCAAAGCACTAAATGTTTAGTGGTTAACTCTGTGATAACATTAAAGATCTATAAAGATACGCACACAAACATGCACACGTCTGTGCATAGTGCCTGCTTTTTTATGGCTCTTCAGCAGTCTTTAATAAAAAGAGAATGATGCTCTTTGACTCAGGATCAGCGGAAAACGGCAGGGAGAAATGAAGTCTCAGCCACACCAGGCAGTGTCTGGGAGCAAGAATTAGTTTCACCAAAAATGGATTAATCCAGCCCTAAGAAAGAACCAGGATCCTGATTTGTTGATCCACACATCTGGTTAGGCAGAGGCTACCCTGTGTGCTCACAGATGTCTCCAATAATATTGACTATTCATTCTCGTAGACGGACGGGCATTTTAAAACTGTAACCTGTGCCTGCCGCCCACAGAACACCCGGAATTAATGAAATCCCCTGGTGACCAATGGCTAATAGCTGCAAAGGCCAGAGGAAGTCCGGGGAAGGCCATACCTCTCCATGCAGTTCCTCTGCAAATTAAATTCAAGAACAATCTCAATAGACGTGCTTGGAAAGAACTCAACAGACATTTGCAAAGAAAGTTACTTAATTTTCTTTTAAGTCTGACGTTCTATAAATATGACCCAAGTTCCTTCATCCACTTCTCAGGGAAGGTGGATTATTGAAGGAGTTCCTTAATGTTTTTATTATTTCATATTGTGTCATAAAAATTAAGAAAATGAAAAATCATTACCAGAAATAAGAAATTTTAAAAGCCTATTTAGGATGAGCTATCTACTTTTAGGCTATTTCATTTTCCAAATTTCTCTTCAGAAATAAGAAATTTTAAAACCCTATTTAGGGTGAGCGATCTACTTTTAGGCTATTTCATTTTCCAAATTTCTCTTCTAATCCAGATTTAACTAGAATTCCATATTTCCCACAAGAAGGAAACCCACAAAATATTGAGTTTAAAGTAGTGAATGCCAGTCTGCCATGAAGAGGTTTTAAACTGCTGCTTTATTTAAAATGTGTGTCATGTGATCCTCTGACTTCATATACTGACTAGTATTTAAACTATTCCAGTGTATCCGTCATTTCTCCAATTAGATGTTAGACTCCATGCTGGGAAGAATGTTTGCATATAAGTACCCAAAAGTATTTGTTGATGTATTGCCTGAAATTACCTGTTTATTCAAAGAGACCAGCTGTGATTCCCTGACTGTGTTCTGTTATTTTTCTGTGATTTGGTACACTGAGGACATATATCAGTGGTTTTTCCTTCCTCTTCTGCAGCTGATTAAATGCCCCGCTGGTCCTGGTTACACTGTTTCCCAAAGGGCATCTCAGTTTGATTCAGTCAGCTATTTAGTTTTTCACTTATACATTGAAGCTATTGAGAGAAGGCTCTAATAACCCTTATGCCAATGTAATACAGAGTTTGCAATTGCTTTCTTAACAACAAATCGCATTAAAAAATGAGTGTATGATTGTAGATCTTTAATAATAACCTAAGGGATTGCATACGGCATCACCTAGCTGCATTGATATTTTAAATGTTGCAGTTATTTAACAATTTTTCTCATTTATTTTAGTGACATCCTCTCTTAAATTCGGTGTTTTGGCAATCATAATATGTGTGGGTTACATTTTTCAGCTCTCCGGAGTGTTCGCATGCATTATTTCATTTTTCTCATTTCCAGAGGCTGGAAACGTTTATTATACGTATTTTCTAGCCAGGAAAAGAGAGGTAGAGAGAGGGAAAATGACTTCCCACAGGGTCATGGGGATAGCAAATAGCTGAAGCCAGAAACTCCGTCTTTGACTTGCCGGCTCGTTTCTATCCACTGTGGTGCTGTTCCCAGCACTGTCCCAGGTCAAAGGCAGGCAGTGTGTGTGACGATCACCTTGGAGGCTTGCTCACAATATAGGTATCTGGGCCCTCAGATGTAAGACTCTGTTTTTAAAAATAAAAAAGCCTACTTTTTTACCCTTGTAATTTGTCAACAAAAAGAGTCATCATTTGGCAAGGGTGTGGAAAAATAGGATCCTTTATGTTCCACTGTGGTTTATATAAATTTTGTGGGGGGATAATTGGACAAACATAACCATGTAAATGAAGATGCCTCTTCATCCCAAAATTCCTCGCTGGAAATGTTCCTGAAGGTATACCAAACAAGTATGCCAACGTCTACATACAAAGACATTCACTTCACAGCTGCTGGTAGAAGTGAAATAATGGGCTGGGGGTGTGAGCATCAGATGCAAAAGACTGTCAAAGGGAACCGGGTTAAAATCATGGTAGGTCTACAGGCGACGAAGACTCCAGATCCCGGAACAATATCACATCCCTGAATTGGAATCCCTGCCTCAGCATACACTAGGTTTGTGAATTGGGGTAAATCCTTTAACCTATCAAAACTTCAGCTTTATCACTGACAAAACAATGATATTATTAGCCCCAAATTCCCAGGATTATAGTAAAGATCGGATAAGCTAAAATGTATTATGCATTTGACACAGTGCATGGTGCGTAAGACATAAACATAGAGGAAGTACACCCCAAATCATTTTCCTAATTTTGATACACCAGGTCTGATAAAATGCACAGAAACTGTCTTTGAGGCCCTCTCTCTGGACATAGCTAAAGCAGATGCCCAGGTCATACGGCTGCAGTACAGTCTGCGATCCTGGTAAAAACTGAGAAGTGGGAACAGTCTGCAAATGTTCACAGCAAGGGCTGTCACCATTCTTGCTAAGACTCTGGAAACAGAGTTCTTCAGAGGTACTGAGTCACCCCCAACGCTTTTCCCCATGATGTCTGTTACTTTATCATGAAGTTTTACAGAAAGCGTGGAAAGGTATATGACATTATTCCAAAAAAGACCTATATTTCCCAAACTAGAAAGCATCTGCACTTCTTTAAAAACCCTGATAATGTAACATCACAGGGAAGCAGAGGAGAGAGTTTTAAAAAGGGGGGGTTGGCTGGGCACGGTGGCTAACACCTGTAATCCCAGAATTTTGGGAGGCTGAAGCAGGCAAATCACCTGAGGTCAGGAGTTCGAGACCAGCCTGGCCAACATGGGGAAACCCCGTCTCTACTAAAAATACAAAAATTAGCCTGGCATGATGGTGCACACCTGTAATCCCAGCTACTCAGGAGGCTGAGGCAGGTGAATTGCTTGAATCTGGGAGGTGGAGGTTGCAGTGAGCCGAGATCGGACCACTGCATTCCAGCCTGGGTGACAGAGTGAGACTCTGTCTCAAAAAAAAAAGGGGGGGAGTTGATTTGAAAAATTTATTAATTTTTGCTACCTCATGAGTGTACTAATTTTTGCCATAAACATATTTTTAATGAAGGAAAACAATTGAAACAGATAAAACATAATCCTAAATTATACTCATATTTTGTTCTCATATGAAATCAGATTGCAGGCCACTAGATTAGCCATAAATGGCACTAACCAAACACCTGAGGCCGAATTGCAAGCCAGTAGCAGAATCTCATCTCCATCCACCATGCCCCACATTGCATGCATAAGAGGAGAAGAAGCTCAAGAACATACTCACACATACAAGACCGATCTGGTGTCTCCCACCTTCCCAGCATCACCAACCGTCAGGGTGTCATAGCCCCGCTCCAGCTCAAATTCTTCAAAGGCAAGTTTGATGACCTAAATACAAGGTACAAAACAGTGACTTAGAACAGTAGGTACTTCCCACGACTTTCTTTCTTTTTTTTTTTTTTTGAGACGGAGTATCCCTCTGTCGCCCAGGCTGGAGTGCAGTGGCCGGATCTCAGCTCACTGCAAGCTCCGCCTCCCGGGTTCACGCCATTCTCCTACCTCAGCCTCCCGAGTAGCTGGGACTACAGGCGCCGCCACCTCACCCGGCTGATTTTTTTTTTTTTTTTTTTTTTTTTTTTTGTATTTTTAGTAGAGACGGGGTTTCACCGTGTTAGCCAGGATGGTCTCGATCTGCTGACCTTGTGATCCACCCACCTCAGTCTCCCAAAGTGCTGGGATTACCGGCATGAGCCACCGCACCTGGCCTTCCCATGACTTTTAATAAATACTGTAAATATCTAGTTATAGTGTTAAATTTTGCTCCTTAATACCAATGTCAAATGATCCCAGAGCTGCTTTAAGTAGTTACATGGATAATCATATACATTTGATAGCCTGGCATTACAGAATTTTATGAACTTCAGAATTTCTAGTACTCCCAACTCATGTATTTTCACTTCTAAAAATGAAATTTAGCCTCTACAACACTTTTAAGTCAAATATCTACTAAATGTTTACTTTAACATTTTCAGTGTCTGAGTGTTTGGATTAACCAATAACTAAATCAATATAAGCAAAAGAAATGTTGGTTATAGTTTATGACACATATTTTGACCAGACCCAGAATGCCCTGCAATAATATAAAGTTCTGTATGCATATTTCATTTAATTATCCATATTAACACCCCAAAAGACTTTATGAGGATACAAAGTCTCGCAAAGCCTGTAAGTTTTTTGTTTGTTTTTTACAAAGAATACTTTGTCATGATGACCAGCACCGAGACATCTGTACAACACTGGTTTATGTTTGATGTGCCAGTATATTATAATCTATTAACTTCTTTCTGTAGAGCACAAGATCTTTTTCTCCTGAAAGAAGAAATGCTTCCTTTGGTGGCCAATACTATGAGGAAGGAAAAGTTAGGTTAGAACCCTGGGTAGTATGGAGAAAAAATTAAAGAAGATAAATACATGATGATAATTAGAGGAATGATAGATAGATGATAGATTCGATGGATGGTAGAAGATTATAAGATATAGACAGATTAGAGGATAGAGATAGATAGATAGATAGATAGATAGATAGATAGATAGATAGATAGA
>NC_045440.1:7904237-7905453 GCF_002776525.5 Piliocolobus tephrosceles | reverse complement strand
AGATAGATAGATAGATAGATAGATAGATAGATAGATAGATAGATAGATAGATAGATGACAGATAGTAAATAGATGATAGACTGGATGGATGGATGGGTGGATGGAGAAATGACAGATGATACATAGATGGATATATAAGTGAGAGGGAGAGAGAGAGATGTAACGAGAAAGATGCAGAGGGTGTGAGAAGGAAGGAGGAAGAGGGATGGGACAGGAGGAACAGAAACCATAATATTGGAAGTACGTTTTAATAAGCTCTATGTTAGAATGAAACAGAAATTCTGAAACAGCGTAGAAAAGTACCAAATGCCCATTTGTTAAGCTTGAAAGAAAAGAGCATGTGGTAGCATAGGGAAGATAGACTTCCCACCAATACCCAAGTCCATGTCCACAGTTCCAACAGGCTCTAAACAGGTGCTTTTCCAAGCAATGCCAATAAGGAATACATTAAATTTGCTACTTGAAATTCTCACTAAAATTAGTAATATAGTCATTATGATTTATTTTTTAAAACGTACTATTTCAAATTGCAGTGTTGGTATGAATACATTATTTCAGCAATCCGATTTGACACAGGTGTCGAGGTTGACAGCTGTTGCAAACCAGTGTAAATACTGCATGTGAAACGTAGCACCTGGTATTTTTATTTCTATTGTTTTGTTTCTCATGAATCAGTTTGTAAGTGACCATCACCTGATAATTAGATAATTTTCAAACTGAAGAATCATCATTGAGACCTGGTAGTTTCCTTTCTGACATGTGAACCCAGTGCTGACTTGTTTACAATTTTGGTGGGAAGCGATAATAATTCATTAAGGTTTGGGGGTCATGTTTGGCCAATTTGTAATGAGTACAGACAGGATTCACACTGTATGAACGGGCTCTCACTAGGGGTGGAAAAAGGACCATTCTGTAATTCTTTCAAGACAAGGCAAAGGTAGACAGAGAAAGTCTTTGTCAGTATTTCATCTCAACAATCAGCCGGTCCTGTTGTCAAATACACATCTTTACTCCATGCTGTTGATGCTCAGTAAAAACAGAAAATGCAGCCTTGGTCTTGCATAGACAGCTTTTAGTTTGTCAGAGGATATGGCATTTTATGCATATATGCAGCTGTAAAATAGATATACGTATATTTTTAACCAAATATGCAATTCTTTCATAGTAAAAGAGAGCCAGAGGTGCAAATGAAAAGTGAAGACAAAAGGATAATATG
>NC_045440.1:7883959-7894237 GCF_002776525.5 Piliocolobus tephrosceles | reverse complement strand
GGAGATGCGCTCTTATTTTTTGAATTTCCAGCTTTTCTGCCCTGCTTTTTCCCCATCTTTGTGGTTTTATCTGTCTCTGGTCTTTGATGATGGTGACATACTGATGGGGTTTTGGTATAGGTGTCCTTCCTGTTTGATAGTTTTCCTTCTGACAGTCAGGACCCTCAGCTATAGGTCTGTTGGAGATTGCTTGAGGTCCACTCCAGACCCTGTTTGCCCGGGTATCAGCAGCAGAGGTTGCAGAAGATAGAATATTGCTGCACAGCGAGTGCACCTGTCTGATTCTTGCTTTGGAAGCTTCCTCTCAGGGGTGTACTCCACCCTGTGAGGTGTGGGGTGTCAGACTGCCCCTAGTGGGCGATGTCTCCCAGTTAGGCTACTCAGGGGTCGGGGACCCACTTGAGCAGGCAGACTGTCCCTTCTCAGATCTCAACCTCCGTGTTGGGAGATCCACTGCTCTCTTCAAAGCTGTCAGACAGAGTCGTTCGCGTCTGCACAGGCTTCTGCTCCTTTAGCTGAGCCCTGTCCCCAGAGGTGGAGTCTACAGAGACAGGCAGGTTTCCTTGAGCTGCTGTGAGCTCCACCCAGTTCGAGCTTCCCAGCGGCTTTATTTACCTACTTAAGCCTCAGCGATGGCGGACGCCCCTCCCCCAGCCTCACTGCTGCCTTGCGGCTAGATTGCCGCAGACTGCTGTGTTAGCAAGGAGGGAGGCTCCGTGGGCATGGGACCCTACCGGCCAGGTAAGGGATATATTCTCCGGTGTGCCGGTGTTACAGCGCAGTATTGGGGTGGGAGTTACCCGATTTTCCAGGTTTTGTGTGTCTCAGTTCCCCTGGCTAGGAAAAGGGACTCCCTTCCCCCTCGCACTTCCCAGGTGAGGCGATGCCTCGCCCTGCTTCAGCTCTCGCTGGTCAGGCTGCAGCAGCTGACCCGCACGGATTGTCCGGCACTCCCGAGTGAGATGACCCCAGTACCTCAGTTGAAAATGCAGAAATCACCGGTCTTCTGTGTCGCTTGCGCTGGGAGATGGAGACTGGAGCTGTTCCTATTCGGCCATCTTGCTCCACCCACATTTATTATTATGTTGGGGTCTCTCTCTCCCTTCAGTAATGTTTGCTTTGTATATCTGGGATCTCTTGTGTTCGGTGCATATATGTTTATAATTATTATACATTATTTTTGTCTTTGTCTCCTTTTACATTATTTTCATCTTCCTTTCCATTTATTTATCTATTTATTTAGACACAGTCTTGCTCTGTCACCCAGGCTGGAGTGCAGTGGTGCAGTCTCAGCTCACTGCAACCTCTGTCTCCTGGGTTTAAGCTTTCTCATGTCTCACCCTTTCTCATGTCTCATGTCTCACCCTTTCTCATGTCTCATACTTCTAGATATCTGGGACTACAGGGACAACATACCCAGCTACTTCACATTTTTTCACTTAAAGTCCATGTGATTTGATAAATGTAGAGCTCTTCCTGGTAGTTTTTGGTGTCTGTCTGCATGGACAATCTTGTGTCATGTCTTCAGTTTTAGTCTACGTGTGTCTTTACAGGTGCAGCAAGTTTCTGAAAGGCAGTATACACTTGGATATTGTTTTTAAATTATATTGTCACTTGGTTAATTCTGTTCTGGTTGTTTTGCACATCCTTTGTTCCATTCTCATGCTGTTCTTGGTTATCTTTGTGGTTTGGTGGTTTTCCGTCATGATATGGTTTTCTCTCTTTCTCATTTATTTGTCTGCTCTACCAGTGAATATTACTCTACCATGTGTCTTCACGACAGTGGTTATCATCCTTTCACTTTCAGATGAAGGGCTCCCATAAGCATTTCTTGTAGGACCATTCCAGTAGTGATAAATTTTTATTAGCTTTTCCTCATCCGGGAATAATTTTATTTCTACTTCATCTCTAATGTATAGCTTTGCTGGGTATAGTACTCTTGGCTGACATTTTTTTTCTTTTTTCTTTCAGCATTTTCATTTTATCACTCTGTTCTCCCCTAGCCTGTAATGGTTCTGCTGAGAAATCTGTTAGTTGGGAGGCTTTTTGCTTATATTTGACTTGACTGTTTTCTCTTGCTGTTTTTAGACTTCTTTTTGTCTTTGAAGTATTTAAATATGTATATTATATTGCTATATCAGGCTGTGGATATTTTGGGGGTATATGTGGTACTTTGATACATTTATACAAAGTCTAACGATCAAATCAGGGCAATTGTGATATCCATAACCTCAAATATTTATTTTTCTTTTTCTTGGGAAAATTACAAAATCACTAGAATAGAAGGAAGAATTGTCTTTGACTTTGACAGTTTGATTATAAAGCTCTCTGGAGAACATCTTTGGCACTGGATCAGTCTGGTGATCTTTGAGCTTCCTGGATCTGAATGTACATATTTCTCTAAAAATTTGAGAAGTTTTCCGCTATTATTTTATTATACAGATATCCTATACCTTTTCTGATGTCTCCTCCTTCTAGAATTCCCATAATGGGAATATTTGTCCACTACATTTTGTTCCACATATTTTGTAGGCATTCTTTATTCTTATTTATTCTTTTATTTTTGTCTGATTGGCTTATTCCAGAAATCCTGTCTCCAAGTTCAGAAATTCTTTTTTCATCTTGATCTAGTCTGTTGTTGAAGCTCTTGATTTTATTTTTTAAATGTTATTCATTTTATTCTTCAGTTTCAAGATTTCTGCTTAGTTCTTTTTGTGTAGTATCTCTTTGTTGAATTTCTCATTCAGATCATGAATTGTTGTTCCTAACTTTTTTGAATTGTCTATTTTTATTCTATTGATTTTCATGGCATATCTTTAAGATCATTATTTTTAAAAACGTGTAGGCATTTCTGTAGCTGTCCTTTTCTTTGGGATTTGGTATTAGAAAATGATGTTGTTCCTTTGTCGGTGTCATGATTTTTGCTTTTTAGACATTTCTTGTATTCCTACATTGATATTTATACATCTGACAAAACACAATTGCTCCTAATTTTAGAGGGTAGTTTTAGTGGTGAAAAACTTTTTCCTGTAGATGTCTCTCATAGTGTCAGTTGGGTAGGGCGCCTTGGTTTGTATCCTGCATGAGTACAGTAGTGTAGTCTTCATGTTATTTATTTGGTTGTAATCAATGTCTGCAGTTTTTGTGGCTGCCTGAGTAGCCTTGGCTGCAGGTGTTTCTGGAAGCATTGGTTCAACTCAACTGCAGATGGAGACTTCTGGGTGGGCTTGTTTTGGGGATATAGAAGGTCACATGTGGCATCTCTGCTTTTCAGAGGAACAAGTTTTATGGCAGTGGTTGGCCTCAGGTGGGCTGGTCCTTGGGTCCCTGGGAAGCATGTGTGGGCATTCAGCAATTCCACTACTTGGGGGGGTGGGGAGTGTTCACTGGTGGCAGCAGTACTCAAAAGACCAGTCCTTGGTCCCCTGCAAGAGGCATACAGCCAGGGTGGTTGTTGGTGATGGGCCTCAGGAATTCAACTCTCAGGCCCTGGGGAGCATGCACTTTAGCTCCCTCTGTCTTGAGAGTGGCCTCTCGACGCTGCTAGACCACCTGTGGTGTAGGTTACTTCATGCGCTTGAGTGCTGGGCTCATGTTTGTGCCACCGAGTCCAGCTGGGGTCATGGCCCTGCATCCTTCTGCTTGGCTGTGGTGGGATGATGGCTGGGTTCTCAGGATGTGGAGATGCAGGGGCTACTGACCCCATGGGCAGGATGTACTCTAATATTTGTTCTGTCCAGAAAATGGTACCATGCTGCAGCAGCCTGAGGCCCAGGGAATGAGAGAGGAACCTGGCGTGAATTCTCTCCCTGGAGCAATATAGCCATGTGGACTCCAGGCAGCTCCTTGCCCTTGGTTCAGGGCCTGTGAGGACTGTGAGGCTTTTCTGAAGCTCTGAATGCAGGCATCTGGGCTGGGAAAGTGGCCTGCTGGGGATCTCCCACTTACCTTCTCCCTACAATGAGGAGCCCATTCTTGGCACTGAACAGATCCTATCCTGGCACTTCACATTCATCTTTATGCTGCCGTCTTGAGTTTCCATGCCTCAGAGGGTCTTCTTTTCTCTGTTGCTTCACTACAGTGTTCTCCCCTAGACACTGTACTTATCTACTTGTCATTTTGGTTCTTCTTTATGAAGGAGGTAAGTGCTGGGCACTCTTGCTAGCCATATTGACGTCTGCTAAGCTTTGCATGACTTTTAGACATTTCTAGATGGTACGTCAAGCCAAGGTGTCCCATGAGCATTTAGAAAAAACAGTGTGGAGCTTGGGAAAGATTCAGGACTCGATACACATAAAGGGGGGTCCCTAACCATAGATGCCACCTAAAATACTAAGACTCTGTCAGAGTATCCAAGGAAGGCACATGAAAGGAAGAGGAATGAGGATGAGCTGCAGTCTCTTTCATATCTAGAGGTCAAGGAATTGAGGAAGAAATGACAAAGAAGAATCTATGATAGGGAGGACACCAAGAATATGGTGTTTTGTGAAAAATCCATAAACCTAAAGATCTTAAGAAGGAGGGAGTGATCAAATGTGTTGAAATGCTACTAAGAATGTGAATCAGATGAGCTCTAAGATGAGACGTGTGGACTTGACTGGATGGAGGACATGGATAACCACGGCAAGAAAGAACAGCAGAGTTGTAGGAATGGAAGAAGCACTAAACTGGATTGGCAGAAGGGGATGTGAGGAAGTGGAATAAGTTGTCCTGGAGATCTCTGAGATATTTTAACTAACATGAATGAAGAGAAGTAAGAATGTGTCAGAGAGGATTTTTTTCTTTTAATGGAGAATATTGCAAGATGATAAGAATGACTCAATAAGTATATACATGATTTTGCAGGAAAGAAATACTGTTGTTACTTTGATTCAAATAATATATATTTTCCTTGATAAAATATTAATTTATAAACAAAATGAAAACATTTCCCAAAAATCAAAAATAAAATATACTATATAATTTCAGTTTACTGAAAAATAATTCATTTGATATGGGTCCATTCAAATAAAGAGACCACTTCTCCTGATTCAATTAAACCAAAATAATCCAAGTATATCAATTGATTGCTATGATCTTTCCCTCTGTGCATGTGCACACACACACACATGCACACACATGCACACACACATACGCACACACCCCGACAAAAATGTATGCATCATTGGGTTTCTTCCTTGATAGCAATATTTTTTTTTATTTTTCCTTTTGATGTTCTTCAGTAAACTACATTTGTTTTTCTGAAAAACATGTTTGTGTCAGAAATTGTGATGGAAGGAAAATGAATAGGAGAAAGATTTTATAATTTTCCAAGATTTAGAACTGACAGCACAATATAAATCAGTACCAAGGCCGTATGTCTTGGAATAAGATATTTTACAAATGCTTTAATTAATAACTGTAGGTTTGAAATTAATGGGTTAGAAATGACAACTTAGAACACACAGGAAGGAACACTGGAAATCTGAGGCTATAATGTATCTGATTCATTCCATTTCAAATCATGTATCAGAAGAAAGGCCTTTCAAACTGTGAATTTCCTCATAAAAAACATGATAACAAGTTTATGTCTGGAAACTATTAACACTGTTGCAAGAAGCACGATTACACATTTTAAAAGAAAGTTCACACTTTCTTAGAATATAACAATTATCAAATAATTTTAGTTGTTTTCACCTGAGGTTGTAAGGGCCAATCATTAAACAACTAAAAATATAATTAATGATTAGGCGACAACCTGCCCAAATATATCTACCATAGAGACTGGATAAATATACATGTAAATTTCCTACAGAAAAACACATACAACAGTCATTGCTGATGGGAATACAAAATGGTACAGTCACTTTGGAAGATACTTTGGAAGCTTCTCACAAAACCAAATATATTCTTATCAAATAATGAAATAATCACATATCTTGGAATTTACCACCAACAGCTGAAAACGTATGTCCACACAAATCTCAGCACTTTGGAAGGCCGAGGCTGGCACATCACAAGGTCAGGAAGTCGAGACCATCCTGGCTAACACAGTGAAACCCTGTCTCTACCAAAAATACAGAAAAATTAGCCAGGCATGGTGGCGGGCGCCTGTATTCCCAGCTACTCGGGAGGCTGAGGCAGGAGAATGGCGGGAACCCAGGAGGTGGAGCTTGCAGTGAGCCAGGATCGCACCACTGCACTCCAGCCTGGGTGACAGAGCGAGACTCCATCTCAAAAAAAAAAAAAAAAAAAAAAAAAAAATAGTATGGCCACGTCCACACAAACACCTGCACATGTGTGTTTATAGCAACTTTATTCATAATCACCACAATTAGGAAGCAACCAAGATGTCCCTCAGCAGGTGAATGGAAAAACTGTGGTACATTGAGACAATGGAATATTATTAAGGGCTGAAAGGAAATGAGCTGTCAAGCCATGAGAAGACATGGGGAAAACTGAATGTTTTTTACCAAGTGAAACAAGCCAGTTTTAGAAGGCGACGTGTCGTAAGATTTCAACTGCATGACATTTTGGAGAAAGCTGAACTATGGAGATAGTAAAAAGATTAGTGATTGTTAGGGGTTAGAGGAGGGAGGGATGAAGAGCAGGAGCACAGAGGATTTTTAGGACAGTGAAACTCTCTGTGTGATGTTACAATGGTGGACACTGACTTCATACAGTTGCCCAAATCCACAGAGTAAATAGCAGCAGGAGTGAGACCTAACATGCACTATGGACTTTGGTAATTTGGCATGAATGCATGTTCATCAGTTGTAACAAATGCACCACTCTGGCTGGGATGTTCACAGCGGGGAGGCTGTGCATGTGTGGGGACAGCAGGTATAGGGAAACTATGTCTTCTGATTAATTTTGCTGTACAAACTGCTCTAAAAATAAAATCTAATAAATTAACCAAAAATACACATAGAAGCCTTTATATCTGTATGCAGCACATACCAATAGCCCACAGTATCCAGTATGAAATTACAAAGGTTTGATTCCAACCGAGAAAAAAGAAAGTTCACACTTTGAACACTCAAAAAAAAAGAAAGGGAGTTAGAAATACATATCATTAATTCTGGGTTATCCTTGCTTTATTTGAGATGTTTAGCCCCACATATAAACACTAGGAGTCTCTCATAAACCACAATTCAATGCACTGCTATTAAGAAGAGGATTCATACATTATTTCGCATGTAACTCTATGACTACCAGCCTGTGCTACAAAAAGTCAAAGCTGCTAGTGATTCAGAGTAGGAAAACACAGTTTGCCCAGGCAGTGAAATGCACAGCAGTCTTGGGACAGCATCAGATGGCAGGAAGTCAAGAAACTTGGTGTTTCATGCTAAAATCTCCCAGATGGCTCTCTGGAAGTTTAAGTATTACTGACATCCCCACCCTCAGGGCCCTGCCAACTCCCTTCTGTCAGCTTTAAATGGTACATAAATTCCCGTAATTCTCTTTGTGCTGCCCTGCTACAGAGAAAATTAGTCTCAGCTCAAGATAGCTAAAGGAGCTGGATGTGCCCCATCCACTGGAAAGGATTCCCAAGAAGACTTGGCTTAGTTTTCTCTGTCTCGGCCCACCTGTGGTTTGAAAATGGTATAAAAAGCAACCCCCCTCTTTCCTTGCCCTCCATCTCCCTCCCTCCACCCAAAACACACTCCTCCTAGCCCCCATCCCCTCCTCCCCTCCTCGACACACTCCTCCTAGCCCCTGGTAGCCACTGTTCAACTCTCTACTTGGATGAGATCAACTTTTTAAGCTTCCACATGTAACTGACAACATGGAGGCAGGGTTGGGGTGGACAAGAAGAGGTTGGTTTGGGGTACGAAAGTCCAGTTACATAGGTGGAATCAGTTCCAGCATTCGACGGCACTGCAGGGTGACTATCATCAACAACAATTTGCCGTGTATTTCAAAAGAGCAAGAAAACAGGAATTTAAATGTCTCCAACACAATAAATGATAAATATTTGAAGTGACGAATATGTTGATTACCATGATTTGATCAATGACACGTTGTATACCAGTATTGAAACATGTACCCCATAAATAGGTACCATTATTATATATGTTAAAAATTTTTTTAAATCATTTTTTAAATGAACGAGTACAATCACATTGATCAAAGAGGGAGTCTGGGCTTTGCTGCTTACTCAATGAGAGTCTTGAAAGAATTGTTTAACCGTCTGTCTTATCTGTAAATGAGAATGATACTGATTTCCCCACGGGGTTTCTAGGATTAAACAATGCAGTGCAGGCAAGGTGTGTACTTCCTGTCAGCATCCAGCAAACACTTGATCAATGGCAGTTGTGTTCATTATTGTCCTCGTGGTGACCCTTCATAAAAACCTTGTCACGCCTGCCAGACCCAGCCACATTCTGCCAGCATTTGAAGTATACTGTTATTGCAAATCTCACAAGTCTTTACAACCAAGAAAAACTCATCCATCTTCTGTCTGACTCTGCAATTTCTAACTCCAATTTTAACTAAAATGACCTCTTATCTTTTGAATTCCCGACACATTTTATCACCTGCACACTTCCTTCCCTACTGCAGTAGTAGTATTTTGCTTCTCTTAAGAAGTGTGGTTTTGACTAAACACTTAGATGAAGAAATTGTGGATGCTTGAGGAGTAAGGTGAGATTCATTAAATTCCGGGTGAGTAGCAAGTTGGGAGTCATGTGAAAATGATAGTGACAAATGCGGCAAGGAAAAGTTCTGAAGCAAAATCCATGAAAATGCCAGTGAAATTGGCAGAGAGATAAAATACTTACAGCAGAACAACAAAGACTAACCAGTGCACCAGGGAAAGTAAGCAAACAAAACAGTGATGGAGAAACAGTCAAAAAAATTTTTTTTTGTGCATAAAATGGGAGAATAAGCTAGTGAGAATTTCAGGAGAATTTCTATTACCCCTGAAATAAAGCAACCCAAGCGTCACAAGCAGATCTCAGTAAATTATTGGCATCTGCTCTCAGATGTATGAAAGAGGGTAGAGTAAGTATTAAAAAATGAGAGACTGGGAATTTAAAAGTTGCAGTACAATAACTGATACAGAATAAACCAGAACATCATTAGATGTGATAAAATATAGAATTAACATTTACATCAATCAACCAAAGATGTGTGGAATGACTGTGCTGAAACTTTGAAGGAACAAAAGATGAAAAGATGATGAGAGAAAATTATAGATTCTCTAGATGAAAGCAAAAGATATTGAAGTTTGTTGAGAAATAATTATGGGCACAGAATCAATAATTAGAAAAATAATGGAAGATATATTTTTACGACTGATTAAAGCATTGAGAATGAAGTTAAAAGTGCTTTATTATGGCCCCTGTAAATGAAATAAAGCTGTATGAGAATAATAGGAATACATCACCTCACAGAATTAACACTAACAACACCAGAAGAATTCTGTACACAAACCCAGAAGAACAAGCGGATTATGTTTGAGGAAATACAAATCAAAGTTAGTTTTTTCTTTTTTGGTAGCATGACAAAACCCTTTTGTGGTAACATGGGCCAACAGCACTATGAGCCCTGGATAGAAGGGAAAAGGATGTTCTGCTTAGTATGTTTATTCAGCAAAGAGGCTATTTTATGTGAGAAGGAAGAGAAAATATTTACAGATTTTTAAATGTCTCAGGTATTGTATCAACACACTCCTTGTCACCAACTTGGCTGAAAGGTGAACTTCCAATAATAAGATTAATTTAAAAAACAGCTACTTAAGGAGATTCTTTACAAATATACGAAAAAGAATGATCTCAAAAAAGTTATGTAAACCAGAAAGGAAGAGGGTTGAGCGGATAAAAATACACATATGTGTATTTATTCTTAATATTAAACAATCTAATTAAACAAATGAAGACAGGGCAACCAAGTTTCTCCTGGGGATGAGGCCTGGGGCTGAGATGTGATCTCATAAGGCAGTGTCTGGTCGGAGAGCAGGTGACAGTGGGATGGCCGACACAGGAAGTGCCACAGAGGCGCCTGAAACTCAAGGACTCTGAATACCCCCAGTCCCAGGACGAGCTGTCAGGGAGACTGCCCTGGGAGAGTGGGCGCAGGTGAGCCAGGCTCTATGTCTTGCATCATCAGTCACAGACACCACTTAAGTGCCTGCAATTCCTACTACCTGCCATTTCTAGACATCCAAAGAGACAAGAAGGCTTGCCAGAGTTTGCATGCTAACAAGAATACTGGAGGTAGGGGAGTAAACACATGTTTGCACATGTCTAGAGAGGAGAAGGTGCCGAATGGGAAAATACTCACATTCTCACCACT
>NC_045440.1:7841005-7883949 GCF_002776525.5 Piliocolobus tephrosceles | reverse complement strand
TTTTTTTTTAATGCTTTTTAATGTCTTAACTTTTAAAAACACTATAAAACTAAAATAAATATAAAGGTGTAATGGCACTATTTGGTGTCGGATAATTTGAAATTAAATGTTGGCAACATCACTTAATAAACGTGTTGATGTTCACACTTAACTAATTTAGGAAGTTTTGCTTATCTATGATATAGAGTTTCTAACATACATTTTCATCATAAGATGTTGGAAGGATTGAACAAAAATATATACCAAGTGCCTAACATAGAGCTTGGTGTCATGGTTACAATTTTATAAATGATAGTAACTGTTATGATTATAAAAATCATAGAAATTGAATAAACATAATTTACACAGTAGAAAAGTAGTGATTCAAGTGTTTTAGAGGGAAACTCAATTGTGAATAATCACGAAATCTATTTTGTAAAATTAGGTAACCTATACAATTTTTTTTTTGTGGAAGTAAAAAGGAAACTTCTGCCTTTACTCATTACTAAAAATATTTTTAAAAGAAATAGTAAAGTTAAGATTAAGAATGAAAAGATTCAGACGAATGAACCAAGACACTTATTTCAGTGACGTTCGAGAAAATTTTAAATTCATTGATTTTTTTCAATCACTCCTTCAGTCGGTTTTAGTGTGTTTCTAGCTTATCTATTATGGAAAATTTTCTGTGAGTTTTATGTAATGAATATTTTATTTTAAAATTAAAAGCAAATAAAATTATCATTCTATTTAGACTGAAAAGAGGACAAAATGCCTCTGTAATGCTCCACCACCTACGCTTTTCCCACCACGGAAAGAGACACATCAGCTGTCACTCCTACGCTGGGAAACTGTGACAAAAGTAACCAGTTACAGCCATGAGAGAAGAATGATCCATGGACACTTGCACACAAAATAAATTTTTAAAAAGTCTCAGAACTTAAAGTTCTCTTATGCTTAGCATTTCTGAGCTCAGACTTAAGCGAGAATATCTCAGTGCAAATCCCAGATTTGTCTCTTGCCAGCTATTTGACCTTGGGCAAGACACCATATCACCAGTCCATGCACCAGTTTCCTCCTCTTTAACTGGGGACAAAATTAATGTATGCTCAGTAGGATTCTTATGAGAATTTACTCTAAGTATTCAGTAGACAAGGTCATCTCAGAAGTTTCTATATCAAGAAAGTGATTGGTTTGGAAATCTGGGCAATTACGTGAACAATATCATCTGGACCCCTTTTCAAACACAGAGATAAAAGGAGATTAAAACATGGTCAATGACTGAAGAATATCTTTCAACCTTTCCCCCACCCACAGTTATATTAAACCATTTTACATTCATTGTTTCTTTAGCCAAGTCAATTTTATCATAAGAAAACATAATCCATTGCTATTAAACAAAATTTTAGACAATTTTCTCAGGACCTTTTGGTGATTCTGCCTTCCATAGGCACAGAGTCTCACACAAGTCATTGAACTATTTCTTGTTTCAGCTTCCTAATCTTTAAAATGAAGAAGATAGACTATTCTACCAAGATTGCCTCTAAATTTTATTCAGTGCCAAATTTCTATAACTGTTCCTATGTTAGAAGCTGTATCTAGTGGATTTAACAGATCTCATATGGGAAAGAGAAGAAGCTATAAGATACCTTCAGCCTAACAAAAAGAAAACAGATGCTTCACTGTCTTCAAGTGCAGGGTTATTTACTTCCTGTTAATTAACAGAATAGTCAGAGTGATAGTTTGTTCTATAAACCAAGGGGTCTGCCTGATGCCTTCCTTCCTGGGCCACAGGTCCGTCAGCCCACCAGTCAGGTGTGAGGCTAGCTGTTCGGGAAGTAATGATCAGGTTGGACCCAACTCCGTGGCCATAGCAATGGGGAACTCATGCCCCAGTGAAGTGATGAGGGCAAAGCTTAAGTTGCTGGCATTTCACCCTCTCCCATGTGCAGTTTCTTACTTGGTAAGTGTGTCAAAAAATTGCAAATGCATCTCTCCAATTGACATATACAAGTCGCATATCCACTTCTCCCCTCTACATCAGTGAAACATCGGGAAGGATAAAGAAAAGAAATTCATTAGGAGAGAGTTAATGATTCCCACCTGAACATAAGGACATGAATTGACAAGGAATACACATCCGTGTATTTGCTTTTGTGAAAACACTGAGGCAAGTAGGGTGTGCTGTACTGTGGGGCTGAACATCAGGTAGTCGGGAGGAGAAGCGGCTGACTCCTGCCTTCTGCACCGCCTCCCCTGCCTGCAGCCCAGGCTCTGCACTCCACATGGCCTGCCCCTGTTTTCCCATTCCCCAGTCACAGGAAAGAGCGATACAGCTGGAGCTAGGGGGAGGACAGTAGAGAAAGCAGATGTGTACTTGAAGTCCAAATGTCTTTTGAACGCAAGCTCTGTGGCTGATTTGGCCTGGTATGGGGTAAGTCACTCAGCCCAGTCCCCTTACCCTCAATATCATCTTAGAGGGTCTCTGAGAATCAGGTCTTAGGAAAGAAAACCTTAGAAGATCTTTAAAGAGATTAAATGAAGCAACATTTGTCATGTCAAGCAACATGTGTCATTACCTGGCACAAAATAATGCCTCAAAAAATGCTGGTTACTCTCTTGCAGAAGAATAACACAGGATTAAAAAAATCACATTTCAGATTATGTAAGATATAGAGGCAGGATTACTTTTTAATGATCGCCATTGAAACTGGTGTGAGACGGTATCTCATTGTGGTTTTGATTTGCATTTCTTTAATGACCAGTGATGATGAGCTATTTTGCCTATGCTTGTTGGCCGCATAAATGTCTTCTTTTGAGAAGTGTCTGTCTATCTCCTTCACCCACTTTTTGATGGGGTTGTTTTTTCTTGTAAATTTGTTTAAGTTCCTTGTAGGTTCTGGATATTAGCCCTTTGTCAGAGACACATGCACATGTATGTTTATTGCAGCACTATTTACAATAGCAAAGACTTGGAACAAACCCAAATGCCCATCAATGATGGACTGGACAAAGAAAATGTGGCACATATACACCATGGAATACTATGCAGCAATAAAAAAGGATGAGTTCATGTCCTTTGCAGGGATATGGATGAAGCTGGAGACCATCATTCTCAGCAAACTAACAAAGGAACGGGAAACCAAACACCGCATGTTCTCACTCATAAGTGGGAGTTGAACAAAGAGAACACATGGACACGGGGAGGGGAACATCACACACTGTGGCCTGTTGTGGGGTGAGGGGCTAGGGAAGGGAGAGCATTAGGAGAAATACCTAATATAGATGACGGGATGATGGATACAGCAAACCACAATGGCATGTGTATACCTATGTAACAAACCTGCACATTCTGCACAGGTATCCCAGAATTTAAAGTGTATATAAAAAAATTCCTTAACTGGTATGTTATAGATTTGGGAATGATTTGTACCTATCCTCCGAAAGAAGAGAAGTTTTACTCAAACTCTGTGGCCAGTCGGGCACGGTGGCTCATGGCTGTAATCCCAGCACTTTGGGAGGCCAAGGCAGGCAGATCACTTGAGGTCAGGAGTTTGAGATCAGTCCGGTCAATGTGGTGAAACCCCATCTCTACTAAAAATACAAAAAAAGATTAGCTGGGCGTGGTGGTGGGTGTCTGTGATCCCAGCTACTCGGGAGGCTGAGGCAGGAGAATCGCTTGAACTGGGGAGGCGGAGGTTGTGGTGAGATGAGCTCACTACTGCCCTCTAGCCGGGGTGACAGAGTGAGACTCCGTTTCAAAAAAATAAAACGAAACAAAACAAAATAAAATAAACGTAATATGCAATTTATTATCACAGAATTTGCATTTTTGTTTGAAAGTCAAATTAAAAAAAAACTGCTGTTATATGATGATTTTTGGTAAATTTTTTACCTGCAGTTTTACAGTCACAATGAGGACTCATGGGTTTGCAACGTTTCATTTCCCCAGGCCCTGCTCCCTGGGCCTTCCCCATCACTGTGGCTCCCGTATGTGGCCCTAGAGACTTACTTTTGCTTTGTGATGTGACCTCCTGGTATTTCTTATCCAGCCTGGACTGTGGCCCCACCCACCCTCATAGCACCAAACACGTCCTTGGCAGATCTTCTTACTATCCTGGCACAGACGAGTCTGTCCACCTAATTCCCCACTGCGCCTTGCGGGTCCACGTGCAGAACCACGTTCCTCTCTCATCTGAAGGGACACACCGGAAGCATTCTTGAAGATGCAGTGCTGAGTTCAGCAACTTCTTTGTTCTATACCCACAGCCTCAGCCTCTCCACTCATACAGACTTCAGCTCAGAAATTCAAGATGACTTGCGTGTCTCTCCCATAGACAGGCTTTTGGTGCATAGAATTGGATTTGTGCATTTGTAATCCCGATCTACGTGCCCATGACACCTAAGGATGCTGTAAGAGGCATTGAAAAGAATGACTGCATGAAGGGCCGGGCTGGCGGGCGATCCACAGCAACAGGAGAAATGAACAGCCCTCTCCTGCAGGAACCTAAGGTTTTTCTTTTTAAGACAGAGTCTCATCCTGTTACCAGGCTGGAGTGCAGTGGCATGATGGTACCATCTGGGCTCATTGCAACCTCTGCCTCCTGGGTTCAAGTGATTCTCCTGCCTCAGCCTCCCAAGTAGCTGGGACTACAGGTGTGTGCCACACCCGGGTAATTTTTTTCATTTTTTAGTAGAGACAGGGTTTCACTGTGTTGGCTAGGATGGTCTCAATCTCTTGACCTCTTCATCCGCCCGCCTCGGCCTCCCAAAGTGCTGGGATTACAGGCATGAGCCACCGCACCGGGTCTTTTTAAGGAGGAAGACATAACACGCGGGCCCATTCGTATAACCATGGAGAGCCACAGATAGCGAAAAGATAGCAAGAAGTCTCCGCCCCTATGAAAGCCATTAGCATGCTTGAGTGATCATTTAAACATGCATTTGAGGTTTTAGAATTTTCCACTTCTAAAATGGATCTCTGTGCTTTTGTGGTCATTGCCTAGCCCTCCTTGGGGTGAATGCACGGAATTATTCTGTTTTTTGTATGTCTTTATGGATTCAGTTATAATGCCTAGACTTTACTCTGGGAAACTTTGGGGAAAAAAAATAGTTACATACTAATCTCCAACTTTAATAAATCCCCTTGTTTTCCCCTATTTAGAAATTCTTTTGTTTTTGTAAGAGGAGTATTTTCTGAGTGAGTAAATCCAGAGGTAAGTCCTGGCTTTGTCACTTGCCCACAGATTTTTTGTTGTTGTTTTGTTCTTTTTTTTTTTTTTTTTTGAGATGGAGTCTTACTTTGTTACCCAGGCTGGAGTGCAGTGGTGCGATCTTGGCTCACTGCAAACTCTGCCTCCCAGGATCAAGCATTCTCCTGTCTCAGCCTCCTGAATAGCTGGGATTACAGGCCTGTTGTGGGACTTCACCTTGTGATCGTGTGAATCAATACTCCTTAATAAAATCCTCTTTATACATACATCTATCCTGTTAGTTCTGTCCCTCTGGAGAATCCTGATTAACTCACTAATCCTATGCAATGCCCCAGAAAACATGATAAAACTTACTGCTCTGCCACCATCATCTAAGACAGTCTACCAGCCAATATGCCAGCATGTCCACAAAACATGGACACTTGGATACGTAAGTCTCCTGCCCTCATAGTCTGTGTGTTTGCTACCCTAATAGGTCAGCTGCAGAGTGCACCTTCACCAAACACATGAGAAATAGACAGCATTTTATTTATGTAATAGAGTACAGAATAAGAAAACTGCATTGCAGATTTGGAGAGAAGATCCTGGAGTATGAAAAGGTAGATAAACACACAAAGGTTATAACCACAGAATAATTCAGGCCAGAACATAAGAAGGGACCTTTAGAAATGAGAGTAGGTACTTGTAATAAGATAACAGATAAGGTAGCAGATTGCAATCCAGGCCTTCTTTTCATAGTACAGAAAAATAATTTTCTTATAATAGCATGCATTTCTCTCAGGAACACCCTGTGTTCTTTAGTTTTTCCAAGCATCACTCAATTCTCTTCCCTTGGCAGATAGAAGGCTCAAATCAATCTCTCCGTAATCACTTCTGTCTCCCAGGAAGCTGTGTTAGCTTGTTCCCCAATCCCTCATGAAGACAGGCTCTTGTCTGAAGGATCCTAAACAAGAACGGCTTTCTTAGAGTCTCTTTCATTTTCTCAGGAAGCCATTATAAATGGTGCAATATAGAGATGCCCTCGGTGCATTGTGGCTAGTAGATATTTTTGGCTAGGTGTCTTATCTCCCTCGTGATGTTGTAAGTCTTCAGGTACTGCATACCCAGTGATAAAACGTGCAGTCTCTTGGAGAGATTACATAATGTCTTGCAGATGTGGTGTTAACCCCATCGGCTCACTGGTCAGCCCCACTGAAGAATCCATGCTGATGATTCTAACCACTGGCCACAGTACTAACCTGGTCCTCTTACAGTACCTTCAGCATCATGTCTGTAATGTTGAATTAACAGGTAAAAATAATTTGTGAGGATCTTAAATTAGATCAAAGGTTTTCATTAATCTGCACTGAAAATGTATAAATTTAAGGATTTTTTTTTTTTTTTTTTTTTTGAGATGAAGTCTTGCTCTGTTGCCCAGGCTGGAGTAGTACAGTGGTGCTATCTCAGTTCACTGCAACTTCCACCTTCTGGGTTCAAGTGATTCTCCTACTTCAGCCTCCTCAGTAGCTGGGGTTACAGGCACGCACCACCACACCTTGCTAATTTTTGCATTTTTAGTAGAGATGGAGTTTCACCATGTTGGCCAGGCTGGTCTTGAACTCCTGACCTCAGGTAATCCACCCACCTTGGCCTCCCAAAGTGCTGGGATTACAGGCGTGAGCCACTGCGCCCAGCCAAATTTAAAGCTTTTATGATGGCCAATGTAGTCAACATGTGAAGTGCAAAAATTGGTGACAGTTTCAGCGATGATGATATGTCACTGAATTCAGGTGCCACACTATCTAGACTGCCATCATTCGGAGTCATTTATTGCATAGAAACATCTCAGCCATGATGTTTAAGGTTATACGTAAGCTCATTATAATGTAACATGGAAAAAAATACTTTGTGCTGACTAAAATATCAGATAAGGGCAGGAATAGACCAACTCAAGAATTCTATAATCTATCTGCAGCAGGATGATAGCACACAATGCAATAAGGAGAATTATTACCTGAATTTAGCTGCCCTGATAAATTCACTAAAGGTCTAAAATGTTTCCATTTTTATTATATTAAAGTTGATACTTTGCTAACAATACTGTTTTTATCACCAGTATAATAAACTGTGTAATACTTCACTCTCAAACTCACATTCATCCATCACAAGTGTTTGTGCGATGATGTGATTCTACTACTGCTGAAGACACAGGACTCACTTCTCAAGAGAGCTTTCCGGACCGCCTTACCGTGGACAGAGCTCAGTGAAGAAAGCCTCTCTGGAGTTGGATAATTCTGAAATTGTTATTAGTTCGTTGGCATAAATTAGAGAGTATTCTAGGTAAATATTACAGTTGGCCTATCTATCTCCAGAAATATTAGACTTTCAGTGGTGTTCTGGAGCCGGCTTGTACCAGCTTTATAGAGCAAACTACAAAATATTCAGCAGTTGTTCAAAGTCGTTGTTAAATCATTAGTAGCTGGAATCATCTACGGGGTGAGTATTTAAGCCATCAAATGTGGTAAAGCCCACAAATTAGCTGGCTGGCTAGCACAACACTGGGCTACACATCCCCTAGTATTTCTGAGGCTCATTAGACATTTATTGAATACATTTAGAAAAGCTACGTAAAGAGTAATATTAGCTCCAAACCTATGGCCACTGAAACTCGGCCCATTTGTTTCCAGGCCTACAATCAGGAATTGCATGTGGGAAAGTCCTGTGTTCCAGACAATCCAAAAGTTAGAACACTGAAGATATCTCCCATAATTTTCATAAATTAACTCGTCTAATATATAAGAAACCTTCTTCCATATCTCCTATCAGTTACTCCTTAAATTACATGGCTGTAAACTTTAGGACTATTATAATTGTAAGATAATCAAAAGGGATAATGTTATTCAAGAAAACATCTGAACTGTTTCTGGAATTGACCAAAAATGGCTTTAATGACAATGACTTAAAAGTAATGTTTCACAAATAAATGATATGTTATAGTTGGGGGAATATTCTTAAATTCTATTTAAGTGTATTTGTTTTTAATGTGATTCACTACTTTTTTCAATGCTAGTCATATCTATGCCAGGCTACATTTCAAGCTTGTTTTATGATATTTGTAGGTATCTTTTGTTAATATCATTTGAATCAGAATCATGATATTAATACTATTCTTTCAGTAAAAATAATTGACTTCTTAATATATATCACACATGATCCTTTAGTGATTAAACTGTAACTTACAGTAGGAACCTATATTATTAACATGAACAACATATTTCTGATAATATCTAATGATTTTTTGAAAAATCAGAGAAATATAAGAAATTTTTTTATTGTTTATATCTATATGCTAAAGGCTGCCCAAGCAAATGTATTTGAATTGATAAATATTATTTGAATATATGAAAGTGCTTTGTTAAAATAAAATTTTATACTAAAATTAAATCCTAACATTTAGTCAAATTTATAATCCATTGACTATATTTGACATCTAACTTTTCAAAATAATAATATAGTTAATGAACATTTTACACATTTAAAACATCAGTCATTAATGTTATAATTCATCTTGAATACATGTCAAGGATCAAGGAGTTATGAAAGTCCTATTCTCTATGAAATTTTAAAGATTTGAGGAAATTAAATGTCAAGTATGTTTGACAATCCTATTTGTCCTTAATATAAATAAGAGCACTGCACCTGCTTTTTCTGGAGTACGTGGTGTAAATAATGATATCTGAGCTGATGCTGGCATGCTGTTCCGTACACTCACGCAGCTACAGATCACCACTGTGCAAGATCAATGGAAACTCAGCCTCCGTATGATCTTGACCACGTTGGTGAAGTTTAGACACTTCATGACAAATTTGCTAACTGGAGATTTGCAAGAGAGGAATATACACAATTATTTCCGTTTGTTCACAAGTACCACTGGAAAAATAAAAAAAACAGTTTGCAGCAGTTCAGGAGAATGAGAAAGCAGGAACATGCTCTCCCGCTGCTGTTTTCAGAAGTGTAGAATGTTTCCAATGGAAAACTTACTACTGTGGCACATGAACTTGGCAGGTCACTGGAAGAGTACAGACCAACCTGGAACAAGTCAATCATCACATATTCTATGACAAAATGGAGAATGTTCAGCATTCATTAATTCATGTGTATGCCTTCCCCACTGAGTTCATTTAACAACTACTCTCTGAACATGTAGGAAGCGTCAGTCATTATCCTGGGCATTGGAACTGCTTATTGTCCCTACGGAAAGAAAACTGGACGTCACTGTGGGGAAAATTAAATTCTCATGGCATATCTTGAAATAGTGCTTGCTTACAGTTGAAGGCTAAAATAACAAATAATAGCATATATTGGAGTGATGCATACTCAGTGCCAGTCACTGTTCTAAAGGCTTAAAATTAGTAAGTCTACTCAATTAACTCAACATCTCTGTGGAGATGATCCTATTAGAATTTCCTACTGTAAAGCTGGGGAAACTGCTGCGCAGACAGCCTGGTTACTGGACTGTGGTCTCACAGAAAGAGGAGGAACCGAACGTAAATCTATGCATTTTGACCTCAAAGACCATATCCTTATCCACTAATTTTGTCTCCAAATTTGGATATAACTATTCTGGAAAGGGACACCCTGCAGCACTTGCAAAGCATAAGACTCACCAGCTGTGCGTAGGTATTGAGCTCCAGTAAATGCTAAGTTCTGGGATTATAAAGAATCCGAAGATTAACATATAACAGATACAAAAGATAACATCAACATATCAGATGCCTAGATTTCTTCAAAGTTGCAAAACAACTTAGTATAATAGAAAAACACTGGGATGTGTCGAAAGCCCTGGACTGGAGACTAGTTTTCTTTTTTCTTTTTTTTTTTCTTTTCTTTTTTTTTTTTTGAGGCGGAGTCTTGCTCTGTCGCCCGGACTGGAGTGCAGTGGCCAGATCTCAGCTCACTGCAAGCTCCGCCTCCCGGGTTTACGCCATTCTCCTGCCTCAGCCTCCCGGGTAGCTGAGACTACAGGCGCCCACCACCTTGCCCGGCTAGTTTTTGTATTTTTAGTAGAGACGGGGTTTCACCGTGTTAGCCAGGATGGTCTCGATCTCCTGACCTCGTGATCCGCCCGTCTCGGCCTCCCAAAGTGCTGGAATTACAGGCTTGAGCCACCGCGCCCGGCCGAGACTAGTTTTCAAAATCATCTAGCCAGGCCTGGTTGAGTGAGTCATTGGAGTTGCCATTTCATTCTCGGTGAAGAGACTGTAGTATCTGCGCTACTCCTCTTACAACATCACTGTGAGAAACACATCACATCATCAGGTCATGTCTGCTTGAAAATCTTTCAGTGGCCACAGAAATTTACTCAAAGTTTAAGAGGATGTTTCTCTTTGTTGTTGCTGTGTTTAATTCTAATTATTGTATTTTATTTTCCCATAATTTATTGGGGTACAGGAGGTGTTTGGTTACATGAGTAAGTTCTTTAGTGGAGATGTGTGATATTTTGGTGCATCTATCAGCCCAGCAGTGCACACTGCACCCTGTTAGCTGTTAAATAACTAAAAGCAGAACTACCATTTGACCCAACAATCCCACTACTGGGTACCTACCAAGAGGAAAGGAACTCATTGTTTGACAAAGATACTTGCACACACATGTTTATAGCAGCACAGTTCACAACTGCAAAATCGTAGAACCAGCCCAAATGCCCATCAATCAAGGACTGGATAAAGAGGATGTTTCCGTAAGAATGAGGGTGAAAACACAGAAAACAGGGCACTGGCTGGGTGTCATGGTGAGCAAAGGAGCTGGTGTGGTGTCAGATCAAGAGGACACTGGAACCGGCAGCTCCAGGGAAGGGGCACCTGGCTGCCTTCTCAGCAGAGGAAGGAGGCCGTGGTGTGGCTGGCTCCCTCCTGCAGTGGTGCTCCTCATGCCCATCCCTTCTCATGTCCATCACCAGATGTTTGACTCTCTTTGCATTTTGGAATTGCCAGTAAAATGAAGAAAATAATGATTAGAGGGAAAACTTGAAAAGACACAGAGTTGTGAATTATAAGAGAACAACAGATGGAAAGAAGAGGACTGGTAGAGAGCAGAGAATCAAAGTAAAATTTAAGGCAAAGAGCAAAACTATAGAGGTGTTATTAAGTGTTTTAAGGAAGCTGATAAACAATCCTTAGTTTCCAAACAAAAAGCATCCTCTACACTCCAATCTATGCATAGATTTTCAAATTGCCAGTGAAATTTGCAGGTAAAGATAGTTTGATATAAAATACCTAGAAAATGTTGGGTTCCGATGTCACATAAGTCCCTGAGAGAATGCGAGGAGAAGTCTCACTCTTCTGTCCTCTGTCCTCTGCGATACCAAATACAGGCTGAGAGAATAATATTTTCTATACTTGTTTGGGGGTAAAAAAGTCTTTCTGAAAGAATTTGAGTCTAGCTAATGTAAGTTTTCATTTGTAGAGACAAACACATTCTGTCACATGCAAATGCTCAGAGGGCAAAAACGTGGTCACTAAAAGTACATCCTACAAAATAATTTTTTGATACTATAACTCATAGGGCTGAGAGATTAATTAAAATGAGGAATTCAAGGCGGGGAAATTTGTAACATAAAATAACAAGCAGAATTCCCTATCAGTCTATGAGAAGAAACACCCAACGACCCATCCTACAAATCCTAAATTGCAAGCTTACAACTCACATACTTAAAGGAGATTCAAAGAAATGTGAAGAGTTTGGGGCCTCCTTCCACAGTTAATAGCTTCAACAAGTCAAATCTTCATGAATTATTAAACCTCACCAGTAAATAATCATGTAAATAATGTAGGTGAACTTAAGAAACAACTCTAGAAAATTATCTCCCTCAACAAGATTTATCATCAGATTCAAATATTTAGAAAATGTAAATATAACTATAAAACAATATGACTATAGTTAGAAAATGTAAATATAACTACAAAACAATATGACTATAGATTATAACTACAAAACAATATGAACTATTTCTAGGAAAAAAAAAGAATGGAAATATACTAAAATGTTGTATGCTTATTAGTGAACTGTGGACCAATGATTACTTATATTTTTAATCTTTTTGTAGTTTTCCTTCATAAATACGTATCTTTCAAATAAAATAAAATTATATAAGAGAGAATTATTTCATGCAGCCAACAGCTGAGGCAAATCCCTCTGGAGCTTAAATGTAAACCTGCATACCAACATCATATAAGAAACAACCATTTAATTGTAGATATTTCGGGTGCCATTGTATTTAGAAATAGATGGAGATGCACAAAAATCTGCTTTTAAAATTCCAACATGTAGAAACAATATTGCTTTTGTAAAATCTTATGGGTAGACTCAACAAAGAATCAGAAAAATGACTAAAATGATCAATGAGTTCCATAAAGTACAATGCAGTATCTATGTGAGGGTAAATTAGAATGCAACAATACAGCCTTTCAAAATAACTCGGAATTGGGAGTTAATGTAGGATATCAAAAATGAAAGGAAGAAACAAATAAAACAAATGAGAAACAACTAATCATGCCCCAAGGAATAATTTAAGTAAGTGGTTGGTGTGGCTTTCAAACTCCTTGAGGAATGTGGAAGAGAACAGTTCATTACATGTTCTATTTGTTAGAGTTAATTACTAGATGGAACTAGACACCATGTAAGCTTTCGATAAATCAAACTAATAAATATTATTCACATTGCCAGTCATACTATAATAAAACAGTCCTATTTACTTACAATGGGTCTGTAAGACACATATCCTGAGAGTTGTTGAATCTCCTCTTATTGTCCCCTTTATTTGGTTTCAAAACAACAATGTTATGCAACACTTTTAAACTTAAATATAAATGATCTGCTTTTTAAACAATTTGCAAGCTAACTTCTGTTTCTATTGCAACATTTTAAAAATGTTTTTAAAACCAGAGTTAAGGAATTTGACTTTTGTGCCTTCCTGTCTCCTGTGCAAATATCTGGGTATTGTACAACTTACAGAGAAAAACATACCTATTTAATAAGCTAAACATTCCTTAATCCTGAACATGTGATTAATTATCCCTGAAGGGCAAAATTAACAACACTTTTTCTTTCCCTGCATATGAAAATTTTGTACGGTTCATATTTTTTTTTTTTTTTTCCTGAAAATACCCGAGTCTTCAAATTCAAAAACAGCTTCTACTATTAGCTCCAACTCCAACTAAAAATTTATCTGTAGGAAAAAAGTCTATCTTGAAAGGGTTTCCAAGGACTATGCATATCAATTCACTAGTCGGGGTATTGCATGCTGGTTCATGTAAAAGATGAAGTTTCTTGATCATCTAAGAGGAAACACAGGCTCACAACTGAGATTACGTTCAAACTCCAGCCAGCTTGTCTAGTATGTCACACAGTGTCAGAAAGGTCATCTTGACCTTCCACCCCACGGTGACCAATGAGTACCTTGGTACAGATTCCCTTCAAATCACAAAGGGGTGAGGCAATGTGCCACTCAGCTCTCTGTAGCACACGCATACCACAGTTTAGCAAGCAGCATGCAGGCCCGTGGCTGCTTCATTAATTTAATGAATAACGTAGTGCCCTCTATGCAGTGGGGTTGTGTTTTCTGTGACAGGCAGAAAGATAGCAAGTTTGCTGCATGGAACACATTTATCATTTAAAAATAAATTAACTGCTACATTATTGTACCGCTTCTTACCACGGTATCAACCATCCCATCAACCTCCCACTAAAATACAATCATTTTACTCAACTAATACATTTATAGTGGTTTTCTACAATAGTTTACTTTTATAAACTCAAAGATAATGTAAATTTGCTGAAAATGAAGTACACTTTAAACTTCTTTATCTGCGTGCATATATCTATATATAACTATATATATCTATATAACTATAACTATATATCTATAACTATATATGTCACTATATATATATATACACACACACACACGTAGTTGTGAAGCTTGCCCCACAGTAATAATGGTAAGATTGTATCATTTAAGCTTCTTAAACATATTTAGAGGCACAGGGAAGTAATTTATTTGAGAATTACTATTATGAAACTAGAACCGAGAAAAAGAGAATTTCACATAAATTATAATTTTTAAAAGTACTTCATAACAATATGTAGGTTAGTTGATTATAGGATGGTCAGAGAGGAAGCATTATACCAAACTTGAAGTTTCAACCTCCTCTTTTCCAAAATGTTGAAGAACTGGCTTTGATATCACTAACATAAACTGCAGAAGAAGATTCTGTGTAATAATTATGATCCTCAAAAATAAATACCTTAACCATAAAAAGTATATCATCACATACAGCTAAAGAAGCACACCTTAAAAATAAAAAAAAAACTTAAAATATCAAGTTACTCTTGCTAGACTGTAGTCAACAAAATAACATGTTTATCATCTTGACAATTTTATATCATGTTTTAGCTTGCTTGTCAAATCCCATCATTTCTAGAGGTGTGTACATTTAACATTTAAAATTCATAGACATAACCATTTGCTGCTTATTCATTGGCTGTTTCCTGGTTCCCCTGCATCTCTGGGTCCTCTTTTGTTTATTTGTTTCTTTGATACTCTTTTTCTACCTTCTGCGTGCTGCACGAATGCCCACCTTTGCTTTGTGTATCTCCTGCAATGACACTTGCTCATCACCAGCCAGTCTCCAAACCCCATCAGCACATCTCCAGAAGATCAGTGGAAATCTCCACCAGGAAACACCAACACCTCAAATCCAACCACTCCCAGCCTGGTCCCCACTTAGGCTTTGTCACCCTTGTATCTAGCATTGGAATCTCCTGGTCACTGAGCTTCAACACATGGGATCATCGTTGGTTCCTCCATGTGCTCCCCTCTGTGCTCCATGGAAAACCATGTGCCCATCAAAGTCAAAGCTCTCTCTGGAGCATCCATTCTTCACCCACGACCTCTATAACTTTATGCCTCCAGTCACACACAACCTCTAACTTTTACTGTCATTATCTCCTAAAAGTCTTCCCACTTTCAACCAGTCACCATTCCAGTCCATCCTACACACTGAAAACAAATGTATTTATGAAAACAGGTTAATTTCATTTTTTTACAACCACCCCCCTTGCTTAAACACCTTCCCTGTTTTCTCATTGCTGCTGATTTCCCCAGGGATTCATCCAATCTGCTTTCTCAGCCACCCTGTGCTCAATGCCAAGTTAATGACTTATTCTGTTTCAAATTCACATGTCTTTTCTCCTCTCTTTCTTTGCTGGTGACCCTTCTCCTGTGATGTCAATCCTATTGTCTTCCCAGCAACAATTCAGTGCCACCGTTTCCATGAAGCCCTCCTTGAGTAAGCTAGAAAGCTCACTGGCCTTGAACTTCATGACCATAACATTGTTCCTTGCTGTGGTCATGTGGGTCCCTGTATTACAATGATTCGCCTGAATATCTTATCTCATCAATGAACATAAGTTGCTCCCAAGGTGAATCTATTACAGACCATCATTCCTCCTTCTTGGTGTTAAGTTAAATCCCTTGTACATGGAGAAAAGTACATTTACAGGAGGATTAATGGGTAAATGTTATAACTGGAAGCGATGTTAAAGATCGTCAACCATGACCAGAATTTTCTTAATGAGAACAGTGTGCTTCAAAGATGTTAATTCTCATTTATTGTATTCCCAGAACAAAATGCATTGAATGACAAAGAATGGATTCCATGTATACACACCTTCTTAGCTTTAATAAGTGTATATTATCATACTATCTATTCTAATACCAGGAAACAGTTTGATGCCAAATTCTGTGTTGTTAATAAAAGCTGAGGCAAACCTAATTAAATCCATATTCATCACATATTTCAAAGTGCAAAAATGCAATTAACAAAACTTTCATCTCTACACAGTGTAAACAAGTATTTGTATTATCCTTCATCTCAATTACATTAGAGTATTGCTTGTGAATAATTTTTTTCCTTATAGATATTTGGGATGTTTATCTAAATTGCATTAACTTTTTTTAACCCTCGATTCTGTATTCTTTAAACTACCACTCTGACTGCAAAGTCAAATTATTCAAAGTGTTCAGCAATGTGAAAAATCATCATATGATTAACTTAAATTTTTATTATTTTGTTTTATCTCACATACAATATTGCATATGATTACTTTGAAAACAGTAATTTCCATTAAGCAACAGCTTTTTATTTGCAACCACAAAGTAAGAAAAAAGAGGAGAGGAAATTGTAAAGGATATCCTTTTGACTTAACATTTAAAGGAATGCATGTCATGAACAAGTATAAAAATATATGTTGTTTCCACTCCATGTGGGGGTTTTGTATCTACCAGTATCTTCAATTTATCCAGGCAATGAGACAGCTGCATTTACTTTTAGATGGCATAACAATTTACAAAATATTTTGTGAGTTTTGTTTACTGGAACATTAGTAGGCCCCTGAGTTGTAAGTACTTTATGACTGAGAATAGAGAAAGAAATGGGAAAACTACTCATATTTCAGGTAGCCCACACTCCAAGAAGGGTAGATCATGGCAGTGCTTTATTGCAGACTTTGTGACATGTGAGTTCCAGTGAGGAGCAGACCAGTCGTCCTGGTACATTCACACTGATACTGATTCTGCATCTTAGTATGTGGCACTCAAGTACTGCAAAGTGCTCTACCACAATGCCCAGGGAACCCAACACATTTTCTATGGTTACATATTAAATTACATATTTTATCTGATATATAATTTGTTATAATTATATATTTGATAAATATTAATTGTATTAAATATTATATTTCAATATATTTACATATTATCATATGTAAAATATCAATATATTTATATATTGCCATATAATATTTAAATATACCCATTTATCTATCTTATATATATACAAAATGGAAATATATACATACACACATACACACACACATTACTCTTAAAAATAAGAGTTAAAGATTGAATTTAGGTCTCCAACTCCACATCCAATATTATAGTTACATCTACACATTATTTTCTAAACATGTAGAAAATTGTCCTCCTTGGCATTCCTCAAAAGTAGATGCTGGCTACCTGGAATCGAATACAACTGTGTCCATAATTATCCCACATGGTATGGATCGTAGTAAGACCTAAAGCATCTACCATATAGGGTTTAAAATAAAGCCTACTTATGAATAGCCTATTTCTGTAATTATTTTTGCTCTACTAAATTATTTTGTTCTATCGTGGCAATACTGTCTCATTCCGAGACTATGCGAGATGGAACTTTGAAGGAGAAAGAAACCTCTCAATGAGAGACCAATGCGTTTGCAACCTAGATGCAGAAACTGAGCCCGAGAGAGAGTAAGGTGCCTAAAGTTCAATTCACCCATCTATAGATGGCTGGGAGCAGAAAGGTGATCGACGTGCACACATGCACACACACGTGCACACCCAGAGAGACATATGCACACATGTGCACACACACACGCACATATGCATGCACACCCAGAGACACATGTGCATACACATTCACATACTCACACATGCACACACACATGCACACCCAGAGAGACATACACACACACATGCACACACACATATACTCAGAGACATATGCACACATAAACATGCACACACACGTGCACACCCAGAAAGGTGCACACAACCACACACATGCACACATGCACACATGCACACCGAGACATACACACACGCCAGCACACACATGCACACACGCACACACAGATGCACACACATGCACACCCAGAGACATATGTACAACCAGACACATCCACACACACATTCATGCACACCCAGAAAGACATGTGCACACACAAGTACACACACACATATGCACCCATGCACAGAGAGACATATACAAATACAAGCACACACATGCATACCTAGAAAGACATATGCACACACAACCACACACATCCATACACATGCACATATGCATGCACACCTAGTGAGACATGTGCATGCACAAGCACACACATGAACATGTGCACACATGCACACCCAGAGAGACATACACACACACAACCACAAACATCCACACACAAACATGCACATACACACATGCACACCCAGAGAGACATGCGCACACACAAGCACACATATGCACATACACACATGCACACACATGCACCAGAGAGACATGCCCCTGCATAAGCACACCCATGCACACACACACACACGCACCAGAGACATGTGCACACAGAAGCACATACACGCACACACACATGCACACCCAGAGACATATGCACAGAGAAGTACACACATGCACACACAAGCACACACATGCACATCCACATATTCACACACAACCACACACATGCACATATGCATGAACACCCAGAGAGACATGCACACACAAGCACACACATGCACATACACACATGCAAACCCAGAGCCTTTACAACTTCCTTTCTATCTTGACATCATTGTATTTAAGAACAAAGTTTTGGTGGAGTTAAAAAATAGTAATAAACTTGGTATCATTAAATATAAAAAAAAGTTTCTAAAAAGCACACTGTACACTCATTAGGCACCCCAGGAAAAATGATAACGTGTGTATCATCAAGTTGGCATTTATTTTCCGCCCCAATCCCTTGGTCCAATGTTCAATAAACTCTATCTGAAAAGCCAGCTAAAGTGAGTCTCTTATTTTTCAAATAAGTTACTACATCACACACATAGAAGGCTCGAGCCACATACAGTGAGTCTTGAGTCTCAGTGGTGTCTTCTTGTCTGTGTTCTGTGTGAGACTCAGCCCATCAGAAATCATTCAGGATTTGACCTTCCTTAGGGGAGATAGCATCGCTGGAATTGAGGGTCCTTAAAAGCACTCAGGAACTTTCAAAGCAACAGACCAGGTTAAAAAGGAGTTAGCATTTCCAGTGAGAACGGCAGCATTTCAAAAGCACTCGAGGAGGCAGGATAAGGATCAAAATTCTAAGGTGGATTTAATTTCAAGGTAATCATAGTAACATCCCAGGTAACGAGTTCACAAAAATTTACAAGCCAAGCTATTTTATAACTGACAGCAGGACATGAAGTGCTATCCTCCGTGATAAGAAACGCAGTACCCTGACATCGATTTTACTCTGAAAATACTGGTGGAAGCGATTGCCTTTTCTGACAGTTCGGGGAACAAGCAGAGGGATAAGTCTGTCACTAGGAGGGCATTGTATCTTCAAAACCTCTTGCCTGACATTCTATCAATCTCATCATGATAGCAATCAATGGAATTAAATGCTGCTCTGTGTACTCAGCTTCCTATGAACCATTCAGATTTTAACACCTAGATGTGGGAATGTACTTTCAAAGGAAATGAATGGGAACATCACAGTGTAAGAATTTCTAATAGAAACTTTGTTGCTTATCACTAAGTTGACGCAGGGAAAAAAATCAATAGTCCCCCAGGTCTCCAGAACCTCCATTAGAAAATGTTATTAACTTGGTCTGTACAAGAGACCTACTTACACACAAATCATATTACATGCATTGTTCTTAAGCCTCACACAAAATTTTTAGCTCTGGTAAAATCAGCCACTCTCTTGGATAAGCAAATATGGGATGGAGCTTAAATAATTTACCCAAATTAAACAATTAATAACCTGGGTATATGTAGCTTCAAAGAACCATCAACATGCTGAATTGTCAATTGAGATCTAAAAACAGCCTACATTCTGTTTAGAAATTGAAAGTGGCAAGTTTCAATTAATTCAGAAAGGTAGCATATATCATATTATTTCTGACATTTTCTCATCAATCATAAGAGCACATCGTTTTTCCTCCCTAAATCTTCTATAGATTATAAATTCTCTTAAAATATAAAGCTATCAAAAGAAAAGCAAATAGATATAGGCAATGTTTAAAATATAATTTTTATGTAAATTGGACACTCAAAATCCCTTTGGTATGAGTTGAGAGAAATAAGATCTTCTTTAATCCTAAATATATTTAAATTTTTAAGTGGCCTAAAGTTACTATGTAGTTTAGACACAGCAGATATATTACCAGAAGCTGGCTATTCTGTAGAATTTGCTCTCTGGACAAAGTATCCTACATAAAACACTCAAAAGCAAGCTCCCAGAAATGGTAATGGCCCCAGAGTGTCACTAATGCATCATTGCCTATGTTTATTCTAGGGCAATGTGTTATCCTACAAGTATTAGTAAATAACTTTTCCAATGTACCTGCCCTATCAATATTTTACAGCATTTGCCCAGATACAAAATAAAAGACCTGGCTTCAAAGCCAAAATGGTCACTTCCTAGATGTATCCCCTTCAATAAGTTACTTACCCTGACTCAGTTTCCTTTCCTGTAAAACATGCTTCCTAGTATTTGCAGCAGATGATGCTGGTTGAGTATGTAACAACCTGTATTCTCCTTTGCTGTGTTATTTAGCCAAACATCAGTTTTCTTTGGAGAGCTAACGTGCTAATAATTCACATTCCTAATATTACTTTCATCTAATGGTATCCAGGAGACAACATCTTTGTCAACGAGTCTATGTTGTTGGGTGAGGTGTCTGGGGAAGCCCTCTGGAGGGTGGGGCTACACCCTTTTCTGGTTGCCTCTCCCTACTCAGAATGTGGCTGGGCTGCAGGTATCCTGTGCATGCCCAGTCAGTGCCACGCTGCAAAGAAAGCCCAGAAAATGCCAGAAGGAGCCCAGACCCCAGGAGAAGACAACATATCAGCCCTGGAACATCTCTCTCCACCTTTTTATCACACAAAAAAATAAAATAAAATTTTAATATAGAACACTATTATTTTTATCTTCCATTACTCAGAGCCAAATGTAATTCTTAATTGATACAGGGGGCTGATAGGGAAGTTTAAAGGGAGAAATCAGCTAATCTGACATCATATTCATCTCTTATTTTTAAAGTACTCGTGCCCTTTCAAAAAGCCATTCTCAAAAGGTTACGTAGTGTGTGATTTCATTTATATGCCATTCTTGAAATGACAAAATTATAGAGATGGGAACTAGATTAGAGGTCGCTAAAGATTAGAGCCTGTGTGGGCAAGGGTGGGGTGTAACTATGAAAGGTTTCCCAGGGGAGGTCTGTGTGGTGATGGAGCTGGGCGGTATCTTGATTGTGGCCATGGTCACAAGAATTGATACCTGTGAACTCTATACACACACTCACACATGGGCATCTAAGAGCTCATGAATCTGGTGAAACCTCAAATCAGGTTTGTAGCTCATCCCCTCGTCAATTTCCTGGCTCTGCTTTTATCCTGGAGGTATGTGACCCTTGCTGTTGGTTGGGGGGATGGTGCGTGAAAGGAAGACAGGACTTCTCTGTACTGTTTTGTTCAACCCTTTGAATCTGTAAGTATTTCAGAATAAAGTTACAAAATGTCTGGTTCAATAACACTAGATGTGCATCTCTTAACAGAGAGATACATTTAGAAACAGATTTCTCAGCCTCAGCACCACGGACATTACAGGATGGATAAGCCTCGGTTGTAGGGTGGTTCTGTGCAGGGCAGTTTGTCTGGCAGCTTCTTGGCCTCCACCCACTACATGACAGTTGTACTACTCCTGGATTTCTGACAACCAAAAATGTCTCCAGCCATTGCCATTTGTCCCCTGCGTGGCAAAATCGAAACCACCCCTATACAAGAACCACTGATACAGGGGGAGTTCAGGAATACTGGAAAGTGATTCTTTATTTTACAAAAGGAGCTGACATAGAATTCTTTTGCATTGTTAACTCCCCTGGTAGAATTAAAATTTGATTTTGTTGCACAAATATTAAATTAAGTACTGCATTTTGAATTATGTGTTGTGGAAAGTGATACACACCTTTCAAATCACCAGGTTCTTGTATGCCACTGAGGTGTTTTGCTAAAACCTCAGTGACAAAATTCTTCCCCTCTCTATTTATACCAGAGGAAAGGTGAGAGGCACAAGAGAATACAAATACCTAAGACCAGATGTCTTAGCATCCATGGGGGAAAAAGGATGGCTCTGTATCCAAAGTCCAGCCATTCCTGTTTCTACGACTTTCTTCAGCTTTCAAAGCTTCAGGAAGAAGACATTGCCTTAGGGACCCTGTGGGCTCTTCTTCCTGATAATCACATTTCATTTCCATAAAATTAATCGAACAAATTGCTTTGGTTCAGTAAACTGTAAACAACACACAATTTGAATTTCAAAATACAAATTTATATTAATTGACTAATTGAATGTCTTGATAGTCTTCTTGATTTCTAGGACATGGTGGCTGCACCTCAGACAAAAATGTCAGTGCAGATGCAAAAGCTTGAGGGATTGGAATAGTGAATGGAAAATTGCTGAGACTATTAATTTCCTGCAAAACTGAAGGCTGACAGACAGAAAACACCTGGATAAAATTATTACTGGAAATAGTTCTCCATTTAAATACAAGAATGCCAACTAAATGAAGTTTTAATACTCGGTATGTATTATAACTGTGCATTTCATTTGCATTTATCTGCAAAAATATGATAAATAATATAATCCTTAATTACATGCCAGTGAAAAGTATGACAGTTGATATACATTTATACTGGCATATTTTCAGAAGCCCAAAATATCAATCCCAAGGTTTTCGAACAAGGCTCACTTTAGTACAAGCTGTAACACAGACACTTCCAATAGAATATACTGACTTCTTTGAAAAGTGAACTAATCATTTCATTAAAATATCAAATTGTGTAGTTAAGACAATACATACACTACTGATTTAGGTTTTGTTGTTTGAATCAGACTACCAAAGTCAAGAGTTGTGTTATTAAAATGCAAAATGCCACCAGCTCATATTTCAATGCAAGTTCCTTTTCATAATTTTTTGCATTAATTGAAGAATGCAAAACAAACAGCTTTTAAGTTGCACGTGGCCAACACATTTACGTGACTATCCAGTGTACTAAATCAATTCAAGAAAGAGTAGCCCTCTCTTAAAATAATGGACTATATTGAAGGAGATGGGGGGTCAATAGCTGAGAGATCCAGTAGGAATTTTTGAAAGATAGAATCATAGATTTGGGTTAGAGGAAGAAATTGGGATCATGTGACTCTGGCTCTAATTGTGTAGAGGAGAAATTTTAATGCCAGATTATTTAACTACCTTCTCCAAAAGCTCACAATGGAAGAGTAGAATCACAAGAATGCACATCTCCTGACTTTCAGTTTGTGATTTGTCAAAAGTGTTCACTTTGAGAAGAGTATCAGCTTCTCAGAAGACTTTACTAAGCAACTCATATTTACAAACACATCTTGGAAAATATTTCTGTTGTTTTACTCACAGGAAACTGAATTTAGCCCTGCAAAATGCATCCACATACTTCATTTCCTCTTCTAAGCAATCCCTCCTTGAATTCTCCCACTCTCAGTGATCTATGAGCCTACATTTTCTTGGACAGTAAATTAACTATAGCAAGAGAAAACGAGGGGAAGCTGCTTATGGAAAGCCAAGACCTTCCTAGTCATAGAATCAACATTTGCAAACACATACACAATAAATTTGCGCACCAAATGATGTGCCCTATGTCAGTTTTGTTTGTTTCTCCACGAAAATTTAATGTGATCAGTGATAGAAGAATGATCATGATCACACATGCTAAATGCTCAGTCTATGAACATTTTCGTAATCAACGACACCCAAGGTTTTTCAATTTTATTGATCTTTTCAAAAAGCAACTTGGTTTAAGTTGATTTTTCTCTGTTGTTTTCTCTATTTTATTTATCTCTGCTCTAATCTTTATTGATTCCTTCTTTCTGCTAGCCTCAGATTTAGTTTGTTCTTTCCTCTAGTTCTTTAAAAAGATATTAGGTTGTTGATTCAATATCTCATATTTTAATGTCATTGTTTACAGCTACAAATGTCCCTCTTGGCACTGCTTTTGCTGCATCCTATAAGTTTGGGTATGTTGTAATTTCATTGTCATTTGTCTCAAGGTATTTTCCAATTTCCCTTGTGATTTTTTCTTTGATTGTTTAGGTGTGTTGTTCCGCACATTTGTAAAATTTCTAGCTTTCCTTCTGCTATTAAACTAATAAAGGCAGAATGTACAGTGAATCTTTTCATTTCGTTTTGTTTTGTTTTGTTTTGAGACGGAGTCTTGCTCTGTCACCCAAGCTGAGTGCAGTGGTGCTAGCTGGACTCATTACAACCTCCACCTCCTGGGTTCAAGTGATTCTCCTGCCTCAGCTTCCCACGTAGCTGGGATTACAGGTATTATAGGCACCTGCCACCACACCCAGCTAATTTTTCTATTTTTAGTAGAGACAGTTTCACCGTGTTGGCCAGGCTGGTATCAAACTCCTGACCTCAGGTGATCCTCCCGCCTTGGCCTCCCAAAGTGCTACTATTACAGGCATGAGCTACCATGTCTGCCCTGCTGCAGTGAATCTTGATGCCTTTTCTTTTTTCTTTCTTTCTTTCTTTCTTTCTTTTTTTTTTTTTTTTTTTTTTTGAGATGGAGTCTCACTCTGTCATCCAGGCTGCAATGCAGTTGTGCGATCTCACTGCAACCTCCACCTCTCAGGTTTAAGCGATTCTCCTGCCTCAGCTTCCTGAGTAGCTGGGACTACAGGCACACACCACCATTCCCAGCTAATTTTTTTTGTATTTGTAATAGAGAAGGGGTTTCGCCATCTTTGCCAGGCTGGTCTCAAACTCCTGACCTCAGGTGACTTACCCGCCTAGGCCTCCCAAAGTGCTGGGATTACAGGTGTGAGCCACCCCACCTGCCCCATACTACTTTAAGAAAAAAAAAAGTGTAATTTCTTGAGATTCACCTAATTTAAAACAACCTAAAATGACTTTTTAGTCCCTCCCATATCCTCTGGCTTTTATTCACTACAGATATTAATTATTATTTGTTGTTGCTGTGTGAGTACTACTAATCAAAACCTTTAACTAAAATCTTTCTTAGCCCCTATCTGACTTATGCGGCATTTGCTCAGATGTGTTTTCATTAGAGAATCTGGAATTATAATACACAATAGTAAAATTATTCTATATGTGATAACTATCACCCCTTAAAAAAATCAAATACAAAAGGTGATCCTGTCATCGTGAGATTACTGAAACACCCCAGGGGAGCATGAAGAAGAAGGCAGTGAGAGGGAGGCAGCCGGAAGTTCTGGGAGCCCTGCTGTGCATCCACTGGGTCAGGTCCTGTGTGTGGTCTGGCCCCATGGCAGGGTGGTCCACTCCAGGTTATGTGTCAGCATGGGTACAATACAGGATGTAGAACAAAAACTATTGATGCTGATAGTGAGGGCAAAGAGTCCTCAGCAGAACTTCCCTTCTAACACAAAGCAGCCCAATAAGAAACACATCTTTTCTAAGAAGGAGTAGCCTGGAAGATCGGGCTGCAAACATAGATAAGGAAGCTGGAGGCTTGCACAGGAGGATGCCTGCAGTTGCACAGATAGAAAGGGCTACCTGGGGCCAGGTGTGTCCACCATGGGGCCCCACCTCTCCCCTTTTTTAACACGTGCACAGTAAGAAAGAAATGAGCAATGTGGAGTAGCTTAGGCTGAAGACCCACCTACAAAATAAAAGACTGGGATGGGGGATGCCAGAGATTCATGCCCTATGCAAATGCTACACCTGGTCCTAACCGGTTTTTCATGCCCTATCTAGATCAGACACTGCCTCACGACTAGCTTCTCTATGAAAACCCTATATTTCACTCCGAGATGGTAACATTTTTTTTTTCTGGGACTCCTCTTTGTAGTAGAAAGCTGTTTCCTTTCTTTCTCCTATTACATTTCTTCTCTAAACCTCGCCCTTAGTATGTCCGTGTCCCTGATTTCCTTGCGTGTGAGACCAAGAACTCTGGGTGTCACCTCAGACAATGAGACCACTTCACATGGTTCTGCATGGTATCACTGGCTGCCTCTTCTGGGACATTGGCCAGGGTTTTAAGAATCTCCTGGCTGTTGGCACACATTTTCACACCAATCTGTATGTGTATGAGGGAGTGGCGAGGATGGTGAGCTAGAAGGATGGGCTTGTGGCAACTCTCCTCCTCCTTCCCAAGACAGCTGTGTCTGTTATTTTCTCACCTGGTTTTTACCTCTCCTCCATATCCCAACCTTCCCCTCAGAAGATCAGGACTTTAGATCACCTTATTTGAGAACTGGATGTAGCTTGAGCACAGGATTTGATGAGTGATTGCATTGATGCCTTTTGGTGTTATTGTAGATTTAATATCCCAGAATTTTACATTCTATTACTCTGAAACTGGTCTGCAATTATAATTATAAAAAATAATATTCTCATCCTTATTCCAAACAATTTGCTTACAGTATGTCATATCTATTGATCAATCAATAAATATATAGACATGATAATAATGGTGAAGACTGTAAACTTCTTGACATATAATCAACATCTGATTCATATTTGAAGTCATTAAAGCACACAGCACAATGACCTACAGAAAACATCATTTCACACTGAGACCTATTTTTTAATCAATGGTAAATCGTTACTAAATATAAACCATGACATAGCACATATACTTTCAAAATATTTTCATGTGGAGTCTCATATAATCATCTCATTTTATACATTCCCTCCTACTCATAATAAATTAAGTGAATAATACAAGTTTTAATGGCAAAGATTTCTAAAATACTTTGAGATAAACAGCTGGTAATTCATCCACTGTAACTTTCCATCACCATCTTGGCATGAAGGAAAAGCATGCAAATACTTATTTTGCAGAGGAAGAAATTTAAAGATCAAATTCTGTGCCAAAAATTGTACAGGAAGAAAGAGTACCCTAAAACCAGACATCTATTTTCTGTATTTCCTTATTTTTATTAATAAGGATCGATTATATGACATCTACCTCTTGAAAATGTTTAAATGCCCAATGTAATATAATTAACTATAAACCCAGATTGGACAGTGGATCTCTAGAACTTATTCATCTTACATAACAGGAATGTTATACTCCTTGAACAGTGACTCCTCATTTCCCCCTCCCTGGCAACAGTGGTTTTACTCTCTCAGCTTCTATGAGTTTAACCCCTTTAGATTCCTCATGTAAGTGGAATCACACAGAATTTGTCCTGTGACCAGCTTACTTCACTTAGCATCATGTGATTCCAAGACATCCTCATGACTATGTCTATAAAGCAGGTTCGCACACTGCTGTTGAATAAGAATCTCAGGGAAGCTCTTGCTTCCCTGAACAACTCATCTGCGTCTGGAATCTCCCAGAGGCTCTGGGAGGCCCATGAGCTTCACTCCACTCACACTTACTTCATCACACGTGCCTCCTCTGCCACGTGTCATCCTGGAGCTCAGTACTAAGCTCCAAGGTGCTTGAGGCATCTCTTTTTCTTTCCTTACTCTGGTAACTATCAAACAACCTGGAAAATATGAAAGTTCACTTTCTTCCCCCCAAGTACTTGTATACTTAGAGATCTTAATCTGGAGGTATCTACAATCGGAATCTTTCAGATTTATCAGCTCTTCGTTCACCAAGAGTGCCTTTGGTCCACCAATCACACGAACTCTCTAAGGACAAGAAGGCACACAAACGAAAATGTTGTTTTGGCAATATTTATATTTTAAACCTGTTTTTTTGCTGAAGAAAGATATTCTATGAATAAAAGTCATTGCTTGAAGTTATTAGTTTGACTTCCTTTCAAATGACTGTTTCGTATCTTAGGCTATGAGACCCCATATCCCCGCTGTCACTCATACACACTATGACATCACAAACACCCTTGAAGTAATTCTCTCTCTCGGCGTTTCATCACTTACTCACTCCTGGGATGCCATGCCCTTTCCCTAGGTGGTCCAGAGGTTCTGCATTCAATTATCTAACTCGCTTATTAATCTTTCTTTTGAAAATTTATTAATTTTTACCTTGATGTAAGCTCCTTGGAAACCTGTTTTCAACACTCCTCTCAGTTCTCTTTAAAGGCTGTGTTAAGGATTGCTTTGTAGACTCAGTGTAATGCCTCTAGACCTTCTCTCACCCCTTCATTTTGGGCAAACTGCTTACCAACATGTGAGGACCACACTTATGACACCCTCTCTCATGCTTAGGGATAAGTAGATATTTTTGGCTTTGTCAATTACCAAAAAAAAAAAAAAATTCAATAATTAGTGTACTAGTGTACAATCATTTACTTTCAGTGATTGATCTAAAGTCGCATTTCCTAAGGGGTTTTCTGCTGGATGTCAGTTGGCACCTCGGGAATGCCATTTCCATAGCCAAACGATTTTAGGAAACAATTGTGTACATCCTTTTTCATTCTTCTAGTCCCAGAGCCATTAAGCAACCGCTGCAATATGCATCCCGGTGGAGCATACAGCATCTTAAAGCTAAGTTTATTTTATTTCCTTGTCACAAATTTCTTACACAACGTTTTCTTTGGGTCACATTTTGGGAAAGGTTGCTCTTTTGCCTAAATGAATTCACCAACTGTCTGGGAGCCACTTGCTACAAATGGTTTAGTCGAGAATTCAAGTAAAAGATATTCAGGCTTACTGTACGACATGTATATATGTATGTACGTATGTATTTATTGACAGTGTCTGGCTTTGTCGCCTAGGCTGGAGTGCAGTGGTGTAATCAGAGCTCACCGTAGCATTAAACTCCTGGGCTCAAGCCATTCTTCTGTCTCAGCCTACTGAGTAGCTGGGACTACAGGATGTACCACCACAGTCAGTTAATTCTTTTTTTCAGTTTTTATAGAGACAGGGTCTCACCCTGTTGCCCATGCTGGTCTCAAACTCCTGGCCTGAAGTGATCCTCCTGTTTCAGCCTCCCAAAGCTCTAGGATTACAGGCATGAGCCAGCGCACCCAACCACTGTGGGGAGTTAATGACAGAGGACACTGAAATGGTTATTCAAGCTTTTGGCTGTACTTTCTATCTTTCTCTGTGCCATGCTGAGTCACTACAGGAAGAACCTGAGTTAGGAGGACAGAAACTGGAATGAAAGTGTGAACCCTGACCCTGCAGCCTGATCTCAAGTGGTCTTCCCTCTGATTCCCTCCACGCTGCTACAAAAGCCCCCTGTTCTCACTTACAAGTGGGAGCTAAATATGTATACACATGGGCATAGAGAGTGACCTGAAAGACCATGGAGACTTGGAAGGTGGCTGGTGGGTAGGAAGAAGAGGGATGAGAAATTACTTAATGAGAAATAACTTAATGGGTAAAATGTACCTTATTCAGGTCACAGATACCCTAAAAGCCCTGACTTAACCACTACAAAATCTATTCATGTAAGAAAATTGCACTTGTACCCCTCACTGCTTTTTTGTTCATCTAAAAAAATTTGATTTTAACCTTCAATTGTGTAGTCTTTGGCAGTTCACGCCTTCCCACATGCTTTGAAAATTCCCAAGGGCTGGATTCCCTGTGGTTTCCTCTCCCACCAGTTTTTGTATATGAAGTGTGGTCATTGGTCCTGTTGTAGGTAGAATTCTGGCCGCTAAGATTCCCCCTCCCGGTGGACGCTGCTTCAAGGCTGGCAGGAGAAGCCCCCACCAGTCGGCTATAGTTATGTGACCTAGGGCTACCCAGGGAGTGACTCAACCAGCAACTTGCAACAAAAAGTAAACTGCTCAAGCCAGTGACTGCCCTGTCAGAGTCACAGGTCCTGGCCATACACAAGTAGAGATGCTCCTGGGTAGTTGATAGACATTATCATTGCTATTAGGATACCAAAATCTGATATCCGGATCCTCAAGTGTCATTACATAGTAGAGCATGTGGCTTTCGGCAGATGTACCCAGAGCATTGTAGGTTTGCTTCTCAAGCCTCGAAGCATCGATATAAATTTTAAATAAGCTGAGTTATTAAGTTTGTGTGTATGACAGCAACTTGTACTTAAACTAATTACAACATATTTAAAATGGCAGCCTGGGGCTTCAATTAATGAAACACTTAAGCGAAGGTGTTGGAATTCCATGACCATCGATTCTACCATGTGCAACTGTGGAGGAAGAATGGGCTTAGAGTCAGAAAACAGGTTCGCCCGTGGGCTGAGTGAAGTTGGGCCAGGTTTCCTCTTTGGTTAATGGAGATTATGTTTTTTCCTCTCCAGGGTGTCTTTGAGGATTAGCCTCCATGTGAAGGATGAGCCTGGCTCCTGGTAGAAATTCCGTAAGTGGTAGTCCTTGTCTCCAACACGATCAGTGTGAACAGAAACGGTAATTCAGAAGTGTGAGCTGTCACTACCATCTAGTGGCAGTGGTCAGAAGTGTAGGCACAGAGCAATCGCAGGCACTGTTTGCCCTCAGAGCAGCCTCCCTCCTCCAGTCTTGCAGGTGGCAGGAGCCCCAATACCCAGAAGTGTCCACTGTGTGTAAAGGACTAATTCCTCTCGTCAGCACCTGGAACACTGTTAGGTTTGTGCCATCCTTGGGTGTTCGGTCCCACAGTCCGTGTTCTGCGGCTCAGATAAGAATCCCAGGTAGAGAAAACTAAATCCAGTTTAGAAGGATTTATTGTACTATTGCCCTACTCCTCAGTAGAGTCAGTATTTATTGGGAGCTTTCACATACAGCATTGTGTAACAATAGGTCAAACTCTTTTGTTTTCATTTTCTTTCTTTTTTTTTTTTAGATGGAGTCTTGCTGTGTTGCCAGGCTGGAGTGCAGTGGCACTATCTCAGCTTACTGCAACCTCCGTCTCCAGGGTTCATGCAATTCCCCTGCCTCAACCTCCCAAGTAGCTGGGACTACAGGTGCGGGCCACCACGTCCAGCTAATTTTTTGTATTTTAATAGAGACAGGGTTTCACCATGTTGGCCAAGATGGTCTCAATCTCCTGACCTTGTGATCCGCCCACCTCGGCCTCCCAAAGTGCTGGGATTACAGGCGTGAGCCACTGCACCCAGCCCCCAAACTGTTTCTTATATGACTCATACTCCTATCACCTATATGAGTTTTTATTGCTGTTTAGTGTACTTTTTTTATACATCATAAAGTACCATGCAATAAAAACAAATACTATACCTGCTGCATTCCAAAAATTGACCATGCATAATATGTTAGCTAATAGTAACACAGTAAAATATACAAAATGATTTCCTCAGGAATTTAAGACATGGGTTCATAACTGTTTGGACAAACCCCCTACTTATCAACCCTTCTTTCAAACATTAACATTTGCATATGTGTTTTAGATACCTCTATTATTCTGATAATGTAATGATGGAAATTGTGTTTCCTTTAATGACATTTACGTAGCATCATTTATTTCAGGCAAATTACATATTCATTTGCAATGCTCTGTATTTGTAAAAATCATATATCACTTCATACTTTATCAAGAATAAAAAGTTTTTAACTACTTTATGTAGGACAATAAATCAAGAACACTTCACCAATTAGCACTTCGCACAAACTTGGTCAAATGTTACAGATACAATAAATACTTGTAAATTAATTCAGCAGCCTCCTCTCCCATATTTCATTGTTGATGTTCCTTTTACTTTTCTTGGATAGAGAATAATGAGTGTTTCTTCTATATTAAAGTTGTTTATTCACTCGAGGTATGGTTTATTCTTCCATTTATCATGTCCTTGTGAGAGAAAGGGCTTTCCTACAAAACTGTGCTAAACCCTTTTATGCTAGATGTGCAGAACCTGATGGCCAATGGCCCTGGCCCGATTCTATGCACAGAATTTTTTAAAGAGTATTTCAAGTTTATAAACGAACACTTGAAAATCATGATTGCACGTGGACTTCTAGATTTACATCTTTACTTGAAAAATTACATGATGGATCAACCACAGCTTGCATTTCATTCCCACATAGCACCATCAGCTGGAACTGAATAGCAATGGCACACCTGAGATGCTTCACCTGAGATGGCACACTTGAGATGTCGCATCTGAGATGACACACCTGAGATGCTTCACCTGGGATGATGCACACGGGATGCCTCACATGAGCTGGCGCACCTGAGATGCCTCACCTAAAATGGTGCACTTGAGATGTCTCATCTGAGATGACGCACCTGAGATGCTTCACCTGGGATGATGCACATGGGATGCCTCACCTGGGCTGGTGCACCTGAGATGCCTCACCTAAGATGATACACCTGAGACACTTCACCTGTGATGCCTCACCTGGGTTGGTGCACCTGCAACGCTTCACCTAAAATGGTGCGCTTGAGATGCATCATCTGAGATGATATACCTGAGATGCTTCCCCTGGGCTGGCGCACCTGCGATGCCTCACCTAAGATGATACACCTGAGATGCCTTGTCTGAGATGCCTCACCTGAAACAGTGCACCTGAGCTGGCTCACCTGCGATGCCTCACCTGAGATGCTTCACCTGGGCTTGCACACCTGAGATGCCTCATCTAAGATGATACACCTGAGACGCCTCACCTGAGATGCCTCACCTGAGCTGGCTCACCTGTGAGTGTGTGCACACTCAAGTGTTGCCTCACCTGTGATTGTGTGCACACTCAAGTGAGCCCTGTTCCCCAGCACCCAACAAAGATATACAGCTCTCCTCTTTCTGTTGCCAGACTGGCCTTGTCCTCCTTAGCATCGGGGCACAGCCCGCATCTTTGATTGCCCTTTTCCATCACATGCACCTGCGATTCATCAGCAGTCGCACAGCTCTACATGTATGCTACTCGGGAAGCCACACTGCTCCACTTGCACTACAAGCTGGGTGAAAGGCAGTGTCTCCTCGCGCCTGGAGTGCTGTGGTCTTCGTAAGTGTTCCTAATAGTTCTCTGCTCCCACTCTTGCTTCACCTGCACACCATGCTGCACGCAGCCACCAGAGCAACAGTTGTGAGGCCCCAATGTCATCAAAGCATCTCCCTTCTAGAAATCCTGCAGCAGCATCTCATTGAAGTGAAAACAAAATCCAAACACATTAGGACAGCCGGAAACACCCAGAGATGGCCTCTCCTCCATCACTGAGTCACGTCTCTTACAATCTTGCCCCAATCCCTTTCCCTACACCTGTGGAGAGCATGGACCACTTGTCTTTCCCTCTCACATACCAAGCTGTTTTGGCCTCAGGGCCCTTGCATTTGCTGTTATTTATGTCTGGAAGGATCTTTGTAAGGCTGCCTCATGTTTATGATTAATCCTTAAGTCACTCTTTCCTGGGCTAATTTAGATTAAATGGGTCTCTTCCCCCTACTGTCCCCTCCCACCCCACCAATCCCAGCTCTTTCTCTACTCCTGGTTTTGTCTTCTGGGCAGCAGCTTTACTATAAGAAATACATACATATTATTTGTTTCCAGGCTAATGCTTTCATCCATTAGATTATAAATCATGATGAAAGTTGGATTTATGTGTGTTCTAATCTGTATCTCTATAGCCTAAAACACAGCTACACATGTGCATTATATTATGAAGCCCACAAAGGTTTTCATTTTACACATGCAAGGAAAAGCATGATTCAGAAGTTATAACACTTAGCCAAGAATTGAAGTGAAACACAGCTCTGCTCCTCTAAATCCCAACAAGGCTCTCTCCTCCATCTCTCACTGTTGGGTAACCTTGTCACACACTAAGAACCAACTCAAGTGTGGGATAACAGCGTTTAAAATTAAAAACATATCGCACATTGAAAATAAGAATCTCTAGCCCTTTCTTTATGATAAAAGAAGACAAGAAAGAAAATGCCTACAAAAACGGAAGGAAAACTCAAGTCGTGTTAAGGTACCATGGAAAATCTGGTGGATAATTTTGTTCAACCAAACGAACTTAGAAAATGCTTTCCCTTTTAATTTAGACACAATTGCTTCATGGATAGACCATAACTTCTTTGTTTCCCATAAATTGTTGTTAGTTTGAGAAACAATCTTCTAAAGCCTGCTTATGTTTGCATCTCCAGTCAAACAGGGCTGCTTCTGTGGTGCCTGCTGCTGTGTGCAGCACACTGCAGTCTCTGATTGGCTCATAAATAGGCTTCTCTGTGATTCTAGTTGCTTGTAGACTTGTTTTTTACAGTCACAGTTTCCATACTTGGAAATTAAGCTGAATTGAGTGTAGCACAATGACAGTTTAGTCTTGGGGGAAAAAAGAAAAGCCTTATTCTAATGTTTTAGGTTTATTAAACACTGAATTTTAACCAGCACCTCCTGATCCAACTTACATACAAAACAACCTCCTCATTTGGCAAAGAGAGTTAAATAGGTGCCAACTCTTTGTAGAAATACCTGGAAATCTTGCATCACAACAATGCCCTATACAGCATCTCCTTTAAAACCAAGTGCAGCTCAAGGTGAATTAAAGACTTAAATGTAAAACCCAAAACTATAAAAACCCTAGAATAAAATCTAGGCAACACTATTCAGGACATAGTCATGGGCAAAGATCTCATGACAAAAACGTAAAAAGCAATTACGACAAAAGCAAAAAATGACAAATGGGATCTATGTAAACTAAAGAGCTTCTGCACAACAAAAGAAACTGTCATCTGAGTGAACAGACAACCTACAGAATGGAAGAAAATTGTTGCAATCTGTCCATCTGACAAAGGGCTAATATCCAGAATCTACAAGGAGCTCAAACAAATTTACAAGAAAAAAAAAAACAAACAATACCATTAAAAAGTGAACAAAAGACATGAACAGACACTTCTTAAAAGAAGACATCCATGTGGTCAACAAACATATGAAAAAAAGCTCAATATCACTGATCAGTAGAGAAACGCAAATCAAAACCACAATGAGATCATTTCATGCCAGTCAGATCACAATTATTAAAAAGTCAAGAAACAACAGATGCTGGCAAGGCTGTGGAGAAATAGAAACTCTTTTACACTGTTGGTGGGAATATAACTTACTTCAACCATTGTGGAAGACAGTGTGGTGATTCCTCAAAGATCTACAACCAGAAATACCATTTGACCCAGCCATCCATTACTGGGTATATACCCAAAGGATTATAAATCACCCTATTGTAAAGACACACGCACATGTATGTTCATTGCAGCACTATTCACAACAGCAAAGACATGGAATCAACCCAAATGCCCCTCAGTGACAAACTGGATCAAGAAAATGGGGTAGAGATACACCATGGAATACTATGCAGCCATAAAAAGGAATGAGATCATGTCCTTTGCAGGAGCATGGATGAAACTGGAATCCATTATCCCCAGCAAACTAATGCAGGAACAGAAAACCAAATACTGCATGTTCTCACTTATAAATGGGAGCTGAACAAAGAGAACACATGGACACAGGGAAGGGAACAACACACACTGGGGCCTGTTGAGAGGGCCAGGGGATGGAGAGCATCAGGATAAATAGCTAATACGTGTGGGGCTTCAATACCTAGGTGACGGGTTGATAGGTGCAGCAAACCACCAGGGCACATGTTTACCTATATGACAAATCTGCACCTTCTGCACATGTATTCTGAAACTTAAAATTAAAATTAAAAAAAATGAGAAAAAATAAAAATAAATGTATATAATAAAAAATAAAATAAAAATAAAAGAAATACTCTACAAATGGGTCATGATTTTTATACGTAGATGCTCTTCACTAATCAAATTAATCAAACTAATTTATTTGGACACCCTATAACTAGTGCTAGTTCAGAAAATTCATTTTTCTTTATCAACAATTAAAAATTATAAAATATTATATATATATATATATATACATACATAAAATCAAGTACAGCTCTTCTTTAAAAAAAAAAAAAAAATGTGCTGGGCTTGGTGGCTCACATCTGCAATTCCAACACTTTGATGTCAGGAGTTCAAGATCAGCCTGCTAAAATGGCAAAATCCCATCTCTAATAAAAATACAAAAATTAGCTGAGTGTGGTGGCTTGTGCCTGTAATCACAGCTACTGGGGAGGCAGAAGCATGAGAATTGCTTGCACCCAGGAGGCGGAGGTTGGAGTGAGCCAAAATCGCGCCACTGCACTGCAGCCTCTGCAATAGAGTGAGAGACTCCATCTCAAAAAAAAAAAGAAAAGAAAAGAAAAATATTTGTTAATTATGTACTTCCACCTATGTGCACCCATATTAATTATTTTACTTTGCTCTATAGTCTTTAAAAAATTCTACACAGACTCTTTTATTTCCTATGGAAATCCCTTTAAAATTATATTATTATAAAATACTTCAAAACTAAGAGTCTTCCTTGACCTTAATATTGATACTTACCTCTTATTAATCAATGAATATTTGTGACATACTGTCATAAAGTCTTTACTGTTTTATGTCACCTGTGCCCACAATTCTGAAGATAGGTAATAGTTATTTTATTTTACAAATATATTTTAGCACCTACCCTGTTCCCAATACCGTACTACGATTGGATGTACGTTAGGGAATGAAACTGACAGTGTCCAACCTTGCTTTCTTTCTAAGGCAGGGAAAAAGGCAATAAATCACTGACTCCCTCCTGCATCAGGTGGTGGCAGGGACTGGGAAGGAACACGGAATGGGGGTATAGAACATGAAGGAGTGTCCTTGCTGTGAGCAGGCACAGCCTCCTTGAATGCTGTGCTGCATGGAGATCCATAGGAGGTAACACAGGACAGTTCAGATCCGTTTCTCCCCCTATTCTCACTCAAATGTCTCCAGAATAACTGAAGAATGTGCTGGGAATGCTGTAGGTTGAGGTAAGACGGAGCTGAATGGAAGAGCCTGGGCTCCCTTCCAGTCTTTCCGGGGACAGGATCTCCTTAGATGCTTTAGCTAAGCGAGATCCATAACCTTTGGGGTACAAAGACCAGGGAGAGCCGCTTTCCCGTGTCCCTCAGCTACGGTGCAAGTGGGGCTCATGCGGTGGAGACACCGTCCTCCCCAGGCAGCTCTCCTGAGCCTTGGGGGACCAGCTGGCGGTGAATGTGGGGTGCCTGTTCCTCCCAGCTGCCTATCTGCGAGTAAAAATCCCACTTCATGGCACTTGCTGTTTGTGGGTTTGATCTGTCTCACTGGGCGCAGACAAGTTGGTAACCAGTGCACAGGGAACCTGCTTCATGCATCATGAGCAAATCTGTGCATCCTGAAGGATTATTCCCGACAGAGAAGGACAAAAGCCAAGACCCTGAGACCGAGGCATGCTTGATGCTTTTGAGAAACTGCTATGTCTTAGCAGTAAGCGAGGTGGGAGAAGCCCAGGACGTGAGGTAGAAGAGAGGTGAGGCATGGTTTACAGAGGACATTGGAGAACATTATTAGGACAATTTGTTTTTAGGGAGTGAGGTGAAAAGCCACTGGAGAATTCTGAGCAAAACAGAGATATAAACTGACTTTTGAAAATAATCAGTTTGTTTCTGTGTTGAGAACAGAATGAACAGGGGCAAGTGCAGAAGGGTGGAAATGAGTTAGGAGAGATTTGCAATAATCCAGGCAAGCTGTGATACTTGCTGAGACTGGCAATTATTGTGGAAATAGGAGGATGGTTGGACCCCCAGCAAGATGGAAAACGAACAGAGTGTATGGGTTTGCTGATGAACGTGGAGTAGGACAGCAAAAAAATAATTAAATATAAGTATAATGGATTTCCGCTAATTTTTTGTATTTTTAGTAGAGATGGGGTTTCACCACGTTAACCCAGGTGGTCTTGATCTCCTGACCTCGTGATCCGCTTGCCTCAGCCTCCCATAGTGCTGGGACTACAGGCGTGAGTCACTGTGCCCAGCCTCACACTTTACTTTCTTAATAAACTTGCCTTTGCTTTTGCACTGTAGACTCGCCCTGAATTCGTTCTTGCACAAGATTTAAGAACACTCTCTTGGGGTCTGGATTGGGATCCCTTTCTGGTAACAAAGGGAGGCGTCCTGGGAATGGACCATCCAATCTGACAGCTTGGCCACCACTGCAGACTTGCCTGAAGCTATTCGGTGGGCAGGAGCCACAGAAGCTTGACTAGACGGGGCTCAGGGAGACCAGGATGCAGGTTGGAGACAGGGAATGGAGCCAACTTTTAGAAATGTTGTTTGCTTTTCTCTAATGAGAAAAGATATGATGACAAGCAGGAGATGACCAGACACATGCTAGTCTAAGATGCCTTACAGCTTTAGTAAGTAAAATGTCGATATGGGTATTTCTATGAATTAATACCAACTTCATGTTTAATCTGAAAGTATTTTAAACATCTTAGATTTCTTCTTTCTCATGGGTCAACTGATCCTTTTATTTTTGTTCCTTGTATTAAATTTCTCTCAGGGAAATTTATCAGGATAGTATAATGTTAATTTCAAAATATGCTATTTCCTGAATATAAACTTTTCCGTGACCTTAACAAAGCATAAAACCTAGGACAGGTATCAAAGTAGATCATCTCTCTCTTTCTCTCTGATTACTTGCAATCTATCATAGTAAAGGACCCTACACTTAGCAAAGAGCAGGAGGTAAAATATTGTATCCATCTGTCTGCCTATGTATATGTGTATATATGTATGTTTGTGTCTATGAACTTCTTTGACTTAAAGAAGGACATGGTCTTAATGATTTTCAAAGTTGCTTTTGTCCCTAGAATTCTCTATAGTACTAAATAAACTGGCAGCTTTATTCCAATACTTAACATATTCTTCTCCAAAACAGCTGGAAAACATAAACAGCCAGTGTGATGTCTGATGGTCCAAGGTGGCCATTCCTGAAAAGCAGGTGAGAAATAGAAGATACATTTTCCAGGTCTAGGTCTACAGACAATTTTGAGGAGGTGAGTGATAAAGAATCACATACTTCTGTATCATTTCACGGCTCTAATGCGATGCAGAATACAAATGAATCCCGTCTTTACAATGAAGGCTCCTTATCATGGGCTTTCCACTGCCGTAACCCAGGTTGAGCAATGCAGGTGCATCGTCAGCAGTGGACAAATTACAGACACTGCCTTTGGCAAAATTGAGGACGCTTAACTGCAAATCACAGCCATGTGACAAGTAACGGTGCTGATTATTTTAAAGCGCTACTGGAATCTCAAATACAGTTAAGCTTTTGTTAAAAATACAAAAAAAGTCACATTCTGTGAGAAGGCTCAGGAAGCAAGTTATTTAGTGGCAGAATTTATTGGCCACAAAAAGCAAAGTCAAGCAGTTGGTGCAAACTTAGTGATGCAGCAATAAAATTACAGTGAATCCATAGTGGAAATGTTACGACACAGTGTACTGGGAGAAACTGGAAGGGTTTTGCTCCTAAACCAAATAATTAATCAACATATTGATGATATCACATGATACTGAGCAAGATTTCTGTAATAAATCAAAATGCAGCTTCTCCATCAAGTTGACATTTAACAGCCCTTGCTAACAAATGTAAATAGCAGTAAAATTCAAGAAAATATGTTTTGCTGTGCATAGGTGTCTCAACTAAGCAAAGGCCATCATGTATTCAACAGTTTGTCGGTATATCTGGAAAAAAACCCACTTCATCTTAGAGAAACTGTGTAAGCGCCTATGCAGATCGTACCCTCAATGGCTGGCCACCCACGTACGTTTTTCCTCTGTTCTTAAAGAAAACAAATCCCAGCACTTTGGGAGGCCAAGGTGGGGGGATCAAGAGGTCAGGCGATTGAGACCGTTTTGGCAAACATGATGAAACTCCATCTCTACTAAAAATACAAACATTAGCTGGGTGTGGTGGCAGGTGCCTGTAATCCCAGTTACTCGGGAGGTTGAGGCAGGAGAATCGCTTGAACCAGGGAGTCGGAGGTTGTGGTGAGCCAAGATCCTGCCACTGCACTCCAGCTTTGGCAACAGAGCAGGACTCCATCAAAAAAGAAAACAAAAAACAAAAAAAAAACAAAACAAAAAACAAAAATCCTGATGCTATCACAATACATTGTTCTCACAGTACGGAGCTATTGTCAAAAGTTTTGAACAACACTGCAAAAATGATTGACATTATAAAACAAAAACAAATTTACTCAAGAATGGGTAAAGATTGTATAAAGAGCTGAACAAATCTTCAGTCAATATAGGAATTACTGAAGATGAAAAGGAGCTGCAGAAACCAGCCTGCACAGTTGTGTTTCATCACATGAAACTTTTTGAACAGGATTCTGCAGCTCCCTGAAGAACATCATTTATGTCCAGTGATGTTATTACGGAAATGAAACTGAAGGTGAAATGTTGGAAAGATGATGTTGCAAGGGAAACTGAAAATGTTTCCACTGCTGCTGAGTTTAGAGGGAGGGAGGATATCAGAGGTCTTGAAGTGTTTTGAAAACCTCCTGAAGAAGAGAAGAGCAAACCTGAACAGCGTCTCCTCTCCTGTCCACAGATGCGGGGCTGGTCAGGGCCCCTTCGCTGAATATGCTGTTTAGCCAGAGACCTGACTTTGACAGCAGGACCAATAATGTGGGCTGCAGGCTGGCCAACCCTCATGCTGCCATTCACACTGGGCTTGGCAAAGAAGAATACCTTGCCTTACACAACAAAACAGGGCCACATGGCTTTGATTTTGGCCTAAATATGTGAGCAAGCCTCTTCTTGTGTTATGAGCACCAAGAAAAAGACAGAAACTCGCACTTGAGGAGAAATTGGAATAAAGGTGTGCTTATTTCAGTTTCTACGTGAAAATGTAAAATTTGTATGGTCAAAAAATAAATATCAGAACCGTTTAGTTTCCACACTGAAGAGGTAAAATGGATTCAGTTTTTAAAATACTACCTCTTATGCATATACAGATGTATAAAGAGATCAATAGGTCAACAATTGTCTGTGATATTTTCCAACTTCTGAGCATATATTTATACTTGATCACGTCACTCAAATAAGAAAATATTTTTCCAAAGTCTCATACAAAATTGTGTTTTAGACTTTATTTTTATTTACATTGCTTTACTATTTACATAGTAACTTTACTATTTGGTATTGTCAATAAGGTGGGTTTGTAAGTAATATTAAATATATGTACAACCTTTCTTTGCAGTTAAATCTACTGAGCCCACCTATATGAAAAATAACAGATATTATTTTGGCTTGAGCTAGTTATCTAATAAAAAAGTATTGTGTTTTTCTTGTTGTTCTTTAAGATTTATGAAAAGAAAAGAAAATGAGAAGATGGCCGCATAGGAACAGCTCCAGTCTCCATCTCCCAGCGCGAGTGACACACAAGACTGGTGATTTCTGCATTTTCAACTGAGGTACTGCGGTCATCTCACTTGGGAGTGCCGGACAATCGGTGCTGGTCAGCTGCTGCAGCCTGACCAGCGAGAGCTGAGGCAGGGCGAGGCATTGCCTCACCTGGGAAGCGCAAGGGGGAAGGGAGTCCCTTTTCCTAGCCAGGGGAACTGAGACACACAACACCTGGAAAATCAGGTAACTCCCACCCCAATACTGCGCTGTAAGCACACCGGCACACCAGGAGAATATATCCCACACCTGGCCGGGAGGGTGCATGCCCACGAAGCCTCCCTCCTTGCTAACACAGCAGTCTGCGGCAATCTAACCACAAGGCAGCAGCGAGGCTGGGGGAGGGGCGCTCGCCATCACTGAGGCTTAAGTAGGTAAACAAAGCCGCTGGGAAGCTCGAACTGGGTGGAGCTCACAGCAGCTCAAGGAAATCTGCCTGTCTCTGTAGACTCCGCCTCTGGGGAAAGGGCACAGCTAAAGCAGCAGAGGCCTGGCAGACACGAACGACTCTGTCTGACAGCTTTGAAAAGAGCAGTGGATCTCCCAACACGGAGGTTGAGATCTGAGAAGGGGCAGACTGCCTGCTCAAGTGGGTCCCTGACCCCTGAGTAGCCTAACTGGGAGACATCCCCCACTAGGGGCAGTCTGACACCCCACACCTCACAGGGTGGAGTACACCCCTGAGAGGAAGCTTCCAAAGCAAGAATCAGACAGGTGCCCTCGCTGTTCAGCAATATTCTATCTTCTGCAACCTCTGCTGCTGATACCCAGGCAAACAGGGTCTGGAGTGGACCTCAAGCAATCTCCAACAGACCTATAGCTGAGGGTCCTGACTGTCAGAAGGAAAACTATCAAACAGGAAGGACACCTATACCAAAACCCCATCAGTAGGTCACCATCATCAAAGACCAGAGACAGATAAAACCACAAAGATGGGGAAAAAGCAGGGCAGAAAAGCTGGAAATTCAAAAAATAAGAGCGCATCTCCCCCTGCAAAGGAGCACAGCCCATCGCCAGCAACGGATCAAAGCTGGTCAGAGAATGACTCTGACGAGATGAGAGAAGAAGGCTTCAGTTCATCAAACCTCAAAGAGCTAAAGGAGGAATTACGTACCCAGCGCAAAGAAACTAAAAATCTTGAAAAAAGAGTGGAAGAATTGACAGCTAGACTAATTAATGCAGAGAAGGTCATAAACGAAATGACAGAGATGAAAACCATGACACGAGAAATACGTGACAAATGCACAAGCTTCAGTAACCGACTCGATCAACTGGAAGAAAGAGTATCAGTGATTGAGGATCAAATGAATGAAATGAAGCGAGAAGAGAAACCAAAAGAAAAAAGAAGAAAAAGAAATGAACAAAGCCTGCAAGAAGTATGGGATTATGTCAAAAGACCAAATCTACGTCTGATTGGGGTGCCTGAAAGTGAGGGGGAAAATGGAACCAAATTGGAAAACACTCTACAGGATATCATCCAGGAGAACTTCCCCAACCTAGCAGGGCAGGCCAACATTCAAATTCAGGAAATACAGAGAACGCCACAAAGATACTCCTCCAGAAGAGCAACTCCAAGACACATAATTGCCAGATTCACCAAAGTTGAAATGAAGGAAAAAATCTTAAGGGCAGCCAGAGAGAAAGGTTGGGTTACCCACAAAGGGAAGCCCATCAGACTGACAGCAGATCTCTCGGCAGAAACTCTACAAGCCAGAAGAGAG
>NC_045440.1:7820502-7831005 GCF_002776525.5 Piliocolobus tephrosceles | reverse complement strand
CATAGGTGGGAACTGAACAATGAGTTCACTTGGACTCGGGAAGGGGAACATCACACACTGGGGCCTATCATGGGGAGTGGGGAGGGGGGAGGGATTGCATTGGGGAGTTATACCTGATATAAATGATGAATTGATGGGTGCTGACGAGTTGATGGGTGCAGCACACCAACATGGCCCAAGTATACATATGTAACAAACCTGCACGTTATGCACATGTACCCTAGAACTTAAAGTATAATAAAAAAAAAAAAAAGAAAAGAAAATGACTAAAGACATGCAAATAAAGATTTTTTAAGTGAAATTTTGCTAGGTCATTTTTTAAAACGTCATTTTAAGATCAAAAAGGACTCTTAAAAATACTGCATGCACCATGCCATATCTTGGTGGCATAAAGTAGAAATTTGTGATAGAACTTCAACCTATTTGGATATGGTAAAGAAAAGATAACTAAAAGAAAGGAAAGGAGTTTATAACCTTCCTGGAGAGGGGTGACCATCCCCTCAAAGTAGGACAGTATTTTGGCCAAAATAAATAGGTCCACAAAGAAAATATTCTGTGCTCAAAGGAGCACTGATGTTTATTGCTGTAAAACTATGTCAGTACATGTAACAATGTTATGCAGAGTTCCTACAAACCCAGGATTCCTTCACGTTCCTCAAGCCACACGGGCTGATGGAAACATCTCAGGGCCCAGCTCTGCTCTTCCTCACTCCCTGTGGCCCTTATCTATTTTAAAATGCTGATTTAAGTTTTTTTTTTTTTTTTTTTCCATAGGTAATTGGGGAACAGGTGTTATTTGATTACATAAGTGAGTTCTTTAGTGGTGGTTTGTGAGATTTTGGTGCACCCATCACCCAAGCAGTATACCCTTCACCCAGTTTGTAGTCTTCTATCCCTCAACTCCTTCCCATCCTTTCTGCCTGAGTCCCCAAGGTGTATTGTGCCATTCTTATGCCTTTGCACCCTCATAGCTTAGCTCCTGCTTATGAGTGAGAACACACAATGTTTGGTTTTCCATTCCTGAGTTACTTCACTTAGAATAATAGTCTCCAGTCTCATCCAGGTTGCCATGAATGCCATTAATTCATTCCTTTTTATGGCCGAGTAGTATTCCATCCTACACACACACACACACACACACACACCACAGTTTCTTTTTCCACTCTTTGATTGATGGGAATTTGGGTTGTTTCTAAAGAGCGAGCCTAGCCAAGTTGTTTTCCTGCTTAACCATCTTTTCAGTTTTCTAAGCCCTTTCGGAGCAAAGCCATCTTTGCCAGGAGGGCAGGCAGGGTGCTCCCACTCCCCACCCTGAGTCCACCTTCTCCCCTTCTCACCCTAGTGGTCACACACACTAGGTTCTCGTGTGTTCCTGTGCCTGTCCTGTCTTGTCTCTGCTCTTCCAGATACCCCTCCCCACACACCTGGGTTTCCTCACCCTCTACCCTCTGTTTCGAGGAAGACCTGCTCCCCAAAGCCATCCCTGACATCAGCCCCACTTCCCTCTGCTGAAGCCTCCACCACAGAGCCACACATTGCCATGCAGATGCCCGCTTTGGCGTTTGCTTTGCTTCTACTTTGGGTGTCTGCAAACTGCAGCTCATGGTCCACATCCAATCTGTGCCTGCTTTCTTGGTAAGGCCTCGTAAGAATTATTTCTATGTTCTGAAAGGGTTGTGGAGACCACAAAAGGGAAGTGTGCCAGTGACTGTGTGTCCTGTAAAACCTAAACCATTTATTATCTTGTCCTTTACAGAGAAGCTCGCCAGCTCCTGTTCTAGGCCAAGTGGTCTCAGTGGGCAGATTTAGGCCTTATTCTACACTGGCCTGGAGATGGGAGGCTATGGTTTGAATGTTTATGGCCTTTGAGGCTCACGTGGAAACTCAGTCCCTGATGCGGCAGCATTGAGAGAGGGACCATTAAGAATAGGTTGGGTTGTGAGGGCTCTCCTTTCTTGGATGGATAAATTCATTCATGGATGAATGGATTAATGCATTAATTTGTTAACGAATTACTGGATTATTGTAAGAGTGAGGCTTTTTAAAAACAGGAGGAGAAATCTCAGCTAACATGATGGGAGAAATCTAGGAGAAATCTAGCTAGTCCCCTTCACCACCAGATGCCCTGTGCTGCCTTGGGCCTCTACAGAAAGTCCCCACCAGCAAGAAGGCCATCCCCAGATACAGTCTCCTGACTCTGAGCTTTTCAGCTTCCATAACTGTAAGTAACACATTCCCTTTCTCTATAAACCACCCAATTTCAGGTATTCTGTTACAAGCAACGGACGGTGGACTAAGATATGGTCCAAGTGTAACAAATGTAGTTTGAATAAATCAATAAGTCAACAAGTAGATTTCCTGAACGAAAAATCAGGCAATGGAAATAATTAGATATCTTGGATCTAGACATAAAGAGTTAATATATGTGTTGCTAATGTTTTAATGCTCACCTTCTTACATTTAACTCTGATTTCTTGTTTCAGATTGAAAATCATTCTAAGTAAAAGGCGAGAAAGAAGAAAGCAAAGCACACAGCCGATAAAAAAGGGTCCTGTTGGGATCATCCATGTATGCAGCCCCAAAATCTAGGAGCCAGGCTTCACCTTTTGATTCTGATTCTCCCGTAATCAGCCCATCAGCAGGTATTCTAATGTCTCTTCCTTTAGAAGACATCCTATGTCTCACCGCTTATCACCAGGCCACCATGGCTGCCCTCTCCCATTTTCTCCAGTAATTCCCCCCTTTTTGGTGTTTCTTGGACACAGCAAACTCATTCCTACTCCAGGGCCTTGACTCCCCCTGGACCAATCTTCCCCCTTCCCCATCTTCACAACCTCCAAGGCATGGCTCAGCAGACAGCCCTCAATATAATCTTTTCGAAGTGTTTTAATTGACACATAGTGGCTTGCATATTGAAGGGGTGCACAGTGATGTTGCCATACATATAAGGTATAGTGATTAGATCAGGGTGATGAGCATATCCAGCATCTCAAACACTTACCTTGTGGGTGCGTCATCCCTAAGTTCCTTTCTCTGACCTCATCAGTCTCCACCCCTTCGCTCAGTGCTGCTTCCTTATTTACTGGTTGGCTTTCCTTAGCCACTATGACCCCTGAAATCTTGCTATTTGCTTGCCTATTTTCCACTTCGCGCCTCCTTGAAAAGAAGCTTCACGGCCAACTAGGCTTGCACCCCATGTTCCTATAACCTTCCTGGTTATATTCACAGATAGGCACGTCATGAATACTTGCTGGATGGAAGAGTGAATATACGGGTAAATAGGGTGTATGCAATATGCGTTCCTATGTTGCCAATCTCTGCTTCCACTTGAAAACAGGAGTATGGCATCGTGCAAATGTGTCTCTGCTTTCCTCTCATCAGACAACTAACCACTTCTTAACTTGAAATGAACACAGTCAGACCCTTTTCTGAAAACTCTCCAGCTACGCATTAGTCTGGATCAGCCTAAATCTAATTGTAATTGCCACTCTCGCCATGCCGTGAGAGCTGATGGCAGGACAGTGCAGCAGTTAAGAGGGTAGACTTGACCTCTTTGTGATTCAGTTTTCTTATCTTTAAAAAAGAAACACTAATGTAGCCAATGGCACAGGACGTTCGAAGATTCAGTGAGATCATGAATATAATTACTTAAAGTTTCTAAAGCATGTGAATTTATCGAGAAATATTAACTAATATCTTGTGGCATTTTTTTCTATATTATAGCACTGTCATATTCAAACTCTATTCTTGAAACATTTCAAAATTTCAATCAATGAGTGAATGTTTTGAAAGCCAACATACACTTTAGAATTTGTGAGTCATTGGTTTGAAGCCTAAGAGTAGATGCACGGGGTAAGTGCTTTAGGTTGTAGTAAACTGAAATTAACTAATCTGCACACTGAGAACTAAGGAGAAAAGAACACATTTTACCAAATACGTAACTTTTATTGTGACTGTTTGATAAGACCCTTTACGGCCCTAACCACTGCTTCTATATGGGTAAAGCTCTCTTTTCAGAATTGTCTTTTAGTAAAGATACATATATATGGTGTGTGTGTGTGTATATATACATATATATATCTTTAAACATTTGCTTTAAACATACATATTTACTATTTATTTATATTTATTACATGTACTAAATATTACATGTCATAAATAAATAAAAAAATATTTATGACATGTAATAAAGACATGACTGATGATAAAGAGTGATTGCAGTCTGTTATATCACTTGTATGCTAAAGTCCATGACAAGCTTCGATAATATAATGTTCTCTGCAATGTGATCACGCTGAGTGTGACATGTGGTACCTGTGTCAGCTCAGACGTGGCTTTAGCTACTGAGAGATGAGGCTGCCACTGTTGCTGTAATGTGATCACGCTGAGTGTGGCATGTGGTACCTGTGTCAGCCCAGACGTGGCTTTAGCTACTGAAAGATGAGGCTGCCACTGTGGGAGCTGAGGACTGATTGGGATCACACAGTGGCAGAAACATAGGAACTCCAGAAGTTTTGTAGAAAATGTTTAAAAAATAGAGATTTTGCAGACACATGTTCTGTATTGTGACAACAAATGGTAAAATTCTTAGAACGATGAGAGGGAAAAAATTCTCCTTTATGGAGGCACTTTGAATTCATCCTAACCTCTAAGAGAAAGAGATGAGATTTTCCACACAAAGAGAGTACTATCTGTGGAAAAGACAACATTCTGATTTAGAAGAAAGGGCTGAAGGAATTACAAAAAAGTGTATCGACACAGAAAGCTTGAAAATTCATCTAAATATGCATCATCCACGTGGCTTGATAAAATAAGGTCAGCTTATTCTCTTTATTTTTGCATATTGATAAATTAAAGAAAATGAAATCTCCATGACATTTTGTAAGTATTACATGCTAAAATAAATAGTTCCTAAAAATGTGTGTATTTTTAAAAGGTATTGTTGTTAGGCAGTTATAAAGAGTCCTCTGACCTGTGATAACTGCCTTTATATCTCAGAAAACATTGCTAAGGAGACTCAAAAGCTTTTTTGAATTGGGTTAGCCAAGACAAACACAAAGTGGGGGACATTGTGGTTCTGGAAATATAAGGCATTTTAAGGAATTAAGAGGACTCAAATGTAATGCGTATTCTACAGAGATCCTTTCTGTTCCAACAGTATTTACATCAACATAGTTTGTTCACATACTCCATTTGGGTCTGAAGTTTTAGACTATGAAATGATCTACATAAAGTACGCTTTTACTTTATATGAATTTTGTTGACACAACAACAGTGCTGCTTTTTAATACAGAAGAATAAGAAGAATTTTCATTAATTTTAAAATTATATTTTTATAATTTATATTCTTTTAAATTGTTATAAAAGATTTACTTACTTAATACAAAAGTACATTATTCCACTTTCTTGAGAATTAATGGAGACAGGAAATCTGTTATAATTTTCGAGAAAACACAGAAGAGGATTTATATTTCAGAAGTAGTCCACCACATATTTAGACCTGTCACTTACTGTCAATTACTGGTAATTTTGCAGAAGAATACTGAAGAGTTGAATATATTCAAGCAATAAAATATTATTCTTAAAACCAATCAACCAACCAACTAAAAAAGAAATTGTGGACAAGAAAAAAAGAAAAGACCTACTCTGAATATCTTTCATCGGTTTCAGGCTGTGCTAAATGCAGTGTGATATTACTTTATGGATTTATGAGACGATACATAAGGTAGGCTTTCACTAATGTAGCCGTAGTTCAGACCTCCAGGCACACCATCAGCACACGCTTGGTGAATGGAGATATGCAAGCCAATTTCAGGAATTTTTATAATAATTTGAGAGGTCATTAACTGCCTTTTTTAGATAAATTGTTTCGTGAAACAGACAGTGTGTGACAGGCTGAGCTGATTCATGATCTAATCCTATATCTATTCAGTTCCTCAGTTTCTTCCCTATTATGAGAAAAATTTGGAAGAGATTTTCATAAGAGAGCTGCCTCAAATCAACCATACTGTAAAAGCAGGATTGCTGCTGTGCCACAGACTTGGAATATCCAACAACTACAGCTCTAACTGTATCAGAACATTAACCATAATTATGATGGCCCTCACAGCATCGCTAATGATAGCAAAATCTTGAAAACAACTTGACTATATGTTAACTTGGGATAGGGAAACAAATTTTAGTACGTCCATAGTTACAAATGTTCTGAAGACATTAAAATAGGTGAAGTAGACATATAAATTAATAGATCTAGAGAGATGTTTATGTTTTATTAAGTGAAAAATAGGCAAATAGTTTCACAGAATAATATTTATGGTATTTGTGTCACTCTTAGAAAGGATTAAAAACACACATATGCCACACACATACACATGCATATCGACAATAGTTATATTTAAATGGTCATGTAAAAGCAGACTTCTATGTAATGGGACAAAGTAGAATTTAATTTGTACATTAGATGATGGAATTATGGGTGAAATTTGCTTTCTCTAGGATTGGTTTTATTTTTCAAAAAAATTAAACATTATAGTTTTGAAAGATGGGATGTGGATGTGTGTGCTCTTAGCTTACATTACACGTTCTTCATGACTGTATTTAATGCATGTCTAAGCTCATGCTTTTTATACAAGTGAAAAATATACAAAAAGAAGGTAGACAAGGCCGGGCGCGGTGGCTCAAGCCTGTAATCCCAGCACTTTGGGAGGCCGAGACGGGCGGATCACGAGGTCAGGAGATCGAGACCATCCTGGCTAACATGGTGAAACCCGTCTCTACTAAAAAATACAAAAAATTAGCCGGGCGAGATGGCGGGCGCCTGTAGTCCCAGCTACTCGGGAGGCTGAGGCAGGAGAATGGCGTAAACCCGGGAGGTGGAGCTTGCAGTGAGCCGAGATCGCGCCACTGCACTCCAGTCTGGGCGACAGAGCGAGACTCCTCCGTCTCAAAAAAAAAAAAAAAAAAAAAAAAAGAAGGTAGACAAGAAGAAATTTTTATGGCCATAGCCACTTAAGGTAAAAAATATTTTATTTTTCTTTATAAGAACAGTGAAAAGACAAGCTGATGAGAAGACACATTTGGAAGTGGTAGGAAATACCTTAAACGGGATCCAGACTAGTTCAACATGAAGTCACAAGAGTGAGAAACAACTAGGGAAGACACGCTGGCTGGTGAGGGCTGTGAACGAAGTTGGGATTGAGGAGGAAGACAAGGAAGCCCCCATCCTGGGGTCTGGGGAGAGCCTGGAGCTGAGGGAGCAGAGAACAAGGTCACAGACACCCCACATTGAGGGGAAGGGAGGGTAGAAGGGAAGCAAGGCCACAGAACTGTGGAATTGAGATAATTGGTACCCCCAGCTCCCGCTCTGTTGGAAACCATGAAGAAGCTACGGCGCCCCTAACAAGGCACAGTGTGGCCAGGCCAAAGCTGATCTGAGCCGGTGGGAGAAACAGCCCATGAACAGCAGCACCTTAGTTTTCTTGAGCTTGAGAGTTTTTTTCTTAGCCTAGCTTTGTTAATCAGAATGTTGAGAGCTTCAGAACTTCCATAGAAAGTCAGAGAGGGGGAGGGAGTAAATCTACAAAGTGAGCAGAAGAGATTTCAACAGGGTGTCAAGCGAGCTGGATCCGGGCAGGCCAAGAGTGCTGTGCGAACAGCCAGCAGGCAGGGAGCCCCCTGCAGGGGTGACAGCATCAGTGGAACTCAACAGTAACCTGGCAAGCAGGTAGACAGGGCAAGTGGGTCAGGAGTGTTAAAGAGAAACGCAGACACCTGGGCTCTTGTCCGAAGCAGGAAACACCACACAGGCTGAGGAGCAAGGGAAGAAGACTGTATGAGAAGTCCACCGCCAGGGAAGGCTAAGGAGCCTGGAGAGCCCTTGGCAGGTGCAGTGGTAGGACCCTTGACAGGCAAACCCTGGCAGGCGTTATTAAATTATGAGGAAAACCTAGGCCAGAAAACAAGCAGAACAGGGAGAAATGTGTCTGGGAGGTGGAGGGAAAGATGGATGGGAGCTTTCGTGAGCAGTACGGAGGCTCACCGAGGTTTCATTCTGTTCTTGGGACACCATCAGGGTATTTCCGGTGTGGTCATTGATGACCACAGTCTGAACGCTGTAAGGATTCAGCCAAATCATCCCACCTGCTCTTCCTGATCAGGGCTGGTCGGGGCAGGTGGCCCTGGCAGGTCAGAAGGTGGAGGTGAAGTGGGATATCAACAGGTTTAAATTCCATGCAGTGAGCCCCATTTTCAAAAATTTCACAACTGGATGAACATACACACTTGTTTCACTGAAACTTTTGTATAACTTTATTTCATTTTCTTTAATTCGACAGGACAAACTTATTTTACATATAAATTTAAAGTAAATACGGAGGTACATGTACACTTGCATCTGATAACTTTTAATTTAAATATGAAGGTGCATAAAATAAAATATGTGCCTATCGTAATTTGAGTTTTCTGTTCATTTCCCATTCATTTAATTCTGTATCTATAATTTCAGATAGATAGGTAGATAGATGTATGTTAATAGACAAAATCTTCGGTACCAAATGTTTTTCTATGAAATATGCATAGTGGAGCATTTTCATCATACTGCTTAGGGTTCTAGAAGTCAGTCAAATGTGATATTAATACAGCTCCCATAAAGCAAATATTTGAATAGATTTTGTTCTCCCGATTTTATATGACAGAATATTAAAACTGGTGATTTAAATCCCATGCAAGGACAGAACAAATAGAATATAGAGGAATTTGACATTAACTTTTTTCGCTCTAGATATTCTTAAATATGTATTATCCCATATTCCACTTACTAACATAAGACTCCTCACAAAACCCAGTAGCACAAAACAGAGGACCTACTCAATGTCATCAATTTCCTAAGTGGATTTCATAAACACGTAACGCTTAATTATGAAGACTTTTGTTTGTTGTGGTAAAAGTTAGGAGTGATCCTGGGGGTTGTGATAATTTGTTCGGTCCTTAAGCCAAAATTATCAAACAAAACACAAACTTCTTTTTCATACACACATTCTCTCTCTCTCTCTCTCTTTCAGAAATGGAAAAGTTCAATATCACTGTATTATTTAGGGCTGGCACAAAATAATAACCCACAGTAGTGGGTGCTGCCTGCGCCACCTGTTAACGAGGATAATGGTAATTGTATCTCTCTACTGTAAGCACCTTTAAATGAAAGGTGTGACTTAACATTTAACTTCTCCTCTCTCAAAGCTTTATCAGATTTCAAGCCTAGCTGCTCAGCCTCTGATCATAGAAAGAGTGCCAAAAGAGTTGACCTTGGTGGACACCCCTTGCCCTTCACTGCCACAGGGCTTACCCCCATGGACAGATCTTAGTACTCTTCACACTTCACAGGAGAGCTACAAAAACAATTAGCAGGTCATAAATGCAGTTTTCAAATACGCACGTAAAGCCTCACTTAGAGAACTGCTAAGTCAAGCAGAACCCAGCACCCAGTCCTTTGCAGTATCCTCTTTGTAATCTGCACATTGGTGCAAACTGCAGGGTAACAGCACCATCGAAAACACCGAATGGCAAGTGCAATGGAACACAATACAGCGGCCAACTGCATGCCAAATATTACCGACAACTGAGTTTCACTGTGACAAACATATTTTGTGTGTTACATTCAGAACACATTTCTATGAAAATAATGTTTTGTTTCTCTGGATATGTATTAGTACAATATATTTGACTATTTTTAGGACCCAAATAATAAGTAGATTTGTGGGATTCATGGCTTAGAGATAGCTGTACACATTTGTAACAAAAAGCCTTTAATTATGGCAGACCGTCTCTCCCTCTCTGGTGTGGTAAGACATTCCAAGCTTGGCCATTATTACCATCATTTATTCATGACCATTTATGGGTCTTCACTATTTGCCAAACACTGTGCACAAGACTGGAAATTCAAAGAGGTTTTAGACATAGGCTTCCTTCAAAAGATAATTTAAACAACATGTCTCATTACGTGCCATTAAGAAACAAACAAAAACTCTTTTAAAAAGAGGCACAGTGTTTCCTTTTAGAGGTGAGCAAGTCCTGAATTGGCCCCAACAGCCTCTCACTGCTTGGGGCTTTCTTTCCTCTGCCTCGAGGCCCTATCTCCTGCCTTCTGTGGAAATGCTTGGATCATGGAGATAATCATTTTACAATTCTCTCCACAGCAAAACACATCACAGCTTCCTCTACCTGTGGATACTTTCCTCTTAGTCCCCTAGAAGGTGACACAGGTTTTGGTTTACCTGGGACAGATACAGTCTTTGGTTGTTTCTAGGTTGATTATTTATAGCATTATCACCCTTTACTGCAAAGGTAACTTAAGGGTAATAATGCCATTGGTTCAGCATTTGGATCAGATAATAAATTATACGGCCAACTGCCTAAATAGTTTGTTGGTTTGCAAGAACATTGTGGAATATGTGCTATTACTCCAATGATAAATGGTGCCTCGATAGCACCCTGAGTCCACTCCTCCAA
>NC_045440.1:7814507-7820492 GCF_002776525.5 Piliocolobus tephrosceles | reverse complement strand
GAATTCTGCCTCACTAGCACCCCGTGTCCACTCCTCTAATGATGAATGGTGCCTCACTAGTACCCCATGTCCACTCCTCCAGTGATGAATGGTGCCTCAGTAGCACCCTGTGTCCACTCCTCCAATGATGAATGGTGCCTCACTAGTACCCCGTGTTCACCTGCCACCCTGTGGTTGCTCACGGTGTCTGAAAAGGAAAGTGTCCTGGGGCAGCGCCATGATTCGAGGTCCCAGAGTAACCCAGTATAACGGCAGAATTGGAATGAAAAGATACATGCCTAGAAATGAGACTGCTGTGGTGGTCTGGTGACCTGTCATGAAAGATGGGGGTGCTGTGTGAAGGACCATGGAGAAGTATCGAAGGATATCATGCTGAAGAATAACTAACATCCTCTGATTTTAACTTTGCTATCAACGCTGTGTGTGTGTACCCTGTGGCAGGAACTTTTGTGAGCTCTATTTTACCATATGGTATGTGTTTGGGCAATAAGTATCAATATTTCAAATGTGCAACAACATTACCATAATTCTAATTCAAAGACTTAGTCCTGTGGAAATAATTGCCATTGGTGTGAATATGAAGATAGCCATGGAATGATTGTCTGTGATTTCAAAGACTAGGCATTGTCTGAACAGGGGTTTAAAGGAGTAAGCTGATGGAAAGAAATACTAAGTAGCCATTACAATTAACAAAATGCATCTGGGAATATATTCAATATACTGTAAAGAGGCAAAGCAATCTGTAAATGTGTGGAACATCATCTAAAATTTAAAGACACTGTTAAGAAGAAGAACAAGGAGGAGGAGAAGGAAGAGGAAAAATGGAAGATGATAAAGGAAAAGAATTGGGTTTTTGTGTTTACAAACACAGAGACACAAGTCTTAAAAATAGGTACCCACAATTACAATCACTGATTACCTTCAGATTAAAGCATTTCAAGATCTTCACTTTTTTCTCTGTATTTGCCTATAGTATATCATGTTTAAAATAACGATCACATATTGATTTTATTTTATACATGTATCTACATTTTTAGAAAGTACATTTCAGATTTATTGTGGAAGATAAATTAGGAAATGGAGAGTGAGGACAGACAAACAGCTACCAGCGATTAAAACAAAGCACATGGCAAGACTACTAAGAGGCCCCTAGAGTGGACACAGCGAGCGTGGAAGAGGGGTTGAAGCCAAAAGACATCCAAGAGGTGAAGGAGTGATTGCTTAGCTGGAGGTGACAGAGGAGGAAAGCCATGCGGAACGAAGGTGGGTTTTCTGGATTTCCTAACAAGATGAGTGACCAGGGTAAGGGATTCAGTGTGGAGGCAAATTGGTGACTGAGAGACAACTGCTTTTTTTCTGGATCTGATCACTACAAAAGACACCCAGAGATTCCAGGACCCATTTGAACTTGTGGTGCTCGCTTCAGCAAAGGTGATCACATAACTTATCTCTGTAGAAATCATGGGATGCAAAGAAATTCAAGGTCCAAAGAAGAAATTATATTAATAGAAGGATAATATTAATAGTAGCAATGCTAATTACTTAGAAGCATTTCCACGTGCATCGTTTCTCCGAGAAACACAGAAATGATACCATTAGTGAAGGTGCCTATCATTATCATCATCACAGTTACATGGCGTATAAGGACATTGAGAGTCAAGAATTTCAGTGTCTTTTCCAAGATGAAATAGCTACAAAATAGGCAAAGTCAAGATGGGAGCTCAGATCTGTGAACTCCAAATTGATTCTTCTCATGCTGTATTAGTGCCCTAGAAGAAACCTAGACCTTGAAAGCATGTATTTGGGAAAAGGCAGTCCCTCTGCATTCTAAATGACTCTTAAAGTGAATGGGAGAGGAAGAAGGAATGAAAAGGCTAGAGAAAAAGGGGAATGAGATGGTGGGATGATACAAAAACCTAGATATTTCTATTGTCTTTTACTGTCTTCACGGCAACCATGAATTTCTCTCATGGTACTTTTTGACATAAATTAGTGGAAACTAATCATCACTAGCAGCCTTTCAGGAGAACTTTTTGGCTATATATCTCCTTGATTTGACCTTATCTAGCTAGAGAAGGCAATTTCATTTATCCTCTGTAACACAATGGCGTAGGGTAAAGGGTCTTTTGTAGGATCTCGTCACCATTTACTGATTGATTCTTCCGGTTCCTATCTACCTCCATGTTACAGACACCTCACATTGCATTTAGAATCCAGACTCACAGAGCACCCCAATGGCTTAGGGTAAAGGGTCTTTTGTAGGATTTCGTCACCATTTACTGATTGATTCTTCCAATTCCTATTTACCTCCATGTTACAGACGCCTCACATTGCATTTAGAATCCAGACTCACAAAGCGCCCCAGTGGGCAGTCAAAATTACATTGACCACTCATGGTTTAAATAACAGCAACAAGACTGCAGGCAGTGTATACACACATGAAAAAATGCCCATCACTAATCGTCAAAGAAATGCACATGAGAACCACAATGAGATGCCATCTCACACCAGTCAGCATGGCTATTATTAAAATGTCAAACAGTAATAAATGTTGGCAAGGATGTGGAGAAAGGCAACACTGTTGGTAGAAATGTAGATTAGTAGGCCTCTATGGAAAACAGTTTGGAGGTTTCTCAAAGAACTAACACTGGAACTCCCACTTCACTCAGCAACCCTACTACTAGGTATCTACTCAAATGAAAGGAAATCATTCTATGAAAAAGACACCTGCACTCGTATGTTCATTATACAGTATTCGCAGTAGCAAAGTCATAGAATCAACCTAAGTGTCCAACAATGGTTAATTAGATAAAAAAAAAATGTGGTATCTTTACACCATGGATTCCACACAGTCATAAAAATAATAAAATAATACGTTTCTTGGCAACATGGATAGAACTGAAGGCCATTATCCTAAGCAAAATAATCCAGAAATCGAAAGTCAAATACCACATGTTCTCAATTATAAATGGGAACCAAACAGTGGGTACACATGGAGATAAGGATGGCAACAACAGACACTGGACACTCTGAAAGTGAGGACAGAGGCAGGAGAGCAAGGCTTAAAACCTGCACACTGGGTACCATGTTGATATTCAGGTGATGGGTGTACTAGAAACCACAACCCCACCACAATGTAGTGTATCCATGTGACAAAACTAGACATACATCTGCTATAAAAATTCTAACAATTAAAATTAAAAACAGAAAAAGAAAAAAGTAGTACCTATAAAGTTAGTCCCTGCGGAAGGAGAGGAGATGTATGGCCATTCAGGCAGGCAGGGGCTGGCATTCACAGAGAGGAAGCCATCCCCAGGGGCTTCTGCAGAAGCGAGGGATGCAGACCATCTGCTGTGAGCTACGTGTGCCTGTGTGCACTGCAGGGCTTGCCTTCTCCGCTACGTCAGAAACTTTGTGAAGGAGGAGCCTTGACTTTACAGATCACTACCACTCATCTCATAAAACACGGTGCAGGTTTAGAGTAAAAATTCAGTACATTCTTACAGATGGACACAATTATATGAGGGAAAGTAACAGCCAACCCACAAAGAAAAAAAAATCTACTATAAATAATACAGTAGTAGGTGGGGAAAGACGGAAAGTGAGATGTTAAAATAATGATGTAGAATAGAGATTTGTATCATATTCGTTAAAGGAAGTCTAGTGGCATGAAGGCTACAAAACATCAACCGATGAGCGAGTTGTAGAATCTGGAAGACTTGGGAATCCTCCTTTCCTCCATCTGCATCTTGTTCAGTATTACTGACAGGACACACACACACACACACACATGCACACACACACGCACATGTACACATATGTGCACATACACACACAGACATATGTATGCACACAAACACACATTAAGGTTGAACACAGATGAGTGCCAGCCATAGCAATCCAAAATTTATTTTAGCCTACTTGGCAAAATCAAAAGTTCCCCACTTAAAATCCTCCCTTAATATGCTTATTTTTTAATCTCAGTAAAATTTTATTTCTAGAAATTTTTCTGAAGGCAAATATCCTGGATCTGTGAAAAAATTTATCCGCCGGGAATTTAAAGACACTATTATAGTTAATAATGAAAAAAAATCACAAAGACTTATATGTTAAACAAGTGATTGGTTAAAAATAATAATATGGAGCCTATTGGAGGGTGGAAGTGGGAGGAGGAAGAGGATCAAGAAAAACAACCAATGGGCACTAGACTTAATTCCTGGGTGATGAAGTAACCTGCACAACAAACCCCCATGACACAAGTTTACCGATGTAACAAAACTGCACATGTTCGCCTGAACTTAAAAGTTTTAAAAAAATCCATTTAGCAATTATTTTTAATTGAATTATGTCAGCATAGAACTGTGTTCACAAGATAATATGAAGTCAAAAAGAAAGTAAAAGCATGTAGAATGCAATGTCATTCTTTGCCAGGTCATGATCTGGGAGGGAGAAGTTATACGTGGTTGTAATTTTTCTTCATTTTATAAATATTTTCAAGAATTTATTTATCCCCCCCATTTCATTCTCCTAACATATTTGGTACCATTTGAATATGTTTTATTTAGTTAGGTTTTTTTGTTTATTTTCTAATATCTTCCTTCTAAAGTGACATCTCTGCACAAACCAGGATTTTAGTGACTTTTCTCACACTCCTTCCGAGTTATCAAAGAGCGTGTAATTTAAACAATTGCTGAATATAAAAGGTTTTTCTTTGTTTTTGTTACTCATATCATTACTACTGTACTTAAGAAAAATACTAAAAATGAGAAAAATTGTAAAAAAAAGTTCAAATGCATAAAATAAATAGGTAACATATTAAAAGGTATATATATATATATATGTTTGTGTGTGTATATATATACACACACATATATACACACATATATATAAAGTGACCACACCTAAGACCTGTAAAACTTACTGAGCTCCAAAGAAAATACGTATTTACATCTCCCTGTATCGTAAACCATATAAACACACACATCTTACTCATAGAAAACAAAACAAAAACAAACAAGTAAAAACATTTTTTCACCTGGCCAGGCACAGTGGCTCATGCTTGCAATCTTAGCACTTTGGGAGGCCAAGGCGGGTGGATCACAAGGTCAGGAGTTCGAGACCAGCCTGGACAACACAGTGAAACCCTGTTTTTACTAAAAATACAAAAATTAGCTAGGTGGGTTGTAGGCGCCTGTAATCACAGCTACTCGGGAGGCTGAAGCAGGAAAATTTCTTGATCTCGGGAGGCAGAGGCTGCAGTGAGCCAAGATTATGCCATTGCACTCCAGCCTAGGCAATAGAGCTAGACTCCGTCTCAAAAAAAACACAGACAAACAAACACATTTTTAAACCTTTTTGTCATGAATACTAACGTTCATTATTTTGAGTATATTCTGAGTATGCAATCATTAAAGTTCTGTCTTTTTAAGCTACTTTTATTTTATGTGATTTATAGTTATATATGTTTTGGGGGTACACGTGATATTTTGGTATGTGTATATGACGCATAATAATCGAACAGTGTAACTAGGATACTCAGTTCAAACATGTATCTTTCTTTGTGTTTGGAAGATTAAAATTTTTCTCTTATAGCTATTTTGAAATATATACTACATTATCATTAACTATAATTTTCCTACTGTAATATTGAATACTAGAATTTTTTCCTTCTCCCTAACTTAAGCAACTTTTATTTAGAAAAAACAAAAAACTGAGTAAATCCTATAAACTTTTCTCCCAGGATGTTACCCGAATTTTTTGTCTTTCTCAGTGTCCATAAATAACTCCTACACAAGCCTAGACATTCATTCACTCACACCTGCTAAATAGTTGCGGGTCTACTGTCTACAGCTGTGCCGTCATGTCATTATTTACCTCTTTAATGCTTTACCTTGTATACTGATGAGGGATTAGTCTTCCTAGAAATACTGGCTCCACAGTGTAGAGTGTGTGTGTGTGTGTGTGTGTGTGTGTGTGTGTGTGTGT
>NC_045440.1:7777071-7814497 GCF_002776525.5 Piliocolobus tephrosceles | reverse complement strand
ACTGATGAGGGATTAGTCTTCCTAGAAATACTGGCTCCACAGTGTAGTGTGTGTGTGTGTGTGTGTGTGTGTGTGTGTAATTCATGTTTGCAAGCAAATCAAAAGCATGGACCTTGTTTTCTATTTCATTTCTCAGTTCCAAGAGGAGGTAGTAAAAATAAATCCATTTAGTTCCAAAAGTTAAGAACTGGGGTGTTATAAGAAAATCAATTCAGCAGAAAGAGGAGAATGTACGTGCCACTGCGGCAGAAAAACCAACCAACCAACCAACCAAACAAACAAACAAAAACCACAACCAATTTTGAAAAGGGTGATGACAGAGGCATGAGAAGGAAGTTGTCACCAAAGCCGAACTTGGTTTATGAAAAAAGTTGCAACTATGAAGCAGCAGTAACAGGGAAGGCATTGACAATGAAATGGCTGACACACAGAGACAAATATGTTGGAGAGTTGACAAGGACACAATAATGAATCAACACTATAAGATTGATGATGAACAGCTAAGGAATGCTGGGCTGAATACCTAGGTGCTGGGAAGATCTGTGCAGCAGACCACCATGGCACACATTTACCTACGTCACAAACCTGCACATCCTGCACCTGTACCCCTGAACTTAAAATAAATGTTGGGAAAAAAATAAAGATTCTACTTAACTCTATAGTGCAGGTTAGCAAAAAAAAAAAAAAAAAAAAAAAAAAAAAAAAAAAAAAAAAAAAAAAAGAGAGAGAGAGAGAGACAGAGAAAGAAAAGAAAGAAAGATAGATTAATGATAACAGCCAAGATGAACTAAGGGATCTGTCAATGCAAGTTGGCCTGGCATCCTCATTTCCCCAGTGGCATGTGAGAAAAGTGAACAGGGCAGTTAGGCGGAGCCACTGTGGCTCTGCACTGGGAAAGGGCTTATTGAATGAGGATGAGGCTCCCTTCAGTGTTATGGGAAAGGGTGGTCTGTCTAATCTCTGCTTCTCTACCAATCCCCTCATTAAGCAAATAAAGTCTACTGAACCATATCTATTCCGACTGCATTTCAAAATGTCTTACACCAATATAGACAACATAGATTTCTATCGTAACCTTGAAATACTTCAAATGCAAATGAATGTCTCTTCTTCATCTCTCCGAATTCGTTACTTCAAGTTCTGAAAAAAATCCATTGAATCATAAAAGAAGTTAAAGCTCCTTCCCTAAAAACAGATGTGATAAACATATCAGGATTTTCTTGCCAGCATTAAGTTTAGAGCAATTTTTCTTATTTTATTTTAGATATTAGAAGTTGCTCATTAAGAAAGATGTAGTGGAAACACACAAATTGCTGTGACTAATTACGTATCCCTGAGATATCTCTCAAATCTATTTTTTTCTCCCCAAATGTCATGTCAGCATCCTGATTTTGTTTCACATCATCTTTCATAGTTACAATAAGGCTCTGGATTTTCCTGCTTCCAGTTTTGTGCCATCCTGATGTGGACCAATCTTCCCAATGTATACACATTCTCATGCCATTTCTTTCATCAGTATAATACATTGACAACCCATTTCCTTTGAGAATAAAACTTAAACTATTTGCCTGTCATACAGGGCCCTGTTTATATTTGCTGACTCTAGTCATTTAAAATAAGCAGAAAAAGAAGGAGGAGGAGAAGAAGGAGAGGGAAAAGATGGAGGAGAGAAGGAGAAGGAGTGGAGGAGAACAACAAAGAGAGGAGAGGAGAAGGGGGAGAAGACAAGGAACAGGAGGAGGAGAGGGAAGAGGATGGGGATGGGAAAAAGGAAGATGAGGAGGAAGAGCTGAGAAAAAGAATAAAAAGCAGATGGAGGACTTAGTACTTGGCAGATACTATTCTAGGTGCTTTAAATCGATTATATATTCATCACCACAAAATTTAAAGGTGGATAGGGTTAATACAAAAGGAAATACGAATGCACCCAGGATATATAGCCATCATTCGCTTCCCCAAATCCCACACGCTGTCATTGGCAGGAAGAGGATGCAGTGAGGGGTCTGGCTCTAGGGACCCCTGTACCACTCCTCCTGCACCTCCACCAGCTCCTCCTGGTGTGCTGTGAGTGTGCTCAGTCCCAGTACACCCAATCCACCTTATCTCCCTTCTCCATAGAGAATGTGAAGGTTTATTGAAAAAGAACTTAGATTTTCGAGAAAAAAAAAAAAAAAACATTAAAAAGGCAAAGATATGAACAGACACTTTTCAAAAGAAGATATACATTCAGCTAGGAATCATATGAAAAAAAGGTCAATATCACTTATCATTAGAGAAATGGAAATCAAAACCACCATCTCACACCAGTTGGAATGGCTATTGTTAAAAAGTCAAACTTTAACAGATGCTGGTGAGGTTGTGGAGAAAAAGGAACACTTATACACTGTTGGTGGGAGTGCAAATTAGGTCAGCCTTTGTGGAAGGCAGTGTGGTGATTCCTCAGAGATGTAAAGACAGAAATGCCATTTGACTCAGCAAACCCATTACTGGGTACATACCCAAAGGAATATAAATTGTTCTATCATAAAGACACATGCAGGTGTATGTTCCTTGCAGTACTATTCATGATAGCAAATACATGAAGTCAGCCTAAATGCTGATCGATGGTAGACTGGATAAAGAAAACGTGGTACATGTATACCATGGAATACTATGTAGCCATACAAAAAGAATGAGATTTTGTCCTTTGCAGGAGCATGGATGAAGCTGGAGGCCAGTATCCTTAGCAAACCAGCCCAGGAGCAGAAAACAAAATACAGCATGTTCTCACTTCTAGGTGGGCACCAAATGATGAAAATACATGGACACAAAGAGGGAAATAACAGTCACTAGGAACAACTGGAGGATCCAGGGTGGGAGGAGGCAGAGGATCAGAAAAAACAACTGTTGGGCACTAGGCTTAACACCTGGGCAATCAAATAATCTGTACAACAAACCACCATGGCACAAATTTACCTATTTAACAAACCTGCATGTGTATCCCTTAACTTAAAATAAAAGTTTTAAAAATAAAAAATATATAGAAGACATAAAAAGTAAATAAAGAACAAAAGAAGGAAGGAAGGGAGGGAGGGAGGGGAAAGAAAAGGGGGGAGGGGAGGGAAGGGGAAGGAGGAGGAGAGGGAAGAAGAAGGAAAGAAAGAAAATGCCTAAATACCTATCCTCTGGTATCAGCTCACATTCCCAGCCTTATTTACCGGCAATATTCCCAAGCAATGCACCTGTACAAAAAGACTGGTTATTTCCCCTCCTCCCATTTCTAGAATGTAAGCCCTTCCTCCACTTCTCCGCAATCTCTCCGCCCCTCCCCTCACACCCTCTGCTACTCGCCCTTCTTAAACATCCTCTGAGTATCTGTTACTTTTTGCTGTATTAAGTGATCCTGCTTTCTCCTCGTAGAGTTGGACTCCTTATCCTCATCGATCTCCCTCATCACTCTCCTTCTTCCTTCCACACATCATGAGTGCTCGATGTTTAGGATGGGTCTGCCATGGACACCAGAGATGGAAACCCACCAATGACTGTGCAGGCATCTGGCATTTGTGGGAACTCATCTGATGCTTTAGAAAAGTGGACACTGACAGAAGCGACTATTAGAATTACATGTGTTTCTGAGTATTGATTTACTTAATATATTTTAAAATAATTTTATAATTTCCATTATACATATATAATAAAACATAAACTTATAATGAAATACTTGAAAACTCCTATGAAAGTGTTTTTGACGGTTATATAGTACTGATATTCACTTGCCCAACAAAACAATGTTCTGGATGTTTGAGTATTTCTTTCCCTAATCGAAGTTGCACATGTTTTGTTTTACGCAGCAGAACACCTATCAGATACATGTGTGCTGTTGTCAATGGCAGGATTTCCTTTTTATAGCTGAGTAATATTTTATTGTGCATGCATACTACACCTTGAGTCTATACAGTTTTTATTTGTCAATTATACATCAATAAAGCTAGAAAAAAAGGAAAACGAAACAAGGAACAAACCAATAAGATGCACTAATGTTTTGAGATTTTTAAATCCTCAAAGAGTTTTTAATGAGCTTTAATAGCAACAGAAGTATTCAACAAGAAGCTCAAATTAGAATCAGTAGCTGAAATTATGTCACCACAGAATGTATTTAAAATGTGTGCATATATATCTATGTATTTATCTATATATGTATTTGAGAGCTATATAACAGAAATTTTGAACTTAGAACACACACCTCTCATTCCAGCTGATATATTGCATATGTGTATATATAGGTGTGTGTATCTATGCATGTATATATATATATTATATGCATGCATGCATACATTTATACATAAAAGAAGTTAGTAGAAGGCAGGTCTCCCACGTTATATTCAATCTCTCCAATGAAGACCCTGGGGATAAACTTTATAAAATCAGTCAGTAGAAGGCAGGTCTTCCATGACATATTTAAGCTTTCCAATGAAGACCCCAGGGGTAAACTTTTGAGAGAATTTTATCTTAATTACTATAACACATATCTCACAATATACATTACTTTCTCAAGAATTCTGATTGCAGGACTTATCAAGAATTCTGAAAATAGCTGGATTGTCAAATGCGTCTACAATAAAACATATTTAGAAATATCCTATGACTATATTACTTTGCATTGACTTTCTACCACAATACCCTAGAATGAGCCGTTCCAATTGTTTAAAAATCTGCTTCTCCATTAAAGGAATCTTCTTGAGAGACCTTTCATTTTATAATTTCCTGTGTAGAAGATGCTAGTTTCCTCTAATAGTTTTAGATTTTCTAATGATAGATATTTCATGTTCCTTTTGACATGATATAGCACGATACCATGTCATGGGTATTAGTCGGAGAGATGCTAGGCTTCCACCATTAATTATTTTGTATGAGGAGTTTTACATAAATACTTGCAATAAACTGACCCATGGCACTTGGTTATACAACAGTGGAAGTCGAAATAAGACGAGGAAAGAGTATGAATCAGAGAGGATTAAATGTTTCAAAAAAAGAGAAGAGTGTATTGACTAATGGATAATTGGCGTTGGAAACTGACTTTAGTTTTCTGTCCCATCTTGTTCCTTAAAGTTTGCAGACCAGGTCAAACATACAAACTGAAGTGTGCAAATTCTTCCTATCCAAAATGCTCAATCAGTGCTTCTGGCAAGAAGTCATTGCCTGGAAACTTTTATGTAAGTGTTCTTTTCTCTTATGTTCAATACGTACGTAATACACTTTCATCAACGTGCACTTAATTGAGAAACCCACTTACTTGGAATGTCTCCCAAGGAATCAAATTAAGCCTAATTATACTTAATGGCAATGGCTGCTGCTTAATTTGGATGGTAATTCTGCTTAATTGAGATGCCTTCAGGTGTCTAAGTGGTGCTCTGCTAAGAGTATTGGTTGTGCGGTTATGACAACCTGGAATACCTTGTTTCTTCTCTGAACATTTCTCCGAGATAAATGACAAAGGGCAAATAATTTCTGAAGCAATGTAACACAAAATAACTGAAATTTAATGCGTTAATTGTTAACTCCTCACAATCAAGAAAATATGTACAATGTCTGTGTAAGTGTGCACAAAGATGAGAGAGAAAAAATAAATTTCTAAAAGGAGAGAAGAGAACTGTATAAACCCAAGCTGCCTAAATTCATTATTGGTCATTTTATGTTTCAGGCAAGTTTAAAAGTCCACTTTAAAAAAATCAAAGAACATACATCGTGAGTTTTAATGGATGTTAGCCATAAAACTAAAGTAAAAGGAAGATAGTGTGATTTGAATCACATCATACGTAAAAGATATACTAGTGTTAATTCCAACTTCTTTCCTTGGTGTCTGGCTTGCCTGGATGTGATGGACACCACTGATCACCACACAGTAACCATCGGCTCCTCTTCCTGGCTTCTAGATATTTCTTTCCTTGGCAGCATGGGAACTGGACCATAGGCATTTGACCCAATGGGATATGAAGGAAGTTAGCAAGACGAATTCTAGGAAACATGTCTTCCATCTCTACCCAAACATGCCTCATTTCATTACACATGACCAGATCTGGAACTAAAGCCTGGGATGGTTGCAGATGTCTTGAGAACCAAGGGGAAATAATTGTCTCCGCTCTGGAGAGTGGGGCAGGAAAAATGTCAAACACCTGAGCTGCAATGATACCGCAGAGCAACTGAATACAACCTGGAAGCTCCCTGACTCTGCCCCTTTGTTATGTAAAATAAGGTAACCCCCAAACTTTTGGTTTTCAGTTGGCTCTCCTGTTACTTACAGCCAAAAACATCCTATTGAGGTAGCAAATAACCTGTTCTTTCATTTATTTATGGTGGAAAGCAAGCAAGCTAATAAGTCATTCTCACAGTGCAATGGGATGACAAGAAGTTTCACTTTCCTGGATCTCGACTTCCTCTCTGTCAAGTTGTAAAAGGTTTAAACAATAGGAACTCTAAGCTTCTTTTTAGATAGAATTTCAATTATTCTAGTATGTGTAGGAAAATCACATATAAACTAAAATGTGCTATAGGCACATCTTTCATACAGAATAAAAATATTTATGATTATTGATGTGTAATCTGGATTTAAATGAATTTTGAAAGTACCGGAAAGATGTTAATCAATTCCCTTGAAGACTTAGCTTGGTGGCAGCGTTTTCCCATGGAAACCGTGGGTATTCCACTCCAGGGCAAAACACTTCAGTCTTTTAAAACTCTGTAATGGCACTTATAGGCGGAAGATCATTCTCACTACAGTTGAGGCATAATTTACCTCCAATTGATTTTGAAGGAAAAACAACGCCATCAACAAGGCTTTCTTGGACTATAGTCTGCTTTCTGCATGCTGTCATCCGAATTTCTGGTTTCTTCCGCTAACAACACACCTGTGAATTCTAACTGTGCCTCTGCCCATTCCATGGACTTGGATGGACAGTAAGCACCTCGCTATCCCCGTGCCTAATGCCACACACCTCTCCTACATAAAGAAATTGGTTCCTGAAGTCTGTTCCCTGGTTAAAGGTATAGAGAACATACATTGTTCTGAACTGGAAAGATTTTGAGAATGCAGTAGAGGCATTATCAGTAACTGTTCAAGGCAGCAGAGATTTACCAAGACTCCTCTGCGAAAGTAGCAGGAATGCTCACCTGCCTCTGGCTCTGCCTCTCACCCAGGGTGTCATCTCCCTCTCTCCCATTTCCCACACCCACAGCACCTACTGGACGCCGCTGCAGGGGGAAGCCTGCAGGGGTGTAAGGTCCAAGAGAATACGATGTTCCTCCTCCCATGCTCGGGGGTCCCGTGTTCCTCCTCCCATGCTCGGGGTTCTGTGTTCCTCCCTCCCATGCTCGGGGTTCTGTGTTCCTCCCTCCCTGTGCTGGGAGGTCTCCAGTCTTGCTGAGTCTCCATCTGAGACAAGTCTGGGGTGATTTCCCTGCACCACTCCATGGTGTCTGCTCTGTTTCAGACCTTCCCATCTTTCATCTGAAGTACTGTATTAGATTCCAAACTCTGCCTCTCACGTCTCCTTCTAAAAAGCTGTTAGGGGGTACTTCCTTCCTCTCCACCAAAAGGGCTACAGGAAGAAGTGATGTTACTGCGTGTTCAAGTCTCCTCGTGGATCCCCCTAAGCCTAGCCTTGCTAGACGGCAGCCCATTCATTTGACTTCAAGAGAAGCGAAAGAAGGGGATGGAAAGAAATCCCACACGTGAGTGGGATACGGAGTCAGTGTCCCTGCAGGCATTTGGCTCCGTCTTGCTAGGGATGGCTGCAGAGCTGTGAAAATTCATCTCAGAGTTTTCTGCCTGACCCATTAGAGGGGCGGATTTGATCGCTCTTCCAGCCAGGAAGGGCGGTGGGAGCCCCCTCTCAGTCCAGGTGAGGCTGTGTCAAAAGGAGGAGAGGACTCCTGCAGGCTTTGCAAACTCTGAGTGCAGAGCCTGGGGCAGAAAGCAGGAGATTCTGGGAGTCGTTGAGGCAGGGCTGAGGCTCTGCCACTGCGAAGTGGGCTAAGAGCAGGGAGGTGGGCAGGAGAGGGGCTTGGTGCGACCTCATCACAGGCAGCAGAGGCAGGGAGCTTCCTGGAGAGCCGCTCATTGCTGTTTCTCCCGCCCAGCGTTTCTAATTGTATGTAATCTCCACTTTCATACACTTTTAAAATTTGTGATAGATTCATGCAATTCTTATAAAACCACCTGGAACATATACAGGTTAACTAAACTAATCCCTTGATTTGATCTAATTAATTTCTTTTAGCTATATTTTCTTTAAAAAAATAAAATCCAAGAAGAGCTCCTTATGCCTCTCAAATTGCAGAAGCAACATAATTCTGTATTTTAAAAATGTCCCCATCAGATAGTTATGGTCTCGATCACATCTCAATCCCTCTAATATAAAATATTTGCTTTTATTTGAGTCCCTATGGAAATGCATGTAATCTATGTACTCTTAATTCAAATCAACACCTAATATACCCCCCAAACAAACTCAATTGTTCTACTATTTCTTCTATTCTGGAAAGTTCCACTATCTAACCTTCAGAACTTTTCTAAATTCTCAATATTGTATGATTTCACTTTCTGGAGACCAAACAGAATATTCTAATTATTTAAAAGTATGTAAAGGCAGAAATTAGTAAACATAATTATCAATAAACTTAGTCATATAGTATATAATTTTAATTCAGATTGAAATATAACTCTCCGTTTTGTTAGACAAATTAATGAGATGGCTTAGTAAATAGTTAGTGAATTGTTAATAAGTGCTTTTTTCTATTTATCTTATGCTTGTTTATGTTACAGTACCAGTATTAGCAGCTTATAATAATGATATTGCATTTACTTATGCAACATGTGGATTGATTTATTTTTCACAACTACTCTCTAAGGTAAATGCTATTACTATATCTCTTGCCCAAATTCATGCAACTGCTGAGTGGTAGAGCTGGTTTCTAAAGTGATGATTGTAAGTACTGAAAAATAGTAGGTTCTTGGTAAAAAATGGAATAACTAAACCGTTGAGTAGCATATAGAAAAAACAAGGTATGTAGCACTATAGTTGATGTCCCAGGGTACCACACAGCTCTAGCATACTGAGAAATACCAGAGTCAAACTCGGAAGCTTCTGTCACAGCAAAGACAGCCCAGAAATTCCTCAGTGTTTCAGAAAGCCTGTAACATCCTGGAGTTTTACCCAGCTCTGCTCATTAAAGCTTGAATTTTTACATAAATAATAACTGAGATTTTAGAACTAAAATAAGCCAACCAAAACCAAAAGGCATCTGTGATGAACACTTTACTGAATCTAAAATCAGAACACTTCTCTTTTAGAACTGGGAACTCAACAGCTTTGAGAGGAAGCTATATAAATAAGATGGATATTTTAATAAAATGTAAAAATGAAGAGACAATCATTTAGACACAGAACTGTTGGTAATAACTCAATAATTGGTAAATAGTGGGGTTCAGTAAATTTAATATTACTATAAATATAATTATTTTAATATTACATAATTTAAGTGAAATCCATACCTATGATAGTTTCCTGACAGTTTTTTTTTTAAGTCAAATCAATATGAAGATGTCTACCTTATTTTTTCTTCCTACTGGCAAGCATCTATAGTGAACTTAATAGAAGTTAAAAAAATTCATTTGATAGCCAATGAAACGTGATTGTGATTACAATTTCTATCCTAAGATTTAAAATGTAGTAACATAATTGCAAACTATGTATGCAAACTTACAGAGAAATAACATAGTATTGTCCTCTTTTACTACCCTGGAGGACATATATATATAGATTACACAAAGTATTTAAGATAAGAAATAGGAAAACACGCTCAGATGTTTAACTCTTAAAAAATGTATATAGTTTGTGAGAAGAAACACATGAACTGTAGAAAACGATTCAAAAGAGAGTATTGTTTTGTATCTTTTTTTTTTTTTTTTTTTTTTGATATGGAGTCTTGCTCTGTCGCCCAGGCTGGAGTGCGGTGGTGCAATCTCGGCCCACTTCAAGCTCTGTCTCCTGGGTTCAAGCGATTCCCCTGCTTCAGCCCCCCGAGTACCTGGGATGACAGGTGCCTGCCACCAAGCCCAGCTAATTTTTGTTTGTATTTTTTAGTAGAGACGGGGTTCCACCATGTTGGCCAGACTGGTTTTAGAACTCCTGACCTCAAGTGATCCACCCACCTTGGCCTCCCAAAGTGCTGGGATTACTGGCTTGAGCCACCGAGCTCGGCCAAAAGACAGTATTTTTGTGTCTGAGTATAGTAGGAGCATTTCCAACACTTAGTCATACTATGCAAAAATACTGGGGTATTTAAGAAAGCCTGTGATATAGTGGATGAGACTTGAGTTGAAAAAGACATAAGAGAAAGCACTATGATACATAAAGGAGGAACACAGACTTCATCTCTAGAACCACTAAATGGTACCACACTGAGAATCCTCACTTTGTATCTGAATCTCAGGCTGCTCTGCAATGAATGTGGCATCTAGACACAGGATGCAGCCGGAACTTTTAAATTCAAACAGTAAAGTGTAAGGACGGACAGCCTTTGCTGGGCTGTTTGCTTCAACAGTAGATCCTATCAGAGGGTGGTGTGCATTAGCCACAGCGGGTGGAGCCTTACCTTGTCCGGGTCGGCAGTGGTGATGACCCACACGCAGTGTGCGTTATCTTCATACTGAACCGGGTAATTCGGGGAGGTGATGACGCCGCTGGGCCCACGCAGATTGGATCCACATGTTCTAGCTGGAAACACATAGAAACGAGGTTATCTTCTAGAACATTTTGTCAGTTTGGTAAAGACATAACATCTATGGGAAATTTCAAGTTAGCTATTATCTAATCACAGTAAAAACATGGTGCATGGACTCCAATTGGGACATGGACTCCAATCAGTGAGTGGACTGCTGGTCCGGCAGTATTTTTGTTTGGTATCTGCAGTGTTATGCTGGGGTACTTTATGTTTTCCAAAGGCCTTTCCACTCACCAAAGGATCTAACAGGTGATAGCACCATGGGTAATGTCAATACCAAAGTAGCCCATTTCATATCCCATTGTGACTCAGACAGAGTCTCCACGTACGTCTCTTTGTTCAGAGAGTCTCCATACACACCTAATTGTGGGTGACTGCAGTAAGACAGAAGGAAAGGCACCGTCGAGTGGAATTCAACCAGAGTTACCATCTCAGCTACCTCTTACACTGTGTGACCTCCAATAAACGGTGTCTTTTCAACTTTAAAAAAGGATTTTGGAGCAGATGATCTCCAAAGTTACTTTCGACCTTTAGATTCTATTCTGCAACAAACTACAACAATTTATTTACAGCACAATGCAAATAGGAACTTAAAACATTATTGAAAGTTTAAAAAAAGAAAATAGGAATGGTGACTTTAAAAATTAAAAAAAATCTTAAAGTTGAAATGAAAGACTGAGCGAAGCATAGAAATTGCATAATTCAATATATACAACTTAGTCTGGAATATAAAAATAATTTAATTGGCCTCCACTTTATGAAAGGAGTTTTTTTTTTTTTTCAAATCAATAGACATAGTTTAGAAATATAATGTCAGCATAGACTCTGGTTTTAACATTAATAATTTAAACTGGGTTTCAGAAAGGAGCAGAAGAAACTAATTTCACAAGAAGAAATTAATGTAAGAGAGCTTCTGCTTCATTTTCCTAAGACATCCTATGACACAAACTGAAAAAACATGTTTCATAGGAAGGATTAATCCTCATCATAGCCCATCCTTTATTTTTTCATTCCTTGGGTTTAACCCTGTCTTCAAGTCAGTTATTCTTCTAGGAGCCTCTGCTACAAAACTCCTCAGAACAGGACTTGTGACTTAAAAAGGGCTACTTTGTGGGGGAAAAAGAATCAACCACTGAACACAGGTTTTCCAAAGGGCCTCCACAACCAGACATTTCTCTCTTTCATGCATGTCAATGTAATAATAATGGTAATAATAACAAGACAAATAATGCCTATTCCTCATAATACTTCTTTAATCTTTAATCTACTGTGACTATTCATCTGAGATCTCTCTCTCCTAAAAGGTTATGTACTCCCTGACCTTAGGAATAGTCCTCTTTCTGCATTTACCTGTCCCTCCTCAGCACTGCATACAATGCTGTAGTTTCAGACATGTGAAAATAGGACAAGATGATTTGAGATAACTGTTCAGTTGCTTTCTACTTACTATGGAAATAATTGGCTAAAAATTGACCTATTCTACATTGATAAGTGTGTTAAAATTAACTTTTGTCGGGCGCGTTGGCTCACGCCTGTAATCCCAGCCCTTTGGGAGGCCGAGGCGGGCAGATCATGAGGTCAAGAGATCGAGACCATCCTGGCTAACATGGTGAAACCCTGTCTCTACTAACACAAAAAAAAATTAATAAATAAAAATTGAAAAATTAACTTTTAAAATACTGGCATTTACTGTCCAAATGAAAAACAAACATGGGTAACACATAACTGGGTTTTCAAAACTCAGTAGGTGTGTCGTTGGACACTGGACAAAGGACTGAATGAAAACATGGACCCTCCTGTACGCTAATATCTCACTGTCTAATGAGTCTGTTTTCAATGAGCTGTTCTCAGAGAGGATCATACACTTCAGATGTGAAATCTGAAAGCCCTCTAATATGAGCGTTATCCAACTAGAAAACCTTTGAAAAAAGTGCTCATCAATAAAATCTGAGTTGTAATACCTTTATGTTGCGTTTTCCTACTTTGTAACACTTAAATTAACAGCTATTCTAAACATCATGTAGCGTTCGTCAATACTTGTTGATTTAATTGTGAATCAATGTAACCATATTGGCATGGTCAGTCTGCATTTCAAGCTCTTAAAAATTACATCTGAAAAACATTTGCAGGGGGAAAGTCATTTGTTACAATCCTCCTGACAAGGTAGGCTCAGCCCCGCATGGACCCAGATGTTCCCTGCTGGAAGGATCCCTAAAACTGGTCCTGCCCATGGCTTTGTGTCCTAGGTGCCTGCTATGAAGCTGGCCCCTCACTTGGCTTATGAAAATTGGCTACCAGCATCTCATGAAATGCATCTCATGCATTATGTTTTATTTGTGAAGCGACTTTTAGTAAAATATGCATAGGAAACCAGTCCGTCCACCACATTTTCAGGCCTCTGAAGTATGGAGTTCCACATAAAGCGAGTCATGGGCCCAGTTCCTTCGCGGACATTCTTTACCAAAAGCTTGCAAATGAACCCATGTTTCTTTTTAAATGTAGAAATCTCTCTCCATCTTTGCAATATATTTTCATAATAAATTATTTATTTTTTGCATTTTTTTTATATGAAGCCATCAAAATGGTCATCTGAAATGAATATTGGGAATATTCAGGCCAGAGATTTGTGTCTGATTTGTTCATTTGTCTAACTTTCAATTAGAACAATTTTTAGCATCTGATAGTTTCCTCAATAAATATCAGCGTAGCTTCTGAATAGGTGTAACAGCCGTAAGTCACATAACCTAACTGTAATTACATAATTCTAATCCTCCTTCTTAGGACATTGTTGAAAGCTTGCGCTCCTTTCTCAGTATTTGCCTTTCTAAATCTACTCCAACCTAATCATCTGCTTCTTTAGCATCTGATGATGTGCCCCTTATCTGGCTTGTTATGATTTATTTAGTTATTGCTTCCTTGCATCTAGGGTTTTCTACTAGTCAGAATAACTGTCAGTTTTTCAACTGGAACGACTGCAAGCTCAACCACGCATTTGTAGAGTCCTTATTAAACAACCACCCTGTGGCTTGAGCTATTGTGATTTCCACCAGCTGATGTCCACACGGTGGTGAACAGAGTGTCTGTTGTCCTCTAGCTGTCCTGCAGCTCACCTTATTACCTGGGCCAGGAAAGATTACATTATTTCTCTGAATTTCATCGTGGAGAGAGAAGAGCCAGCACACAGCCCTCCATTGAGCACACCCACATCTTCCCCTCCGCCAGCTTCCCTGACGGAAGGATCCCTAAAGCTGGTCCTGCCCATCATTTTGTGTCCTAGGTGCCTGCTGTGAAGCACCAGAAGGGTATGATTTCTCATGTCTATCACATTTAAACTTTTAAAATGTTGGTATTTGGAAAAAAGAAAAAGAAGAGCTAGAGAAGAAAATGGGACAGGCTGAGAAAGAAGAGATGACACAGGGCTGAGCTTCATACTGAGTAGATCCAACGAATGAGTGTCAGGGAGTTTTGGGGGTGATCTGTTAGGGATGTCTGCTATCCTCCCTTAGAAATCCTCTAGTTAGATGGGTAAGGGTGCAGCAGCCTACAAGGCAGGAAGAATAATGGGTGTCGAGAAAATCTCAGCAATGCACGCAGGCCCTTGCAAAGGAAGCAGATGGCTACCATCATCTTATCTAAAAACCATATCTATGTTGCTTTGTCGCCTACTGGGGGGATCTATTTGAATAAGAATTTATCCAAAGTTCTGGGAATTCACGAAACGATGCCATAAGATCTGACTCAGAAACCTAGACATCTGAAGGCTTATCACCTGCCTCTCTCTTCACTCACGGACTCTGCTGGGTTTTCGCTTCATGCAAAGAACTGATTGGGCAGATCCTCACACAGGAGAAAGCCCAGGGAAGCTGTTCTGACTGGGACTGGACAATTTCACAGCATCCTTAGAGGCAGGGAATCTCCTTTCCTTCCCTAAGCTTCTGCGCTAAACAGGCATTCAATTAGTCGGTGAAGCAGGTGATTAAGCAGCATAATTAAGTAACTACAACATACCAGTGCCAAGCCAGTTTTGAAAACAAGATCTCTCTCCATAAGCTGCCATAGTGGAAATGTGCAGACGCACGTTTATACAAACTATAGAAGAATGCCTCTTTCTAGTCTTGCAAAGGCCTTGCCTCTTGGAAATATAACATCTAATAGAGAGTAAAATTCACTGACATGCTTGATAAATATACTTGGATAATAACTGCGACCTAATGTACACCTGGTGTTACTTGCTTGACAGTTTTCCAAACCTGCAAACTCAAACTTCACTTACATCTTTTCTGTCTCCTCAGTAAAACTAGAATTCACAGAATGATAAATTGGAATTATAATATGTCAGGAGGGAAAGTGGAAAGGGAGAAGAAAACTGACCAATTTTGGATGCCAATGCATGCCATTTTGACATTTATCCACTTAATCCCTGAATATTTATTAAGTATAAAATAGGCTTGTTTCATGCAATTTATCTTACTTAATATAAAGTAATAACTTATCTGTTTATTTAAATGCAGTTCCAGGAAATCTTATAGTTCTATAGTAACTACTCAATCAAATTACTTGAAAGAAGAAAGATTCTAATTGATTAAATTTAAATTAGTGGGATTTCAGGGGTCATATTAGAAGCTTTTTTTTAAAGCAAATTCATAATTATATTGGATAGTCTATTTCTCATATGTTTTTAGGAGAAAACATTTTTATCCAGCACAAATTTTATGTCCAGATTGTCAACCATAATGAAGTTAATACATCACAGAGGCTAAAAGCTTCCTTTCCTTCACCATGCCCGGTTCCAGGCCTGGCTCAGGTAGTTGGTAGCTGTCTCATCTTAACTTACGTAATTTTAAGCCACTCAGTTTATTTAATTAGAATAATCATAACTCCACTTATGGTTGCTCTGAGGATTTAATAAAAGAAGACAATAAAGCATTTACTACATGGCCTGACATATCACAGCATGGCTGGGCACCGTGGCTCACGCCTGTAATCCCAGCACTTTGGGAGGCTGAGGCAGGTGGATCACCTGAGGTTGGGAGTTTGAGACCAGCCTGGCCAACATGGTGAAACCTCGTCTCTATTAAACATACAAAAATTAGCTGAGCATGGTGGCAGGTGACTGTAATCCCAGCTACTCGGGAGGCTGAGGCAGAAGAATCGCTTGAGACTGGGAGGCGGAAGTTGCAGTGAGCCAATATAGCACTACTATACTACAGCCTGGGTGACAGAGGGAGACTCTGTCTCAAAAAGAAAAAAAAAATAAGAAGAAAAAGTAGACATGCAGTGCTCATTATGAGTTGAACATTGAGGGTATGGTGGAGGGAGAACAAAAGTAAGTTTCTTGCCTTCAGCAGGAAATTAACAAACACACAAACATATAATGTCAGAAGGAAAAAATAGCTTTGAAGAAAGGCAGATAAAAGATTTGTAAAGTGAGGGAAAAGGCCTGCTCTGTAAGAAGTGGTTATGGAAGGATGTGGGCTCAGATGGCATTTCATGAAAGGCATAAATGGACAGTCACACGGATACCTGGAGGGAGGGGGATACTCCAGAGAGGGGAAACCAAGTGCAAGAATCCTAAGAGAGAAACATCCCTGGCCTGCTCTAGGAATGTAATTAGCTAATGTGGCCTGCTCTAGGAATGTGGCCTGCCCCAGGAACGTAAAACGCTAACTGAAGGTTAGCTTCCAGGTTATTTTATGTCAATAGCGTATGAGAGTAGTATAAGATACAAAACTATATTATTGCCAATAACTTAGCAAAAATAATAGTAAGAAAAATATATTTTCTCCCAGGTGACCTTCAGGTAAAAAGTATAAAGCTTCAGGAGTCAGGAAACAACAAGAGAAATTTCTCAAAATTCATGGGAATTAAAAAGTTAACCTTGTGTTTGCCTCTCTAAATCTCTGAGATAGTGGCTACCTGATCAAATACACAAAATATTATCCTCACACGGACACTGGATCTGTAACCTGGTAGAATGAAGAGTCATCTTTTGAGGTAAATGATCTTCTTATTACTCTTTAAAAGGTCATTTCTACATGGATAGAAAACACGGATGGAAAAGAAAAACTTGTAAAAGTTTTTGGCAAATGATGAGTTCATAAATTAAGAATCATTCTTAGCTAACCTAATCTGAAATTCCAAGGCAATAATAACTTTTTCTCTGGCTCTGGCTGGCTCCAATTAGCTTCCATGAAACCACAGTTACAACTGCCAATAATACTTTATTTTTCTTAGAGGGCTTTTCATCTCAGGGAGCAACTCAAAACATTAACTCTACTGATCAAAGAGCATTAGCATTAAAGGAAGTTCTCTACATAAATCGCCCCTAAAGACTGATGGAATGAAGTACCAGCCTGAACGTTTTACTTAAAAAAAAATACAACGAGATACTCTTCTCTCCATTTGGTTTGCTTATTTTAAAAATCTACTGCCAGTTAAAGATACTCACACAGTTTTACACAGCTCATAATGTTTTACCCTGCAAAAAAATCATAATGGTTGTTTTCATATTCCTAAATGAAGTAAGCATAATTTCAAACAAAATCACTTGTATAATTACTGAGCTATGACAACCATTCATCTGTTTGGTAACAGGAAGAAAAGGTAATGTTGCCCCGGTTCTCAGAGCTAATTAGCTAATGTAAGCTTTGGCTAACCATACCGGCCTCCAGATGGAAGGATCACTTCTGACTCACTGCAATGTATCAAATGCTTCCATCAGATATTCCCGCTCCCGAGAAGGCATGATCATTACTTCAGAGTTAGAGACCCTTCATGAAAATAGGAACCTTGAGAGTCAGTCCTTCCTGGATGCACCTCGCTGGAATAGATTTATGCTCAGAATGGGCATGATGTTCAGATCAGGGGCATTTTACTGTATTTGATAGATGGTTGAGTGGAGAATACATGGCAGAAACGATCATTATTAGGCCACCTTTAGAGGCTAAGGATGAATCAAGAAAATCCAAAACTATGATGCTGTCTTTTTTTTTTTTTTTTTGAGATGAAGTTTTGCTCTTGTCACCCAGGCTAGGGTACAGTGGTATGATCTCTGCTTACTGCAACCTCCACCTTCCAGGTTCAAGTGATTCTCCTGCCTCAGCCTCCCCAGTAGCTGGGATTACAGGCATGCACCAGCATGTCCAACGAATTTTTGTATTTTTAGTAAAGATGGAGTTTCACTATGTTGGTCAGGTTGGTCTTGAACTCCTGACCTCAGGTGATCTGCCCACCTTGGCCTCCCAAAGTGCTGGGATTACAGGCATGAGCCACCGTGCTGGGCCAATGCTGTCTTTTTAGATACTATTTTTTGTGGTAATGGCAGAGTGACAAATGAACTTGGAAAATGGTCCCTGCTGTACAGAACCTATCGAGAGCAAAGAACGATTCCCCGTAGTCTGTTTTAGGTAGCATTTGTCCATTTTCCTGGACACTTTAGATATCTGACGTTACCTTTTTATAGAAATAGTTATAAAAGCTCCACTTTTATAAATGTTTTTCAGTTCTTCTCTAATGGATGAATCCATTATTGGAAGCAAATTGAGACGCTACTTAAAAGAGGGAATGGTGACATACTCAGGGTTCCTAAAAGTTGTCAACCTGAGGAGCTTACGGATTTTAATTGAAGAGTGTTCTACAGAGGGATGTCAGCCAGGAAGTGGGGCACAACTCACTGGGCTCATTTCTCCTCTTCACAGCTACAAGGGTGTTGATGGCTCTTCATAGTGAGGAAGAAAATCACGACTGTAAATGTCTAACCTTGTGCTGTCATATGTGGCAGCTGCTAACCGCACGTGGCTACTGGGCACCTGAAATGCAGCTGGTCTGAGACGAGCTCTGCTCTAAGTATAAAACGCACATTGGATTTTCAAAACACAGTATGAAAAAAAGAAAACATGTAAAACATCTCATTATCATATTTGTATTAACTATATGTTGGCCGGGCGCGGTGGCTCAAGCCTGTAATCCCAGCACTTTGGGAGGCCGAGACGGGCGGATCACGAGGTCAGGAGATCGAGACCATCCTGGTTAACACGGTGAAACCCTGTCTCTACTAAAAAATACAAAAAAAACTAGCTGGGCAAGGTGGCAGGCGCCTGTAGTCCCAGCTACTTGGGAGGCTGAGGCAGGAGAATGGCGTAAACCCGGGAGGCGGAGCTTGTAGTGAGCTGAGATCAGGCCACTGCACTCCAGCCTGGGCCACAGAGCGAGACTCTGTCTCAAAAACAAAAACAAACAAAAAAAAACTATATGTTAACGTGATACTATTTGGGAGTATTTGGGTTAAATAAAATGTTATTACTATTACAACTCAATTCACCTGTTTTTCTGTACCTTTTTAGTCTAGCTACTAAATATTTCAAAGTCACATACATAGTTTGGGAAATAAACACATACCTTTCCCAGTTATTCAATCCAGCACTAACTTAGGTGCTCCTGTGAAGGGATTTTGGAGGCATAAATAATGTCCCTTATCAACTGACTCTAAGTTAAGGAGATTATTTTGTGTGGCCTTTACATAATCATTTGGGAAGTCTTCAAAGAGGGCTTAGAATTTCCCTTACAGAGAGACTCCTGCCTGTGGACAGCAGATTTGACCTCTTCCCGGGGAGCCTGGCCTGATCCCTATCTTTCCTTCCCAACAGCCGGTCTTTCAGAATTCAGATATAATGCCAGCCCTACCAACCGTGGGAGCCAGTTCCCTGATCTAAGCCTATACATTGGTCTCCATCCTAGTGGATTTGTTTCTCTGCTGGAATTTTTACTCACAGAGTCAAGTGCTTGGGCATGAGGTGTTGCTGAAGCAAACGTGGGCACAGCTTTGGAACTGGGTAGTGGGTCAGAGCTGCCAGGTTTTGGGGAGTGTCATAGAGAAGGCCTCAGGTGCCTTGAATAGACGGCTAGTAGAAATCTATCTGGTAACGATACTCTTGGTGGGACTCGGAAAGAGGGAGAGACATTCCTAGAAATTGAAAGAGGTGGCAGAAGCTTAGCAGAAGTGGTTCTGTGATTAGGTGGGAAGCAGGGTGTTCAGTGACAAACACAGATGAACTGCTAAGGAGATTTCCAGGCCATATGTCCAAGAGGCCGCTTGATTTCTTCTTGCTGCTGATACTAAAACATGGTAGGAAAGACATCAATTGAGGGGAGGACTGTCAAACACAAAGGAATCAGGGCTGGGTGATTTTGAAACTTCTCAGCCTCTGCAGATGGCAAAAGAGGCTGAAATTTGGAAGCTAGAGCTGCGACAGCATTCGAGACAGGAAAGGCAGAGTATGTGGCTGCACAGCCATGCCCTGAAACTTTAGAATGACCATAAGGTCAGAACACAAGTATTACCTCCTAGAAAGGATACTTTTTAAGAAATTGAGGGTTTCTTATCCATCTTATCAACGGATGCAAGTAGATAGCTAAGGAGCATTATCCCTTTGACGTCTCAGCAGGAGTCCAAGATGGAGAAAAGATTATCTCAAAAATATGTGAGAGCGTGGCCTTTGTCTGAGTCAACACTGGTAAAACCCACCCACTGTAAAAACACTTTCTTAGGAATTATTTCCAGCACTGTAAGTTATTATTTCAGAAAAATAAATTAAGTTTATTACTTCAAATACATTTTTAGTTCTTACTAAATTTATTACAAGTAATAAACTTAAAAAGAACTAATGAACTATTCAGTGATGATCAAGGTATATCTAACTTAAGTAAAACAAGGGAATCGTCAGTGAGAAGATGGATAAAGCCAGGCACTCTGCCTGTGGAGTTGAAAGGAAGAGGCAGAGTCTTGGCAGTTACTAGCAACTTTTCCAGAAACCAAACCAAACACACCAGGCAAGAGAGACCTCTTATTCTCTTCCAAAATATGATCAAGTGGGACACTTGAATCGATGGGAACAGAAAACCAAAAAGAATCCTCTTCTAATTCTCTCTAAGCGTGAGTAGTTGGGGGGTTGAGAAGGATGGGAGAAATGTCTCCACTTTCATCCTGGATGGAGCAGCTGTTTCCTAAGACGTAAGCACCTCCGAGTGTGTGATATGTTTGGGACAGGATACTGAGAAACGGCTTTGAGTTTAAGATGACAGTCAGGGCCAAGAAAGGCAATGGCATGGGTTAACTTATAAAATCAAATAATATAAAGGCAAATATTTAAGTTACTCTAAAATATTGATTTAAAAGTAACATTTAAAAGAATGTACATTTACTATTTGTCAAAAGTGAACTTTAAAAATAATGAAGTCTATTTCTGGGATATAAGAGCAAGAAAACTATTGAAGGAATTTTTTTTTCCCCTAAAGGAAAAATAATCCATGTGACTCATTCCTCATGTGTAGTTGGGAGGCTTGTGCATCACCAGCTCTAGTGGGAACATGAATTTTAGTACGGTTCTTTGAAGTGCTTAAGAGTCTTATGTTAGAATTGAAAAATGTACAATCAAAGTCGTCTAGTGACAAAAAGAAGGGGACAGCCATGTGCCTTTCCTTGACCAGAGACTGCTGACTCTGTGAAGGGTCTCCATTTAAGAGATGACAGCTTGCTGTCAGCTGGGCCATATACCCACCCTGCCCGTCCTGTAGGGACGGGTCTGGCAAAGCTGTCTCCCCTACATGTGACTGGCCCCAAGTGGTTATAGGGACCAGGTACAATACAGTAAATGGTGCCAAAGAGTATTCTTAGCTTAGATGACAATAGTGACATGTTTGGCAATTAGTTAACTTCACAGGCACTATGCTTCCTGTACCCTTTTTTTTAAATATATATAACTAAAATGCTTAAATGTTTAAAATGTTTAAGTCCATTCACATGAAAAGACTATATGGAAAGATAAGGTATTCTTACATATGAAGCTTTCTTTTTTAGTCAAACTAGTGCTTTTCCTCCCAAAACTACCAGTTTACATAAATCATTTTACGGCCAAAATTCAAAAACAAAACCTCCAAACCTAGCATTTCTTTAATTTTATATTATTTTTCATTTTAAAACAACCAAAGTAATTTTCTTCTGGTTTCAATATGATTGCTGTAATTCTGGTAAGAATTTGTATATACTTCATAGCAGTAACCAATAAACAATTTAACGTTTGCTGACTACATACATTTTATTTGAAAATGATGATGACAATAATGATGAATATTTTACTCTGCTAACTATGTTAGAGATTAAAGATCATTTACTAATAAAATGATGATTTGGAATCAGGCTAATAATTCCTTTTATTACTACATGTAATTAATACCTAAAAGATTCAACCTCACTGCAATGGGAAAGTGAACCTTTTTAGATTTGCGGGGTGCACAGAAACCTTTCTGGCAGGTCCAGCTGTGGAACATATACTCACACAAATGCACACGGTGTGTGTGTATAGATAGATACCAAGTTATAGTGAGTATGCATGGCTTTGCTCACATCTGTCCTCAAATGTAAAACACAAAAATATTCTTGAAATGTTAGCTTCTTAACAAATTCCAGGGAAAGATTTCTGTTATTACCCACATCACTATGAAAACGTACATTACTACCAAGTTGTACTCTGCCTGTAGACAATGCTTCATGCTTAAATTATATATTCAGAAAAAAAAAATGCCAACCCTAAAGAAAGAGATAATCCAGGCTTTACCCCACCACAGGTGCCTTACCTCGGCAGATGGGCCGGTGGTCACTCCAAGCGGCGAGCGTCTCTGTAACTCTCTGACAGGTGATGCTTTTAGATCCCTGGAGCACGTAATTGTCCTCACAAGAAAACTGTACATTTGCACCAACCCTAAGCAGTTAAAAAATAAAACAAAAAACCCAAATTATTCACAGAAGACTTTTTTAGGAAAAAAAAATCAGCAAAATGGCTGCTCCGACGTTGTGCAGTTAAAACAGCATAAGACATTAAGCAATCCATTTGGTATTATTTATGGAGGCAACCCTGTGATTCGGCGAAGGTTGTAAAATCAAAAGACTTGGGTTCAGATTCCTGTTCTTCCACCTTCACAGCTAAACAAACATATGAACCTTAACTTGTCACGACCAAGATAGAAAATAAATATCAAAAATGACCTTACTGAATGTTGTGGCTTTAATAAGAAAACAAATGTGAATAAATTTTGTACCCTGAAAACAAGAGGAAGTTGGATGTCATTCATCATGAATAAATATTTTACAAAAACAAGAAGTAAAAAAGTCTACGTTAAGAAAATATCTCAGTAAAGAATGTATTTTACTATCACACATGTTAATTATATTTAAAAGAAAGCTAGTGATATTATATTTCAGAACTTTTTATAGGAAAAGAATGATTTGTTTTACTCTTCTTTCTTTTTGTTGTTGTGTTTTTGTTTGTTTTGGTTTTAGACGGAGTCTCGCACTGTCACCCAAGCTGGAGTGCAGTGGCATGATCTCAGCTCACTGCAACATCCGCCTCCCAGGTTCAAGCGATTCTCCTGCCTCAGCCTCCCAAGTAGCTGGGACTATAGGTGTGCACAACCACGCCTGGCTAATTTTTGTATTTTTAGTAGAGACGGGGTTTCACCATGTTGGCCAGGCTGGTCTTGAATTCCTGACCTCAAGTGATTCACCCGTCTCAGCCTCCCAATGTGCTAGGATTACAGGTTTGAGCCACTGAGCCCAACTGTGTTTTAGAAGAAAGCAATTCATCCAGCCTGGAGTTAGGGAAAAAATTGTCTTGGTTCCAGCGCTGCATCTGCAAACACGGAGCTTTACGGTTGCAAACATTAACAAAACCTTGTCACAGAACACCAACTGGACAGTTGCATTCAAAAGTGTGAGAGGCAGAGATCAGGTTTGAACACCACCCAATTACTTCTTCTGAGCCTGGCTTCTGGCATTGAATTAAATGTAGTCTTATTTAACTATCTGACAAGCCCATTGTTACAAGAGGAAATTCTACTCATGGTTTTAGTTCGAGAAACCCCGGGCTGTTGTTGAGGAAACAGAAGTGAAATAAGGAGTCTTTGCAGGAAAAGAGGTACAGCTGTCGGTGTGGATGGATGAAGTTAGTAAGAGAGACAACATAGGCGAAACATAAATAGATGCTTTTCTTTCTTGCTTAGTGAAAAAAAAATCCATATCTATAATATCAGAATAAATATCCTTCCAGGAACATTGCACCAGCATCCCCCATGGCACCCGTGAAACACTCTCCGGGGATTGCCACAGATGTCTACAACAGCCATCAAACCAGAGTCAAACCAATTGGGAACATTCTAGGTTCAACAAAATTAAACACCTTTCTTCTTTTCTAAAGGGGTGTCTTATCTTAATAAAACTTAATGTGCAAAAGTTTTTTTAGAAAATAATGAAGATAATTCAAAGGATGTAGACTTTTCCAGATTTATCTGTCTAGGAAGTTCTTTTTTTCACCAGGAATCTAGGACAACTAGAGTTCTGTGGAACTAATTTTGAGAAACCCAGCATCGTAAGAACATAATAGGTACTAATTTTAAATGTGAAAAAAATAAAATCAAAACCCAGTCCTTATTCCCGTTTTAATTGCTAGTCGTAACATTTATTTAAGACATCTGTAATTGTAGACATATTCCGCCACTATAGTTTTTGCTCATTGATCTGTGTTTAAACCTCATCTAAGAATTTTTTTTAAGACAACTGCTATATCTTTGTGTTTTCTATTCCAGGTATCAATCTCCAGTTCTTTCTATTTACCTAAATTTTAATATCCATAGTTTTCACCATTCTTGATTTGATATATTTTCATTGAACATCTACCATGTGTCACACTCTAAGTACCAAAGCAGCAGAAGTGAACAGCACAAAACCCCAATATCATGGAGATAACTGGATAGTTAAGAAAGAAAAAAGTAACCAAACCAAACATACAGGAAACAAAAAAGTGTCACAATGCGCCATGAAGAAAATAAATAAAATGACATGAGAATTCTCGGGTAGGAAGAGTTGGAATTTGAGTGTGGCCACGTTTTCAATGATGCCCTTAACCTGAGCCCCTGATATTTAATGTAACGTTCCAGGGGAGTTCGAACAGAAAGGGAGGGATGGGGGCACTGCTTCAACTTAGCAAGCACTGTATTTCAATGACTGCAGTACATAGCACATCACTCCTTAGTCGTGGAGGGCTCTGTGCTCCTATAAAACCTCTCTCTTTTCATGCATTTTTTCCTACATCCAACCAATATTCCTTTAGGGATAAGTAGCAAATTGTATTCTGTTTTGAGAAGAAAAACAATCAATAAGCCTAAATCCCCAAAGCACAAGCAACACAGGCAAAAATAGACAAATGAGACGACATCAAACTAAAACCCTTACACACAGGAAAGGAAACAAGCAGTAGAGTGAAGAGACACCCTACAGCATGGGAGGAAATACTGGAGAACAAAATATCTGGTGATGAGTTCATATCCACAAATACAAAGAACTCAAACAAGGAAATCACAAGAAAACAAATCATCCACGTAAAATACGGGCAAAGGACCCAAATAGACATTTCTTTTAAAAAGACATAAAAATGGCCAACAGGTATATGGAAAGGTGTCCCGTGTCATTAATCATCAGGGAAATGCAAATTAAAACCACAGTGAGATATGAACTCACGATGGCTATTATAGAAAAGACAAGAGATAGTAAGTGTTGGTGAGATGTGGAGAAAAGGGAACCCTTGTACACTGCTGTTAGAAATATAAAATATGTAAATTAGCATACTCATTACAGAAAATACTATAGGGAGTCCTCAAAACATTAAAAATAGAACTACTACATGATCTAGAATTTCACTTCAGATCCTATATCTGAAGGAAATGAAATCAATACGTCGAAGAGATATCTGCACTCCCATAGTCACTGCAGCATTACTCGCAATAGCCAAGCCGTGGCATCAATGCAAGGGTCCAACACTGGACCGAGAAATGGATTAAGAAAATGCGCTGTGTGTGTGTGTGTGCGTGTGTGTGTGTGCGCCCGCGTGCGCGCATGTGTGTGTGGGCATACACAATGAAATACTATTCAGCCTTTTTTTAAAAAAAGAGGAAATCTTGCCATTTGTGACAACACAGTTGATCCTGGGGGAAATTATGCAAAGGAAAATGAACCCGGCACAGAAAGACAAGTACTGCATGGTCTCATTTCTATGTGAAATCCGGAAAAACAGAACACACAGTAGCAGAGTGTGGGTACCAGGGACTGGAGGAAGGAGAGGAAACAAACAATACACAATTTCATTAGGAGAAAAAAGCTCAGGAGATCTACTGTACAGCATGACGACTGTAGTTAATAACAGCATATTGTATGCTTGAAAATTGCCTGGAGAGATTTTGAAAGTTGTCACCATGAAAAATGACAAATATGTGAAGCAATGGGTATGTTAATTAGCTTGATTTGGCCATTTTACAATGTATTCGTGTTTCAGACTGTCGTGTACACCATAAATATCTATAGTTTTTGTCAATTTTAGAAAAGAAAATATCACCACTCTGACTAACTGATTTCATTTCTGGCAATATAATATATGTTTATCATCCAAAATATAGGAAATTTCTGGTCAGTGATATTCTTTGGAAGACATGAAAATGGCCAACAATAGGACTGTGCTTGACTAAGATTTTTGGATATATTTGAAAGAATGCAACGTTGCTTTAAAAAAGGCAAATATATAATGTATGTAGCAATAAAGAAAAATAAAAAGGACATATGTAGCAATATAGAAAAGGAAAAATGAATAATCCAAAATTGTATGTACTCAAAATAACAATGATCTCTCTATCCATATTTACATCTAAATATCAGGACGATAGACACAACCCATTTTTGAGTGGTACTATCACAAGTAAATTTTTCTTTATATATTCAAATGATGATTTTTCCCTGATTCTATTACTCTATAATTTAAAAGTCAAAATAAAAACATTTATGCTGCTTCTATTAGACTGTTCCTTCCTTCTCACTCATCGAGGTAGTCACATGCACTCTCCAGGACCTGAACTCAGCTCTTACTCTTCTCAGATTTCCACCAGAGGAGAGTTTTGAAAGCCGATTCCAGTGGAGAGTGGAGGATTGCTCCCGGGCTTCCACGATCATCATCTGTTATCACAACCTAGTCCAGAAATCTCTGCGCACATTCATATTCAGTACATTGAGAGTACAGTATAGAACTCATTCCATCATTACGATCATGAAACCTTTTCGCAGATTATTGGAAATAGCCACCAATAGAATATGGGGGCTTCTCTAATTTGAAAGCATTACAAATATTAACAGGAGCAACCTCCTCATGTGATTGCAGCCGGCAAACAGAGCCAATGCCGGTAAACACCATTCCAGCAGCACAGCCAAGGAGACGCCTCCATGTGAGAATCAATCAAGTTGAGGTTCAAACTAAATAAGACCCCAATTCTAATTTATTAATTCAATCTTTTGCTCTCATTTTATCTAACACATGAATCAGTTCAATTTAAAAGCTATGTGTGCTTTCAACTTCAAATATATAATAAACGAAGTTTTCACTGATTTATGATTACTATGTTTGAAGTAACATATATCAGATATAACATAAGATCATCTAATTTGGTTTTCTGGAAAGAAGTCTCAGAGAAAAATTCCAGGAAAAAAAAGTTAGCAGTACCTTTCTATTGGCAAGTAACTTTAGTGCACCGTAGATTAATTATGTTGCACAATTTATACAACTGTTAGTAGTTGGTAACTGTAAGAAATACTGGAGAACTGATTTTTTGTGAGATCAAGATACATGGTACATTGACAATAAATACCGCACAGCAAAATTTAACTCAAACAGTTAAAGCAGCAAAATTTTGACTTTTAAATGAAATACAATAGGGAAACATACATTTTGCACTTCTTCAATGCTTAGCACTTCTGACATTGCTCCATGTTTGATTTCTAAAGACATTTTATTTATCACCATGTAATTAACTTTACCACAACATAAATACTCTTTCTAAGTCAGTAAACTATTTTCAAACATGCTTTAGTAGTAATACAAGCAATTTCTAAATCTGGTTGTCATACAGCATAGCTATTTGTGAACTTATTCAACATTGATATTACAACTACTTTTGAAAAATAATTTGAGGTGACTCGAAGATTAAACTAATGTTCAAAACAGGATACGGGTTGACTTAGCTGTAAGACTTAACTGTCCACTATTTACCGGAGATTACACTAATCTACTGACTGGCTAGGTAGGGGTCTCCTACTTCTCTTTTCAACACACACTGCTCAGGATCTACTGAATCTGCTGACGCAACCAATAGACAGATGAGAGATAGATGATAGACAGATAGATAGATGATAGATAGATAGATGACAGATACACAGATAAACAGAGAGACAGATGATAGATAAAGAGATGGATGGATAGATAGATGGATAGATGGATAGACAGATAACAGATGGATGGATAGATGATAGTTAGATAGATATATTAGATAGATAAATAGATGATTGATAGATGAATAGATGGATAGATGATAGATGGATGGGGGAATAGATGGATTAGATAGATAAATAGATGGACAGATACACAGATGCATAGATAGATGAATGGATGGAAAGATAGATGGATAGATATATGAAAGATGGATGGATAGATGATAGTTAAATATATTAGATAGATAGATGATAGATGAATTGATGGACAGATGATAGAAAGATGGAGGATTAGACAGACAGATAAATAGATGGACAGATACATAGATGGATAGATAGATGAATGGATAGGTAGGTAGATATCCATCTGGTTAGATAGATTGACAGATGACAGATAGATGGATAGAAATATAAACAGATGGATAGATAGATACATAGATGGATGGATAGATAGCTACGGAAAGACAGATATATCTTTCTGTGTTAAAAAATCCAATTCAAACAGTACACTTCAATATTCATAAATATAAAAGAAATAAATATGTGTGTGTGTGTGTGTGTGTGTATGTGTATATACATATACATGATTAGGTACCAAAGGTAGGCGTTTAAGCATTTTTGCATCTTCAGCAAAAAGAAAAAATACATTAGGTAAAATGTTTTTCAGTCTCAAGCAGCAGAAAACACAAAAATTTAAGGAAACCTGGAGATGGATGGCACAGGTGGCAGTAGCTGCAGCCACACTTGATCAAAGGCTTAGAAATGTTGCTTGAAGAAAAGTATTTGCTTAAGAGGAACAAGGGCTGTGAGCAGGGGGAAGGGCGAATGCTGAAGGGTGTATGTGCGTGTTTACGTGTGTGTACACATGTGAGCACATCCGTGTGTGTGCAAATCCACGTGTATATGCATGTGTGTGTGTTTGTGTGTGTATGTGTTTGTGTGTGTATGTATGTGTATGTGTGTGTATGTGTGTGTGTATGTGTGTGTGTGTGAGTGGGTGTGTGTGTCTGTGTATTTCAGGTGTACATCATGAAATATGTGTAACGGAGATGGGATGGTACGTACTCCCGTATTCTCCTTCTTCACTATAAGGAATAAAACTAGGCCCCCAGTGTGGAATGGCTGAGTTGCCCAAACAGCAAAGGTGGTGGCCCACCCCTCCCCACAGGCGCTCCATCCCAAGGAGAAGTCGGAACTCTTGGGCTGTGCTTGGATATAGGCAGGGGTGGCTGGAAGCCCTGGCTGGAGGGTCCTGCCCAGTGAGAAGGAATGGAGCTGAGTCCTGCTTAAAGTGGTCTGGTTACTGCCAGAACTTACCACTGGAGCTGTGTTGATGAGCGTGACAGTGGCGCAGAGGCTGGGGAAGCCCAGTGTCGTGTTTCCCCACCACACCTGGGACCAAGACCCAAGCTGTGTGAGGAGACAGAAGAAGACAGAACTCCTTGCACTGTGTCTGTGTGTCCAGGGGTAATGCAGGGCTCCTTCATTCCCAGCTGTGGCCTCACGGACACACCCCTGTGTTTCCCAGTGCTTCGCAGAGTCTGGAGAAGGCGGGAGGAGCTCGCAATGGAGAAGGTCAAGTCCCTGAGCACCCCCAGGTGCCCCTGCCTCCGGGGCAGAGGCGTACGGAAGGTTAGGACCGGGAGTGGGTGGCACAGGCAGGATGGAGGAGAGATGCCTGCTCTAGCCAAGGCCAAAATGCCCTCTCCACAGCCCGGGCCCTTAACATCCTTGAGAGAGAGTGAAGGGATGTTCAGAGCTGACTTTAAACCTGCGTCACTGGGAAATCAGTAATTTTAACTCTTTTAAGAATGAATAAAGTTTTCTGACTCAGACAAAATGAGGATCTCACAAAAGAAATTACCAATCACAGTACAAATAAAATTACATTTTACACATCAGAATTTATAGACTTATTAATTCAACTTCATATACCCATTTTAACTTACTTTGCAAATAATATTGCTATTCTTACTATATGTGGGTCATTCTCCCATCTTTGCCATCTCTTTCTCCCTATCTCCCTCTCTCTTTCTCTGTATTTTTCTTGCCCTGCCTTCCTCCATCTCACTTGATTTTCACATTAAAACATTGCTTTTTCCCAATACATAGAATCAGTTATATGGGGAGTTTCCTCAGCAAGGTGCTAAAAAGTTTCCTGGGAACTCTATTAGAAAGACGATGGTCTTTCTCTAACTTTAGAACAATAGAGTGACATTTGATTCAAGAAAAGGAATGAGAGAAGAAAAGCCAACCAGAACACCTCTAATATTTCTCAGCATCTTGAGCTCAGTCTCAGGCTGCAAGTCTCAGGCCACACACAAGTGTCCCCAGGGCCTCCTAGAGTGCCAGACACATCACAGACACTCAACAAACAGAAGTTGAGTGAATGAGTAAAGCAAAGCCACTTTCCTGTGGCTGTATATGTCAGTTTGCAGGTAAAATGAAACAGAGAAACAATGCAGCAACCAAATCCACCCCCTCATTCCTCGCTCTTCTCCATGGGCCTCCACTCTGCCGGACCTACAGGGGTTTGGCAATCATTCACGGCCATCCCCAAATGCACCAGACCTGAGGCAAGCCCTGGGCCATATTAATGAGCTGCTGGTATAAGAGATACTTCATCAAACAGCTCCTGGTCAATGTATTAAGTAAATCTAAGTTGCTATGGGACTATTAATAAAAAAAGAACTGATTTTGCCTTTAGTAAAAAGATAAGAATAACTTACATTGGAAACTGAAATTTGGGTTGGGACTTGAGAGATCCATAGAATGTATTTTCTTTTTTTTCCAAAACGAGTATATGTGTTCTAGATTAAAAAACCGCCACAGCAAAACCCTGTTGGTAACAAAGCTGAGGTTTGTTCAGAGAATTGAATATAACTTGGTTTGTCCAGAACAGAGTTGTTCAAATGTTATTTCCAATACCATGGATCTATCTCCTACCTTCCTGCTTTGATGTTGCACCCTGTCCTTCCCTAGTAGACACAATGACTTAGGTTTATACCCTCTCCCTCCACTTCACCTCCCTTCTCTCACTTCTCAGGCACATAATAGTTCCGTTATTGCTCCATCTCAGGTTTAGTCTGAGGATATTAACACAAAGCCTAGCAGCATGGAAGAGTGGGGGGCTTGGGAGAGGAGGCCACTCGGGAAGGCGTCAATCTCTGAGGGAACCGCTGCGTTTCATTCACCTTGAAATTTCTCACAGCCTCCAGCACTGTGCATGGAGCTTCTGGTAGCCTTGCAGTCAATACCTGTGGCACTAGTGAGAGCACAAACCAGGAGACAGAAGCAGGGATTCAGAACATCTCCTAGGTGTAGAAGCAGCCTCTGAGCTGGAGGGCTTAGGAGGAAAAACAGTACCCAGCTTCTGGGTGGAATCTCTCAGCATCCACGCAGCACACGTGCCCTTGGGAGCATTCACCTCTATTTTAAAATAAATGTTTTAGGTATCCTCTCTGGTTCTCCTATAAGGGAGCTTTTACACCACTCAGACAGGAACCTGGACACTTCACCAGATGGTCTCTGCTGAGGGATGCCCCTTAGGGACACAAACCTAATAAACAAGACCAGGAAGGCTGTGAAGACCAGGAAGGTTGTGAAGATCGTTTGCAGGCAAGCCAGCCGGACGCTAGGGGGATGCTGTCTCATTGCACGCCTTGCTCGGCATTCTAGAAAATGCCATCATCCGAGAGATGAATGTGCGTCTGCTGTGGATATTGAAATGCCTTTTATTACCCTTTTGATTTTCACACATAATGTGTCATTTCTGGGTCATTTTTTCTTTTTATAGTGGCAATTTTTAGACTCATTTCTTCAAGCCTTAAGGCAATTTAGCACCACTAAAAATGCATCAGAGAGTAGATGGATCTCTCTAGCCTAGGGAAAGAAAGGCAACTAATATTTTATGTGATTTTTAGATACTGTGTGTTAGCAATAGCCCAACAAAGATCCCTTAATGACAATCAAAATATAGGATGCTGCCAGGGTGTAAGCAACAGTAATACTCTTGCAAGGGGCCTGGAGTGATTGGCAATTTCCAGCTGTGACTAGCTCTCAGAAGCATGGCACTGACAATGAGGCATGAATTTTTGTGTAAGGGAATGTAATTTAAAATTTCCAAGTATGTTATAAGTTCATGGAAACCTGCCGTTTACTAAACAAGCGTACTTCGTCGTGTGAAGTAGAAAAATTAAATCCTCATGTTCACCCACCTGTCTATACAAAGGCAGAAGCTACGTGCACACTGTGGGAACCTGGAAGAGGGTTTGGATGCAGCCAGGACTGAGGGGAATTATGGCTTGGGAAGGAACTTTGCCTGCAAGCCCCTCTCCCATCTTCTCTTTTGTGTCTCCATGAGATCCAAGGTGAAAGCCCCTTTGCCTCCTTCCTGACAAGTTATCAGGGCTTTAAGGACAGCAACGTCAGTGCCTGTTTTCCACGTGGGCTCAGGAAGCCAGAGGAGACTCTTCAAACTCTAGACCAAAAGGTGTTTTGTGCATCATGCTCTTTGCTCTGTAGCTTGAGTGAGGAAACAGTGAGGAGTGTCGGAGGCAGAGAGATGGGAGGAGAAGCAAGCAGAGCCCCGGCAGCCTGCACCAGTGTCCAGCTCATGCCTCCATCATGCACGTGCCCAACACAATAGCAGCAGACATGAGTTTGTTTTATTTTATGAACATGCCCAGGCAGCGGCTGGAGCTAACCAGATAGAGCGTGCAGTGAAGTGATATAAATTACTAACCACTCAGGTCAGGGCAGGTATGTGGGGCCTCCATGATGAGTCAACAATGGAGGTGCCTCAATCCCAAATCACAGATGAGAACAAGAGACTCAGAGGGCCCTCTGCTCAGCATCATAGGATGTTGGACTCAAACAGGCTTTCTTTTTTTTGTAACTTTGAAACTGATCACTTAAATCACTGGTTGATCAGTAAATAATCCTAAATACACAGAGACTGTTCAGCAAATATTTCCTCCTGGGCTTATATCTACACTAGGCAAAACTTTGCAATTTTTTGATTTATCCTTCACATCTGGTTGCTTGTAATTGACCAGCAACCACAGTATCCAGGCTTAATGAGCACCACCCAGAGCAAAAGCCAGGAGGGTGGGCAGGAGAAGAAAACACTGCTATAATTAAGTGCACACACAAACACACACGCTCACATATACAAGCATATATGCATACCGGTCATCACGTGAGATCCAGAAGCACGTTTACAGGACACTAAAAGACGTGAACATACTTGCCCCCTAGAGAAGTCAGCCCAGCCCAAGCGCTCAGCAAACAGGACTGTTTCCAAGTGCCCCTCTCAGCAGCACACCTTCTGCCTGCCTTTCTTGGTGCAATGGCTCACTCGGTTTCTGCGGCCATGAATCCAGAACCCAGGTGCTGATGCCACCCAGCGCCAGGAGGCCTGCAAGTTATTGGCTGATAAAACAGAGCCACCTCACCCAAACGCTGGCTGCACTGAGCCTGCTGAGGCTGTGGCTTTTGCAGCAGACATGTGGGATGCCCAAAATGAGGGGAAAGTAATGCCCAGGGGTCATACTTTGAGAGGGGGACACGGGCTGAGAGGGCTCATGGTAAACATCAGGTCCCAGGGGTACACCCAGGCTGTCTAGAAGCACCGGTGAGACAGAGCGACTCCCTGGGATGATTCTGAAGCTGAGCACAGCTTCCCAGCCCATTTGGCACCTCTGTCAGGTTCCAATTTCTCTCACTCTCACTTCACTGGAATTAAACTGCCCCTAAAGCCATTGTCTTAAGCTGATTTCTAGGGAATCCCAAATAAAGTAGGGAACTATGATCAGGTGATCAACTTTCAGTGCAAGCCCCAAGACCTAGACACGTTATCTTCACAAGGTCACCAGGCTACTAAATAGTTGTAAATAAAATGCAGCTGAGATAAAACATGAGTCACATGTTTTTCTCACCACAATGCAAGGTACTGAGGCCAAGAATTGTTATTTCCTTACCATACTTCTTACAACTCTAAACACAATTCTTAAAATGTCTTTGTCCAGCACATACACACTGGGGAATACTATGCAGCCACAAAAAAAGGATAAGTTCATGTCCTTTGCAGGGACATGGATGAAACTGGAAGCCATCATTCTCAGCAAAGCAACACAAGAAGATAGAACCAAATATCGCATATTCTCACTCATAAGTGGGAGTTGAACAATGAGAATACACGGACACAGGGAGGGGAACATCACACACCAGGGCCTGTCGAGGGGTTGGGGGCTAGGGGAGGGATAGCATTAGGAGAAATACCTAATGTAAATGATGAGTTGATGGGTGGAGCACACCAACATGACACCTGTATACATATGTAACAAACCTGCACGTTGTGCACATGTACCCCAGAACTTAAAATATATTTAAAAAGTACATTAAAAATTTTTCTTTGTATATCTCCTCTCTTTATCATTTGCCCTACTTCGGCCCAACAAAATACTTTCTTCTTAATATAGTTTGTTTTTCTCTACCTTATATTAATCTTGTGTCATTCCTAGAAATAAAATCATGTATTTCCTAACACATTTAACAAAGTAAGTAGGACCAAGCCAATCTGAGAAAAGGGATCCTGTGGATATCAGAAAAGAGAGAGTCTAGGGAAGTTAATGCTAAAATTATACTGTGCTGTGTAGATGCATGAAATCCAGCTATAAACATCCCCAGAACAATAGACCTGCCCAGCTTCCTCACATCTAATTTCCTCTATGTTGTTATGCATTTCATGGCTGGTGTGTTTGCTTTAACTTCTTGTCATTTAGATCCAGCCCTTAATGCTCACGTCAGTCTCTAGGAGAGAGAGGCAGGGAAAGATTTTCCCTCATCATTTTTAGACACGCTCTTCCTCCTTCTGGGACCGACGGCCCCCTGGGCTCAAGTGACGAGATCCTTTCCTTTCCATCCTCCAAGCCCTGGCTGCAACGTCTCCCCTGAGCCTTCCTCAACGCTCTGTCTACAACACAGCAGGCCTTTTCTGTTGTTCCTTCTTTTATGTGTCCTTATCCCAAGAGCTCAGCACAGTTCCTGAGGGCTTGCTCGTTTTGTTAAGGAAATGAAAGAACTAATCAGCAGATGAAGGGTTGCCTTGGATGCTAAACCTCCCTAGAAATGGCCCAGGTAGTGATTTGTGATTTTTCTTCCCCGTCTTTCGAGAACAGTAGATACAAAGCAAAGTAAAGCTGAAATTGGTCCAGGTGTGGTGACTCAGGCCTGTAATCCCAGTACTTGGGGAGCCTGAGGTGGGTGGATCACAAGGTCAGGAATTTGAGACCAGCCTGACCAACATGGTGAAACCCCATATTTACTAAAAATACAAACATTAACTGGATGTGGTGGAGTGCGCCTGTAATCCCAGCTACTCAGGAGGCTGAGGCAGGAGAATCACTTAACTTGGGAAGTAGAGGTTGCAGTGAGCTGAGCTTGGGCCATTGCACTCCAGCCTGGGTGATAGAGCAAGACTCTGTCTCAAAAAAAAAAAAAAAAAAAAGCTGACATTAGATTGCAATTGCTTACTGCTGTGTGTGTGTCAGTGTGCTGTGTGTGTGTGTGAATGTGTGTGAGTGTGTGTGAGTGTATGACTGTGTGTTTGCGACTGTGTGTGCAGGTGTGCGGGCGTGTGTGTGCACGGGTGTGCATCTGTGTGTGCTGGTGAGTGTATGTGCAGGTGTGTGTGTGTGAATGTGTGAGTGTGAGTGTGCGTGAATGTGTGTGAATGTGTGTGCGCACGCACGGGTGTGAGTGTGTGTGCAGGGGCGCAGGTGTGTGTGCGTGGGTGTGCATCTTCATGCGCACAGGTGTGTGCTTGTGTGTGGGGGTGTGTGCATGTGTGTGTGGGGGTGTGTGCGTGTGTGTGCATGCACGTGCGCAGGTGTGCATGCGCGGGTGTGTGCACATGCAGGTGTGTGCAGATGTGTATGCATGTGTGTGTGCATGGGTGTGTGAGTGTGCGTGTGTGGTTGTGTGTGCATGTGTGCATGTGCACGCGTGTGTATGCGCGTGTGTGCCGGTGTGCGTGCAGGTGTGCGTGAGTGTGCATGCACGGAGTCTGTGTGTGTGCATGCACGAGTGTACGTGTCTGCGGGTGTGTGGGTGTGTGCACGGGTGTGTGTGGGTGTGTGTGCACGTGTGTGAGTGTGTGTGTGATGGGGGCCACTGTACATATTTAAAGGTCGTAAATGATAAACATAGTGAAATAATTACCCCTTTGTATGTGCCTGTGCTGAGTACACCTGAGATCTACCCTCTGAGCAAATTCCAAGATGCAACACAGCATTACTAATCCCACCTCAGCATTAGTAACCCCAACACAGCATTATTAACACCAACACAGCATTGTTAACCACAACACCACATTGTTAATTAACCACAGCCTCATGCCATACACCAGATCCCTAGGTTTATTCATCCTGTGTAACTGCAGCTTTACACCTTTAACCATATCTCCATTTTCCTTTGAGTATCTGTTGCATGCCCAGATTGGTGCCAACCTCTACCTTGCGCTCCTCTCTTCTTTCACCAGGTGGTCCTTCCCGCTTGGCACAAACAACTCCCACTTCTTTCCTCCTGTCTTTCATCAAAATCTGCTGGGAGCAACAGATCTGACAAACTCTTTCATAAAAAAGAAGGTATGATGGAGCGAGATGGTTGACCACCTTCCCCTTCCAGAGGTAGCTACATTCCAGCACAGCAGAACGTCTCAAAGCAAGAGTGTTGGTCTCTACAATTCGTATTCACGGCAAGCTCCTGGAAGCATCATTGTGAGGGCAGGACAGATGGACCACCATAAGGGGCACCTCCTCAGCTTATCACTAAGGGTAGAGCTGGTTCTGAATGCTTGCTGAACACTTAACAAAAGTTTAGCAGGTAAAGAGAGTGAGGAATTAATTTAACACACATACACATAACTGCAGGTGGCATCAGCAAGCTGAAAACTGACAGGTCATCACTTCCCAAATCTTTCCAGGTATCTGCCTTTCTCTTTTTCTCCTTTTCCTCCCAACTAGTATAAATGGGAAGTGTAGGTTAAATTCCTCATAACATTTAGAATTTGGTGCCAAAGGGCATTTAATGCTGTTGAAGGGTGGAGCGGGTGGATTTATTACCTTTAGATCCTAGTTAAATTGAGAAACCATCTAACTAGCTACTCTATTTCCCCTAGAATATGAATACAGAAACTTAAAAGGTCTCTAAACTGAAGTTCTCAGCAAGGGTCATGTGTATCAGAATCACCCAGGGTTGACTGGAAAAGGGACCTCTTCTTTTTTTTTTTTTTTTTTTTTTTTTTTTTTT
>NC_045440.1:7724298-7776971 GCF_002776525.5 Piliocolobus tephrosceles | reverse complement strand
TTTTGAGACGGAGTCTCGCTCTGTCGCCCAGGCTGGAGTGCAGTGGCACGATCTCGGCTCACTGCAAGCTCCGCCTCCCGGGTTTACGCCATTCTCCTGCCTCAGCCTCCAGAGTAGCTGGGACTACAGGCGCCCGCCACCTCGCCCCGGCTAGTTTTTTGTATTTTTTAGTAGAGACAGGGTTTCACCATGTTAGCCAGGATGGTCTCGATCTCCTGACCTCGTGATCCGCCCGTCTCGGCCTCCCAAAGTGCTGGGATTACAGGCTTGAGCCACCGCGCCCGGCCGGGACCTCTTCAAACTGTCACAGGCTACCCCCCAGGGACTATGAAATGTCATCCTGGGGATAGGGTGCTCCCATTTACTCGCCTAGCTTGCCACTATATTCTTTACGATGCCAAGCAAGTATTATTGCTGATGGCAGTGGAAAATCACTGGTGACCCGAGATGATAAGAGACAGAAAACCATTGCTCTGGTCTAAAGCGAAAGTCTGCAGGGGCAGTAATCTACGGAGGGATCCACAGCAACCACCTCTATTCCCACTCTATCACAGGATTCAATCATAAATAGCAGTCATTTTTCTACCATGAATGCTTTGCAACATTCATGTACATGGTATGCAATATTTCAAACACAATATTTTATTAATTAAATTATTTCAATACAGTAAAGAAAAAAATGGTTTGCTATCTGATTGAAAATGTGGATACAGAGGAAGGAATTGATTGCAATGTCAAGAAAAGTAAAGAACTATTCCAAGGGGCTTTCTGCACTGATCTCTATGTGCACAAATCAGCTGTGATTGGACATTCTTCATTCATCCCCCATGAGCTCGTGGCAGCAAGCTTGATACCAGGTCATACATGCTACAAAGCTCCATGACTCCTGCATATCGCTGCTAGATGTAGGTTTGCCTCTGGTTTCTGAGATCCACCAGCATTGCATCACAGTGTCTGTGGGATTCCTGTTCATGGGAGCTGCTCACTGGCCTCGCATCTTTGTAATTTTTCCCAGAACATTATTGATGAAGGCCAAGGTTTGGTAGCATTTTTGCTGTGGGGAAACAAATCAGCTGCCCGTATTCTTCCAGCTTCTGCAGACATATAGGAGTTGTAGAAGACAGCAGATACTGAAAGTGTTTTCCAATGATGAGGTTTCCATACACCTTATCAGATGACATTTATGCTATCAAACAGGTTTTCAAAAGCAAGCCCATCTGTGTTTAGTCACCTGTCTCTAATCTCATATCATGGATGACAAACACCAGGTAGGCCAATGGTTACCAACCTCGCTTGCACATCAGAATCACAGGAGGCGCTTATAAAAGTCCTAACACTGAATTACCTACACTAGTCACTGTAATCTACTTTAGAATAAGATTCTGCAAAGTTTTCATGGCTCTGTTCAGGGGTGTCAACAAACTTTAAGACTAAAGGAAGCCTGTGTAATCATCAGTAATATGCAGAAGACTTACCAATTATAGGAACAATATTAAAGCAGTGAGCATTGAATAACAACCAGTGCATTGATTTGGGGGCCATTCTCCCTGATCCCTGATTTTTCCAATTTGTTTGAAAGCTCTTCAGAATCTCAGGTGATTCATTTTGTTTTGCCCTATGTCTTCACCAGAAATGTGTTGAAGGAAAGGAGAGAGTTAGTGTTCACAGATCAGAGAGGGTGTGATAGGACATTCTGTCTATAGTGATCACGTTCACAGGGACAGGAAGTACAATGGTGGTTGCCAGGAGCTGTGGGTCGGGGAGGATGGGAAGTTACGGCTTTATGGATTTGGAGTTTCAGTTTTGCAGGATGAAAAGAATTCTGGAGATGGATGGTGGTCATGGTTGTATGACCATGTGAATGTGTTAATACCATTGAACTGTACACTTAAAATGGTCAGGATGCTAAATTTTATATTATGTGTATTTTATCACAATTAAACATTCTCTTTAAAAATCCTTATGCCTGGTCCATCTTCCTGACCTAATAAACCAGAACTTTTGGGGTAACTGGAGTGTGTTTAATGGCACAGTTTAGAGCCCCCAGGAAAACCAGATCACTTTCTCTCTCTGGGGCAGATCAGTGAACACTAACTCTCTTCTTCCCTTCAACAAATTTCTGGGGGACGCATAGAGGAAAACAAAATAAATCACCCGGGATTCTGAAGAGTTTTTAAAGGAATTAGAAAAATTAGGGAGCAGGGAGAACGGCCTCCAAATCAATGCACTGGTTGGTTATTGAACATTCACTGCTTTAATATTGTTCCTAAACTCTTTTGCATATCACTGATGATTATCTCACAGGTTTCCCTTAGCCTCAAAAGTTGTTGACATGCCTGAACAGAGCCATGAACTTTTTGCAGACTCTTATTCTAGAGTAGAATACGGCAAACACATGACTAGGAGGCACAGAGTGTTTTATCTCTAATGTATGGAAGAATAATCCCATCTCCTATTTCAACCCATTCTTTTACAGATGAAGAATTAAAAAAAAACACACACACACACAGAAAAAGTATTACAGAAGGTCATTTTGAAGACCTTTAGATTCAAATAGTCCCCAAGATGTCATATCTGATGATCACAACCAAGTGGGCTTTTTGTTGATAATTCATCAACTATCTTTTTGCATTTTGAAGCTAATAAATTAATATAGGCTTAAGTAACAATCACCTATTTTCTCAGAAGACTATTTAAATGGATACTTTGTTGTGATGAAAAAAATTAGTTTTCTACTGCAGATATTGAAAAGACCATGGAAGAGAGAGGGAGGACATTCCACCAGCCCCATTTGGTGACTTGTTTATCAGAAGCAGGTTTAGCCACATAAATATTATCTGAAACATTCACAGTGTTCATTTTTCAAAGTGACCTAAAGGCTTCAAGAAGTGTCAATGGGATGTTATCGGTTGTGGAATTTCTCAAGTAGTTCTTAAAAATGCGGCTGATGCCCTTTGAAAGAGCAGTAATCCTTGGCAAATATTTTTCCTAGTCTAGTTCAGTTTCCTAGTAACCATGAATCCTTCTCCAAAACCTACAGGCATAGGAATATATTAGGTTCCTTAAATTTTTTTTCAGTTGTAAAAACACTGTGGACCATGGCAGGAGACTTACGTGCTGCAGACTCAAACGCAGCATGTCAGGAAAGGCCTGCGAGCCAAAGCCTGATTTTTTTATATGACAAACCTGGACTGAGTGCTCGAGCCCACTTTGTCCACCTGCACTTTAGTGTTTCTCCCCACTTTGTCCTCCTCCGCCTTACTGTTTTCTCCACTAGGCAAGAGAGTAAAAATCACTTACAGAAACAAACATTGGTTCAAGAAATAAGATCATGCTTGAGTTTCAAAAAATAAAAGATAGTTCTTTGTCTTCCACCTAGGGACATGGAGTGGAAAGGGATTATGTCACAAATGGGGGAATTTTTTTTCAACAAGAAACCAGCTTGAATGTTTTTAAAATTCCCTCTTGTATTCATTTTAGTTTCCGAATTCTCTTAAAACAACAACAACAACAACAAAAACTCTGACATATGGGCTTGATTCTAACTTTACAAACGCTTCTTCTATTAGTAAATTTTTTAGTTGATGGGAAAAAGGAATAACAATCATAATCCAATGATGTCCATATTTTCCATTTTTTCTTCTAGTTGTGCATAAATGATCTAGCAAATGGTCAGAGCTTAGTACTTAATACAGTATATGTTGCAAAGAAACAGCAGCTTTTTTATTGGGAATAATTATATTCTTATAAGTTTACCTGTAAATCAAAATTCTGCATATTGAATCAGTATTTATTGTTGCCTTAAAACCTGTAAATGTAAATGCATTCCTGATATAAAAGTAAAATTAAATGACTTAGTAAATAATGGCCGAATGCTTTCTTTGAGGCAAGCTCTATACTGAACACTGGAAATGTGATAGTGAATAAAATAAAGTTCTTCTCTTTATGGGGCTTACAGTCTTGTGAGGAGGTAGAAAATATGTAGACATGAACTATGCTCAGTCAAGTAAGACTGGAAGCATAGACATGCATAGAATTTCTGGCTGGTCAGTGTTAGAAAGTGAAAGGAAAGGACAGAGGGAGGAAGGCTGCAGGGACAAAAGGTCCATATCATATAGTGTGGCCTGGAAGTAGCACAGAACAGGTACCTCAGAGGGTGACGCTCCGAATTCTAAGATCTGGATTTTCAATGCTCAATATATAATAGATCTCTTAGCATTGCTGAGAAGGCAGAAGATGTCAACATATCATGGAAAACACAAGAAGGATCATAGAAATAAAGATGTGCTAAAAAGGAGAGCCAGTATCACATAGGATACCAACCGAGAGATCAGTGTATGCATCTGCTCTAACTTTATAGGTATGTGAAGTTTATAAAGTATATAAATGATGAAAAATAAAATAGTAAGCAAGAAAAAGAATCAAAGAAGTCAAAAAGCAGGTGGACACACAGGAAGGGAATAGCTAGAGGTCCCTAGACGTCTCTCCACTATACTCTCCATCAGGAGAGAAACATGACATCAGTGCCCTTGGATACACGGGCATAACCTGAGTGTGCAGCTTTATTGCTTGTGGTATCCAAGGGCATCAATGTGATAGCATTTATCTCTTGATGAAGAGAATAGCGAGACTTATCTAGGGGGCTCTAGCTACCCCCATGCTGTGTGGTTCACCTGTTTTTGGGCTTGATTCTTTTCACAATAAAACTTATAATGTGCCTGTGGTTTCTCTCATTTCTTCATCATTTAAAAAATGATTCAATAACACAACTTAATAGAAAGCTTTATTTTTATTTATTTTTATTTTTTTGAGAAGGAGTCTTGCCTTCTCACCCAGGCTGGAGTGCAGTGGTGCAATCTCAGTTCACTGCAGCCTCCGCCTCTAAGGTTCAAGAGATTCTTCTGCCTCAGCCTCCAGAGTAGCTGGGGCACGCCACCATGCCTGGCTAATTTTTGTATTTTCAGTATAAACAGGGTTTCCCTATTTTGGCCAGGCTGGTGTCAAACTCCTGACCTTGTGATCCACCCGCCTTGGTCTCCCAAAGCGCTGGGATTACCGGCGTGAGCCACCGCGCCCAGCCGAAAGCAATTCTTACTGAAAAGAACACCAGATTTACTCCCTGGTCTCTACACAATCTGTAAGTACAATTCTTTACATTTTCATATAACAAGAGACAGGTGCCTCTGCTCTCACTGGAGCTGACCTACAATGGAGAAATAATAAAACCATTGCAGTAATACTGTAATAACTATAAATAAAATTATCAATATGCTACAAGGAATGAAGATAACTAAATGGAAACTAGAAATGAGCAGTTGTTTATCAAAACACACGGGCTATGGATTTGTCTCTGCTTCTTATTGACTATGTGATTTTTTCCCTTAATGTACTCCAGTTTCTCCTTCCATTTGATGACACATAATTCATAAAGCATATTTCAAAACAGAATGAAAAATAAACATGGGATCCTTGAGATTAAAATATGCTAAGACAAAGAACAGATGCTATTAGCATGAATAGTAACAGGCACATATCAAATACATAAATTAACTATTCAGTTTTTAAGTCATAAATATCACTCAACCCCCAAATTCCCTTTAGAGCCTATGTTACGACTCTCTATTTTTAATTGTTAATCTAGTCTCTGATGAGCAGTGGTTAACTTGATTGGTTTAGTAGACGATTAATGAGGTAATGTCCATATATCCCTAGAGACTGGCTTGCTAGCCTCAATTTAATACATTCAACAGAGAAGGCTTCTACCTTGTGTTGGGTCCGGTCATACAAAATAAAATCAATAAGGCCTCTCCCCTTTCCTTCAAAACTGCATGACTGTAATGAGAAACCCAAAGATGCTGGGAAACGTTGAAATCGTGAGATGACATGAAGTTGGAAGTAACAAGCCCCTGGTTCTGCAGAGAGAAGCCAACCCTGTGGGTGGGAGAGGACAGAGATGGGCCAAGGTGAAGTCACTTGTCTTTTAAGGACAGGATGCAGTCCGAGAAATGCATTGTTAGGCAATTTAGTGGTTGTGCGAACATCATAGGTGCCCTTACACACACCCAGATGGTGTAGCCTGATATACCTGGGCTTTATGGTACAGCCTAGGGCTCCCAGACTCTGAACCCAAACGGCATATGACTGGAATGAATATTGCAGGCAATTGTAACACAGTGGTAAGTGTTTGTATATCTAAATATATCTAAACATAGAAAAGGAGCAGAAAAAATATGGTATGAAAGACAGAAAATATCTCATTCATATAGAGTACTTACTCCCTATGAATGGAGCTGGCAGGGTGGGAGGTGCTCTGTGTGAGTCAGTGAGTAAGTGGTGAGTGAATGTGAGGGCCTAGGACATGTATGTATGCTCCTGCAGACCTTAGAAACACTGTATCCTTGGGCCACAATAAATTTACTGTTTTTCTTTTTTCAATAATAAATTAACCTTAACTTACTGAAACATTTTTACTTTGTTACAATTTTTTTTTTTTTTTTTTTGAGATGGAGTCTCTGTCTCCAGGCTGCAGTGCTGCAGTGCAGTGGCATAATCTCAGCTCACTGCAACCTCCACCTCCTGGGTTCAAGCGATTCTCCTGTCTCAGCCTCCCAAGTAGCTAGGACTATAAGCGCGTGCCACCACACCCAGCTAATTTATTGTTGTTGTTGTTCTGTTTTGTTTTTCTGTGGAGACGGAGTCTCACTCTGTAACCTAGACTGGAGTGAGTGGCACAATCTCAGCCCACTGCAAGCTCCGCTTCCCAGGTTCACGCCATTCTCCTGCCTCAGCCTCCCAAGTAGCTGGGACTACAGGCGCCTGCCACTACATCCAGCTAACTTTTGTATTTTTAGTAGAGACGGGGTTTCACCGTGTTGGCCAGGACAGTCTCGATCTCTTGACTACGTGATCCGCCCACCTCAGCCTCTCAAAGTGCTGGTATTACAGGTGTGAGCCACCGTGCCTGGCCTATTGTGTTACACATTTTAACTTGTGACTCTTCTGTAATAATACTCAGTTTAAGACACAAACACAAAGTGCAGCTGTACAAAAGTGATTTTTCTTCATATTTTTATCTCATAAGCCTTTTTCTATTGTTCTTTTTACTTTTTAAACCTTTTTGTTATAAACTAAGACATGAATGCACGCACTAGCCTAGGCCTGCACAGAGTCAGCATCAATATCACTGTTTTCTACCTCCACATCTTGTCCCACTGGAAAGTCTTCAGGGGCAAGGACACGCATGAATGAAGCTGTCATGTCCAATGATCACAATTCCTTCTTCTGGATACCACCTGAAGGACCTGCCGGGGGCTGTTTACAGTTAACTTTTGTGTTTTTTATAAGCTGATGGAGTGCACTCTCCAATAATAGTAGAAAGTATACCATTGTAAATGCATAAACTTGTAAGACAGTCATTAATTCTCATTATCAAGTATGTGCTGGTCTTTTCTGTGACTGGCAGCACAGTACATCTGCCTTACATCAGGATTGCCACAGACATGTGAGTACTGCTCTGTCCTGGGAGGGAGCAGGGCTAGGAGATCACCAGGCAATGGAAACCTTTCAGTTCCATTAAAATCTTAAGGGAAAACCATCATATATGCAGTCCATTGTTAGGCAGTGTATGACCGGATATCCTATTTACAAAAAGCACAAAAAATTATAGGGAGAACTATTCCGTCTCAGTCAGTTTTGCCTATTAAAGCCCCTCCTCTGTTTCTCCATTAACTGGCAATCCTCCTTTGTGGAAAGACTCTCCACTGAGAAGAATCAGCGTGGGTGGTGTGGGTGGGGCAGAAAGGAGATGATACTTGAGGAAGAACATGACTAAGAAGTAAAGGAAGTGGCTGGACGCAGTGGCTCATGTCTATGATCTCAACACTTTGGGAGGCCAAGGCAGGTGGATCACCTGAGGTCAGGAGTTCAAGACCAGCCTGGCCAACCTGGTAAAACCCTATCTCTACTAAAAATACAAAATAATTAGCCAGGCATGGCGGCATGTGCCTGTATTCCCAGCTACTCGGGAGGCTGAGGCAGGAGAATTGCTTGAACCCGGGATGTAGAGGTTGCAGTGAGCCTAGATCGTGCCACTGCACTCTGGGTCACAGAGCAAGACTCTGTCTCAAAAAAAAAAAAAAAAAAAAGTAAAGGAAGAAAGACAGGACACTGAAGGTGGGCAGGTGCCACCTGCAGAGGAGGTAGTGTCAGGACAGATACTGCAGCTCATGCAGAATCAGGGCTGTAGCCACATGAAGTTCTTTATGGACAGTCGTCGAGGGGGTCACATTGTGGAAGAAAAGATAAAAGGGACATGAAAGCAGTTGAGAAGCTCAGGTTTCCGAGAATTCAGGGAGCTCCCTAAGTTCAGTTTCAGCATCTTTGAAATGTTCTTAAAAGGATAGAAGGATTTGAAATTATATATTTAAAAAGTATGGCTGGGCACTGTGGCTCATGCCTGTAATCCCAGCACTTTGGGAGGCCAAGATGGGTGGATCATGAGGTTAGGAGTTTGAGACGAGCCTGGCCAATATAGTGAAACCCCGTCTCTACTAAAAATGCAAAAAAATTAGCCGGGCATGGTAGTACACGCCTGTAATTCCAGTTACTCAGGAGGTTGAGGCAGGAGAATTGCTTGAATTGAGAGGTGGAGATTGCAGTAAGCCGAGAACATGCCACCGCACTCTAGCCTGGGAGACAGAGTGAGACACTGTCTCCAAAAACAAAAAAATTGTAATGTCCAGCAGCATGCATCATGGCCAGTGCTAGTCTACATGGATCCGTGGTGCCAATTACAACATGAGACACCCCTCACAGTGATCAGTTAAAGCAAGACTGAACTTCTGTTCAGCATATGCAACACATGCTAAGCTGCATGACTTGGAATGTTGAGCTCAAGGGCAAATTTCAACCATACCTTGACTCCTCATTGACTACTGTGTGAAATCTGCAAACTATACCCCCCTTTCCAGTGGTCCTGCAGAGTGGGTGTAAAAGCTTTTATTATAATTATCTGTGTTACAAACTATCAAGGTCAACAGGAGCTTTGAGATCAGTAGGATTCCAGATTAAATTCCCAGCTCTGACTCTGACTAGATATAGCACTTTGTTAGGTTAGCGTTCTGAATTTCAACGCTTCTACTTATAAAAACGAGGAAAATTACATCTGCCTGGACATAGGCTACATATCCTGTTAGCACAGAAAGATAGATGAACAATAGATGCCAGTACACACCCATAAATTCTCAATCCTTGTCCGAGTTCCCTCCCTCAGATATTGGTATTTGAATACTTCCATCAATCTTACTCATAAATATTCAGTTGTAATGAATACACTTTGTCTTTTAGACAATGGTCTATGTTGAAAAATACTGTCAGAAAACTGTCCCCAAACTGACTTGAATTCAAATAAGCAAGCTTTGTATTTTATACTTTATTTTCTTTAGGTATCTTATAGATAATGATAGAATTGATATTTAGATTGTCTATGGAAAAGGGATTTCTCAAGAAACCAGAATAATATTACAAATGAAACCAGAGGAGGAATATTTTACCAACCTAAAAAAGTGAACTCTTTTTAATAAAAACAGCCCCAAGTTACATATTTACAAAGGCTACACTGCAAATGAGCTCATCTACCCATCTCGACCATGTTGGTTGTTAGTTTGGATTACATGATTAGTCATTAGTTTTGATTATAAGGATTTAGAAAATAAAACTGAATTACCTTTCATTAAAGAGAGTCTCAAAAGACTATTGAAAAGTATCTTCCCTCCTTTTTTTTTTTTGGGGACAGAGTCTTGCTCTGTCCCCCAGGCTGGAAGGCAGTGGTGTGATCTCAGCTCCTGAGTTCAAGTGATTCTCCTGCCTCAGCCTCCCAAGTAGCTGGGACTACAGGTGCACACCAACATGCCCAGCTAATTTTTGTATTTTTAGTAGAGACAGGGTTTCACCATGTTGGCCAGGCTGGTCTCGAAATCCTGACCTCGTGATCCACCCACCTCAGCCTACGGCGCCCAGCCTTCCCTCCTTTTAAAACATCAACATTCACTGTGTTGCCATTTCCATTGACAGTGCGAAAACAATGATGGGAAAAACTGATGCCAAGTTTGCACCAGGCAACAGCACCAGGCAGTAGCAGAGAAAAGGTCCAGTGTCACTTAAGAAAGTCCTTGAGGGAGCAGGGAAAATGATTGTTTTAATAAATCGTAACACTTGAATACGTAATGCGTCTCTGGGGCATGGTGAAGTCTGAGGGAGTTCTGGAGAAACAAACATCTATGTAATTGTTTCAGTTTTGAGTTGAGCTGGCTGCTTGGTTTTCTATTGAACTCCTTTTTATTTAAAGAATGACAGACAAACTATCACTGCTAAGATTTGAGTATTTGTCAGGTATTTATAAAAATTGAATGAGTCTTTTACTTCAAGGAAAATGACTGACAAAATTTGAGCCCATGACAAAGTTAAAGTTTTCTAATTTTCATTAGAAATAAAATTGTAATTTTGATTTCTAATTTTCTAATGAAAATTGGAAACTTTTCAAAAGATTGTATCTACCATCATGAGTTTAACAGTTTTTCAATGCTTATAGATCTTTCTAATGAAATACATGATAATATCAACAAATGTATTTTTTTAGATAATTTATAGGACAATGTATAAATATTTGAAAGAATTCATAACTTGATGAATCACTATTTTCAAGTAACCGATGTATGAGGTACGAAATCATGCACATACAAAAAAATTAATTCAGGAAAGAAGTTCAACCAATAAATTTTGATGTAAGAAAATAAAAAATGTTTATTTTCAAAATCCCATATTCAAATGGCATCTAAAATTTAAGATGATTATCATTTGCTAATTGTTATAGTGTCAAATAATACATTCAGTCATATAAGAAAAGATTCTAGGCCGGGCGCGGTGGCTCAAGCCTGTAATCCCAGCACTTTGGGAGGCCGAGACGGGCGGATCACGAGGTCAGGAGATCGAGACCATTCTGGCTAACACACGGTGAAACCCCGTCTTTACTAAAAAAATACAATAAACTAGCCGAGCGAGGTGGCGGGTGCCTGTAGTCCCAGCTACTCCGGAGGCTGAGGCAGGAGAATGGCGTGAACCCGGGAGGCGGAGCTTGCAGTGAGCTGAGATCCGGCCACAGTACTCCAGCCCGGGCGACAGAGAGAAACTCCACCTCAACAAAAAAAAAAAAAAAAGAAAAAAAAAGAAAAGATTCTAAAATACTAATTTCTTTTTCAGCTATATGTAAAGCTGGATTTTAAAAAAATATTTTATTAAAACAATATTGTGCAACAGATTGAATACAGAAGCATATATAACAATCCATATAAAATATTATACACTAACAATAATTCAAAGAAAGCTAAAATGGCTATGAAAATGTAAGCCAAATGTGGTTTTAGAGTAAAAAATATTACTCAGGATAAAGAAAATCATTTCATAACATAAAAGGTATTAAACAAAAATATATGGCAATTTTAAACATTTGTGTACCTAACAACAGAGCTTCAAAATACATGAAGCAAAAACTGATAAAGCTGCAATGAGAAATGGCAAATTCACAATTTTAATAGATTGTTTAGATAAATCTCTCTCAATAACAGATTTGACAAGTGACGAGAAAATTAGTAAGGATCTCAAAGCCTTGAACAACACTGTCAACCAACTTGATCTAACTGACATTTATGGAACACTTCACCCAACAACACTAAAATATGTGTTATTTTCAAGTGGTCATAGAACATTTACCAAGATAGAGCATATTCTTGCCCATAAAGCAATTATCAAAACATTTTTAAAAGTTTGGATCTTATAAAGCATAATCTCTAACCATGCAGATCCTTGGAAAATGTCCAGATATGTGGAAACAAAATAGGAAACTGTTAAATAAATCATGGAACAAAAAAGTAATCAGAAGGGAAAATATAATGTAATTTAAGCTGCATGAAAATAAAAACACAGCTTATCAAAATTGAAGAGATGCAGCCAAAGCATTCCTTAGAGGAAAATTCATAGCAGTAGACACCCATATTTAGAAAGAATAAAGGTCTTAAATTACTGACCTGAGCTTCAACCTTAAGAGACTAGAAAAAGAAGAACAAATGGAGCCCATAGTAAACAGAGGAAATAAATTAATAAGAGGTCAGAACAGAAAGCAATGAAATTGAAGACAAACTAAACAATAGATAAACGTATATAAAAATAAATTGCATTTTTTGGAGAAGTTCAATAATGTTGACATGTTAATAGCCAGATGGACCAAGTAAGATTTTTTTAAAATTACGAATATCAAGAATTTGAGCTATGAAATTGCTACTCATTTATACGATAATAAAGAAAAATAAGAATAATTTTAAGCCAACAAATTTGATAACTTAGATGAAATTTTAAAATTTCTTGAAAGATACACACTATCAAAGCTCACTGAAGTAGAAGTAGATAATCTACATAAGCCTGTATGTAGAAAAGAAGTTCAACCTGTAATTTAAAACCTACTTGTAGGAAAATTCCAATTCCAGGTAGCTTCCCTGGTGAATTATTCCAAACATTTAGCAATGAAATATTAACAATTATACACAAACTCTTCTATGGTATTCCAGAGGACAGAACATTTTTCAATTAATTTTGAGACCATTATTACTCCGACAGGAACAAAAAAAAAGTCTTTGTAAGAAAAGACTACTGTCTATGATAACTCACAAACATACCTGTACAAAACTAAACATGTTAACCAGTCAAATTCAATAATCCATAAAAAGAAAAATACATCATTACAAATTAATTTTATTCCAGAATATTAGTTTATTTTTAACATTGGGAAATCAGTTAAGTCCTCACATTCACAAAATATATAAACAAAAAATGGTCATCTCAATAGATGTAGAAGCAGCTTTTGAAAAAATTCCAAATTCATGTCTGATTAAAACACACATACACACACACACACACACACACACACACAGACCCCTCAAAAAATTACAAACAGAAGGATAGTTCCTCAACCAAATTAAGGGCATCTATGAAAAACCAACAAGCAATGTTATAATTATAATGAAAGCCAGAATACTTTCCACCTAAGCTCAGGAATAAAGGCAGAGATGTCTCACCATTTCTATTCAGTCTTGTAAAATAGTTTCTAACCACTGCACTTAAACAAGAGAAAGAAATAAAAAAATTCAGATTGGAAAGCAAAAATTAAAAATCCTCTTAGTTATAGATAACAAAATCACCTAGGGAGAAAGTTCTAAGAAATCTATCAAAAAAGCTACTATAACTAGCTTATCTCTGTTATGTATATATTTGTATACACATACACACACCATAGATGATACAAATAACATTTTACATGTGTGTTTAATTTAAAAGAAAATTTAATCTTTCAAATCATTTTCCCAGGTGTTACCATATTTGATTGCTATTGCTACAAACATAGAGACATATAAACAACATAATGATTTCCCAAAAAGCTAGGAAAGTGACAGATTGAAATTATCTTCTGAGATAAAGTTCTACAGAAACCTTATCTATATTCCATCCCTGACAGGCCATACATCTGCACAACCTAGATTCTCGCTACCTCCACCCCAGCCAGATCAGCACAGCCCTCAGAGTTAATGTACATCCTGAATTTAAACCTCTTTTTCAGAAATAAGTCTAATCTGAGAATGAAATGGAATAAAGATTGGCTGACTCACCTAGGATATGATTAAAAGTTTCATTATTGCCCTTGTGCTAAGGAGACATTGGTATCTGAATATTCACAACTTCCCTGTTAACTTTTACAGCTTAAGCATTTTCTCTGTCATTTTTTTTTTAACATGAAATGCAATTTGAAGAATTTGGCATTCTCAGATATGAGTTAATTTGTTTTTAAAATACAGCTCTGCAAAATTGACCAAAGAAGTTTCTAGGTTTCTGGGATGACAGGATACAAGATGGGCAGTTCCCCTGATACACAAAGTACATTTGATACAGAGAAGAGTTTATTTGTGCCACGCACAGTTTTAGTCACTCAAGATGCAAAGATAAGACACTCTTCATTCTGGAGACACTTAAGACAGGTGAGAAAACAGATGGGTGAGCACATTGTGATGGTGCTCTGTTGTCAACTCTAACAAAGGGGCACAGAAGGAAAGGGAAGGGAAGCAGGAAGAAGATTTTTCCTCAACAAGAGGGACATGAAAGAGGTGACTGTTGACACAAGGAAGGAAGACATAGAATGAAAAGCCCTTGGAAGAATGTGCAATTTAATCGGGTTGCTTTGTTTTTGAAAGAGATAAAATTCCTGAATGACTTCAAATGATCACTATTTTATAATATGATACTGGAAACCAGCATCCTTCTTTTAGCTATGAGCTGGTGCATCCGTGCACCACACTCATTGGATTGCTCATAACTCTTCACAACCAACTCTTCCTCTGGAGAACTTCCCTGAGCCAAAGGAAGGAAGTCATTGATTGACAGGCAGGAAGGTGGGTACAAAAGGTGAGGCCTGCTTGTCAGTACAACTTGTAGCCCAGAACTCCCCATGGGAACAGACTGAAGTGAGTCTCCAGTAAAAGCATCTTTCTGCTTAGATTTTTACTCCAATTCTATTCCACTTCCTCTACTCTGCTCCTCCTGAGAGCACTTTTCCAATAAATTACTTCAATAAGAATTTTCATCTCAAGCTCTGCCTCAGAGGGACTTCAGCAAAACCACAAACTTCTTATATATTAGTCAAGATGTGTAATAGTTAACCTATATCCATTCCAACACTCTATTTCTTCTTATCTATACTTTGTATCCTTTTCATGTAAAATAATACACCATTTTACCAACTTCATTATAGACACACTGCCATTTTTTAATTTTTCTATTCCTTTTAAAACTACCGTTGTTACTCCAATTTTATTAAATAACATTCCTTCTTCCCTCTCTAATAGTATCAGTACTTTTCTTCCATTTGTAGGCCACTTCAGTAGCCTTAGCTTTCTGAACCTTTTTTGAATTTTTTTCAAAAATGGTGACATTGTAAGAAGGAAAAACACGTATCTTGCTTCTCTTTACTATTTTATTTTACAGCTGCTTCTATTAATAGTATCCATCTTGTAAGATCGAAAATGTGACAGTTCTTGAACTCACTGAAATCAGTGTAAAAATCTAAAGTAATAGGACTATTATCACTACTGTATTCATAATGTAGCAACAGAAAATCAGTGTCATCATAATCCTAGTAAAATGATTCATATTTTCTGAATGAACTTTATTGGCTGATACTAATAAACATTCATCATTCCTAAAGTTTTTTAATGAAATAACTATGAGGTGATAATTAAATATTTTACCTTCTATCTTTAAACATTAAAAAAATGTGAATATGAGATTCACATGGTTCGGCTGTGTCCCCACCCAAATCTCATCTTGAATTGTAGCACCCATAACCTCCACATGTTGTGGGAGGGACCGGTGAGAGGTAATTGAATCATGGGGGCAGTTACCCTCATGCTGTTCTCATGGTAGTGAGTTCTCATGAGATCTGATAGTTTTTTAAGGGGATTTTCCTCCACTTTGCTCATTCTTCTCCTTCCTGTCGCCATATAAAGAAGGATGTGTTTGCTCTCCCTTCTGTCATGATTGTAAGTTTCCTGAGACCTCCTCAGCCATGCTGAATTATAAGTCAATTAAACCTCTTTCCTTTACAAATTACCCAGTCTCTGGTAAGTCTTTATTAGCAGCGTGAGAAGGGACTAATACAGAAAATTTAACAGATTATAAACAAAAAATAAACTCTCTGAAGACAAATTCTGATTACACATATTTAGAGTTAAAATTTTATTATTGGTTCCTAGAGTATAAGGTGCTGACTCAAGAGTACCTGGAATTTTTCAGTATGATATGTTTTAGAATTCTACAGATAATATAGTTGCATAACGATTGCAAACTTTTATCTTTACCTCAAAAGAACAAAAGAGTTAAACTAAACTGCAAGCTGAAATTACATATGTCTTAAAAATAACATGCTTTTTTCCATCACTATTGTATCTCTTACCTGAAGTCAGAACCTGCTCTTCTACCATTTTCTGGAATCCCAGGATCTGGACACATGTCAGAGACCAATGCAACACCTCCTTGGCTCACTGTCATAGAGAGAAACATTGTTAAAATGTTGTAGTTATTGAGGAAATACCCAGATAAAAATGTATTCTAGGCATTTTCAGTTCTTTAATGATAATGACTTAAAATGTGATCTCCAAAGGAATTAAGACACCTCAAATACATTCAAATAAATGTTTATATTCTCATTGGTGAAAATCAAAGATGTGTTTTCCAGTGAAAGGATGATAATCTTTGGTTTTATTTCTCTTATTTTTAAGATGTCAAAATTTAATAAAAAATCTCATTTGTTCCTTTTGACTACTTTTACACCAGGTTACAATTAACAGCATGATGAGAAAAATAGCATTATGAGTAAAATGCATGCACTTAGAGAGAAGAAAGCCTTCACTCATTCCCATAGATGACAACAGAGATGATATTTACTAAGTTCTATACAAAAGATACTTTAAGTAACATTACATATATTTTAAACATTGAAGTATTTATCATTGAACTAAAACCCATAATGGTTTCTTTGTTCAAGTGCACTGATTATTTCCTGAATTTCATGAAAAACCTTTTCTCCTGTTGGGACTTGCACCCAACAGGATGCAATGTTGGGACTGTGATGACAGAATAATTTTTAAAGAACTCATTTGTTTATTGGATAGAGTGGCTGTCAACTCAAAATTCATTTCACCCTGTATAATTTGTGCAATCAAACTAAGGCATTTCTTTTTTACTTTTCCCAGGAATTTGCTTAGCAGAGGGCTTGGGACCCAATTCAGTATAATGAGATGTGAGGGGAAGTCCACAGCAGTACTTCTGGGAAACATTGCAGGATTCTAATAAAGTGCATATCTATTTTACTCTGAAAACTTCTGTGTCCAGGTTTCAAATGTAGAACTATTGGCGTGATTTTGCTATAATCTGAGGATGGAGACAACAGCATGTATGGAACAGAAAAGATGTGTCAACAGCCTGGACCTGCTACTTTATTTTTGAGGCAGAAAATGAACCAATTTAGGAGTAATATCGCAATTCTGAACATTCTGTTGTATTTATTATAGTTTAATTGCTATAGTTTAAATCCATTGCATAGTTGATTCTATTATTTGCAGCTGAAAGGTGTACATATAAATATACATTTTCCCATATATATTTTAAATGATTCCATAAGAAGAAAAGAATATGTCTGGGTATATGTGGAACTCGTGGAGCATTTGATTAAAACTATGCATAAAACAACAGTAATTATAGCAAGTTTCGTTTAGTTTGTTTTGAGTCAGGGTCTAGCTCTGTTGCCCAGGTGGGAGTGCAGTGGCACGATCATGGATCTGCAGCCTCAACCTCCAGAATCAAGCAATACTCCCACCTCAGCCTCCCTAATAGCTGGTAGCACAGGATTGTGCCACCACGCCCAGATAATTAAAAACAAATCTTTTGTAGAGATGGAGTCTAACTATATTGCCCAGATTGGTCTCAAACCCCTGGCTCAAGTGACACTCCCACCGTAGCCTCCTAAAGTGTTAGGACTGCAGACATGTGCAACCATGCCCAGTCAAAATTTATCTTTCATTGCTAAGTTAGAATAAATTTGGGTAACAATATAATTCTTCATTAAACACAAATTATATTGAATATATTATGTGGTTTCATTCTTAGTAAGTACTTCACTATTCCAAATGGGTTAAGATTTTTTTAGGTATTTTTATTTCTTTTTTAAAGTAAGTTTTTTTTTTTATAACATCTAAACATTATTTTGCTGCATGATGTGAGAATTATCTTGAATTTCAAAATTTTATTTTCTAAATGTTTAATTTTCTCAATATTACATCAAAATAATCCAGCAAGTTTGGTGATAGCATCAGTAGACAGTGAGACAGAAAGCTCCAGACCCGTATTTCCTCATGGAAACACCAAAGAAACGACTACCAAAAGATTAAAGTAATTTTATAGGAACTCTAAATAACAGTAAAACATCTATAACAACCAAGCAAATGCCCAGTGAGAAAAAAGATATTCGAAATAGGACTATATTTCATGATGTTTTACTCTCCCTTGTTTCATAGGATGACTTGTGCGGCACAGTGCAGTTGAGAGGAAGTGGCCAGATGACTAGTTTCCTCTCCGGGGATGGAGAAGCAAAGGGAAAGTGGCTGGCAGCACGATGGTCTCTGTGGGCTGCCTGAGAGACTGAGCTCTGTCTTTCCTGATTTGCAGGTCAGATGAGGAAGGGCAGCATAATTGGCATCTCTGGCTAGAAGCCATGAGAGGCTGTGACAAGCACTGCTGTATAGAAAACTGCAGCAAAATTGCAAACCCATGGGTACCTTGGAGTAAGGGATTCCAGGCAGAGGAACACAATAGAACACATATATAAGGCCCCAATGAGAAGATGAGATGAGATTCTTTGGAATATTACTATGTTTAAAAGCAGCTGGGGAAAAAAATGAAAACAAAAACACAACAAAAGGTACGCACAAACCCAGACAGGACACGTGCCCCCCAAAAACCTGAAAACACCTAAAGTCTTCAGTCCAGATTGATCTCAAGGCTCAGAGGCCCACTAATTAGTGAACATTTTCTACTATATTCTGCAAAGATTGAGGGTGGTAGTTAATTCTTTTCAAATGCTTATTTTTTAACAAAAATCACAAGGCATACAAAGAAACAAGAAAACAGGCCATTCAAAGGGTCGAAATAAATCTCCAGATACAGTCACTGAAGAAACATATGCATCAGACTTACTAGAAAATGAATTTACAACAATGATTACAGATACGAATTTAAACTAATGGATATAAACTTTCCAAATTTGAGGAAAGACATAGATATACAAATTCAAGGAGCTTAATGAACTCCTAGTAGGATAAATATAAAGAGACCCACAGCAAGAGACATAATAATCAAACTGTTAAGAGCCAAAGAAAAAGAGAGAATCTTAAAAGCAGAAAGAGAAAGCAAGTCCTCATAAACAAGGGATTCATAATAAGACTATCAACAGATTTCTCCACAGACATTTCACAGGTTAGAAAGCAAATGGATAGGCTGGGTGCAGTGGCTCACACCTGTCATTCCAGCACTTTGGGAGGCCGAGGTGGATGGATCACTTGAGGTCTCCTGACCTCAATTTCAAGACCTCCTGAATTCAAGATCTCCTGACCTCCTGAATTCAAGACTGGCCTGGCCAACATGGTGAAACCCCATTTCTACTAAAAAGACAAAAATTGGCCAGGCATGATGGCAGGCATCTGTAATCCCAGGGAGGTTGAGACAGGAGAATAGCTTGAACCTGGGAGGCAGAGGTTGCAGTGAGCTGAGATTGTACCCCTGCACTCTAGGCTGGGCAACAGAGCAAGGCTCCATCTGAAAAAAAGAAAATAAAAAGAAAAGGAAAAGAAAAGAGAAAAGAAAATAAAGCAATGGATAATACATTTAATTGCTGAAAAAATTTCAACTGAGAATTCTACATCTAGGAAAACTATCCTTCAAAAATGAAAGGGAAATTAAGACGTTCCCAGACAATCAAAATACGAGTGAGTTTATTACCAATATATGTTTCCTACAAGAAAGTCCTTCAATTTGAAATGAAAGGGCACTACCCAGTCACTTGAAGACTCAAGAAGAGAGAGGGTCCCGAGTACAGGTAAATACATGAAACTTACTATAGTAAGTTTGACTTAAAACCTCCATTTTCATTTTCTACAGTATTTAAAAATAAATGCATAAAATAATTATGCATTTATGCTAATAGTTACATTATATATAAAGATGTAATTTATGACAGCAATAGCATAAAGGGAGCAGTGTGGTAAGGATTGAAGTTTTTGTATCCGATTGAAGTTAAATTGGTGTCAATTTAAGATGCTGCCATCATTGTAGGAGGTTATATGTAATCTCCATAGAAACCATAAAGAAAATATTTATAGAATATGTAAAGAAGAAGTGAAGAGAGGATCACAATGTGACACTACAAAAAGATCAACTAAACATAGAGGACAATAGTAATGGGTCAAATGAGGGACAAAAACGCTGAAAGACACATGAAAACTGAGTAATAGCAAAATGGTAAAAGTAAGAGCTACCCTTTAAATAATTATTTTAAATATAAATGGATTTAACTTCCTGTTTTAGGCTGAATTATGTCCCTCCTCCCCACAAAGAGTTATACATTGAACTTCTAACCACCAGTACTTCACAAATGACTATATTTGGAGATAGAGACTTTGAAGAGGTAATTAAAGAAGAGGCTCCTTAAAGTGAGCCCTAATCCAACATGACTGGTGCCCTTCAAAGAAGGGGAAGTTAGGACATGAGCACATAAAGGAAAGTTCATGTGAAGACAGGAAGAACAGAGGCCATCCACAAATCAAGGAGAGAGGGATTAGAAGAAACCAACACTGTCCAAACCTTGATCTCAGACTTCTACCCTCTAGGACTGTGGTAAAGTGAATCTCTGTTGTTTAAGCCACTCGGTGAGTAGTGTAGTACTTTTTTTGTGGGAGCCCTGGAAAAAGAATCACTCCCAAACCAAAGACATAGGTTGGCAGGACACGTTGAATAGTAAGTTAATAAGCAACAGGATCCAACTGTATGTTGCCCACAAGAGACTCACTTTAGGCAAAAGGACACACAGAGGTTAAAAACGAAGAATAATCAAAGTCAGAGAGCCAGAAAGTAGAATGATGGTTTTGCCAGGGGCTGGGGCAAAGGGAAGGAGAAGAAGAAATATAAGGTGTTATTGTGTAAAGTATTTCAGCAGAGTATGATTAAAATTTGGGGAGATGAATAGTGGTGATGGATGTACAACAGCATCAATATATTTAAAGCCATAGAACTGCATGAATTTTTTTTTTTTTTTTTTTTTTTACTTTTTTTTTTTCCATTTTTTGAGACAGAATCTTGTTCTGCTGCCCAGGCTGGAATGCAGTGGCACAATCATGGCTCAATGCAGCCTCAATCTTCCATGCTCCGGCCATCTTCCCAAACAGCTGCAACTACAGGCGCATGCTGCCACTCCCCGCTAATGTTTTATCATTATGATTATGATTATGATTGATTATGATTATGTAGAAAAAGGGTTTCACCACGTTGCCCAGGCTAGTCTCAAACTCCTGGGCTCAAACAATTCTCCCACCTCGACCTCCCAAAGTGCTGGGATTACAGTGAGTTATCATGTCCAGCTAGAAGTGTATGCTTATAATGGTTAAAACCAGCAAGTGTGATGTTACTTCTATCTTATGTCTCTCTCTCTTTCCTTTTGTGTGTGTGTGTATTTTTTTGTTTGTTTGTTTTTTTGTTTGAGGTGGAGTCTCGCTCTGCCGCCCAGGCTGGAGTGAGTGGCGCCATCTCGGCTCACTGCAAGCTCCGCCCCCCGGGTTCCCGCCATTCTCCTGCCTCAGCCTCCCGAGTAGCTGGGACCACAGGCGCCGCCACCATGCCCGGCTAGTTTTTTGTATTTTTACTAGAGACGGGGTTTCACCGTGTTAGCCAGGATGGTCTCCATCTCCTGACCTCGTGATCCGCCCGTCTCGGCCTCCCAAAGTGCTGGGATTACAGGCGTGAGCCACCACACCCGGCCCTGTGTGTTTATTTCTATCATTCTGATCCTCTATTACTTTTTTCTGCAACCCCAGGTTTTCGTCTGTACTAGGTGCTGGGGTACAGTTCTCAGTCAGTAAGCAGTGGTCTACTACTGGCTTTCTAAAGCTTATCTCCTAAATGTATTTAGTTTCAATAGTTTCAAACTTGAATGCAGAATGTTATTTCTGCCATGTTTATTCTTCCTGCCATCACTGGCTAGACGTCTTCTTTACTCCCTCAAGCAAAATCATTATTGCTGTGGCAAATTAAAACTGCTTCATCAAGATGAATGGCTATCACTGATGTTTGTCAGAAATAATAGACTCTAGCTTGGTAGTTATTGCACTTTTCCACAACACCCAAACTGGTTGAAAATACAACACCAAGGCTGACAAAGGCCTACTTGCATTTCTCCTTTTCTATTTTTTCTCACAAGGAATAGTAGTTAAAAGAAATGCGAGAAATTGGAGCTACCTGCCCAAGTTGGACAAAAGCATTCCGGATCTTTTTAAAGATAATGCCAAAGTCACTTACTAAAGAAAGGTGACTTAGTCGGAATTCTATGAAAGCGCAAAATGAATTAGACAAGCCAGAATGGATTGCAGATGGTAGAAGCTAAGAAAAAGTGATTAGAGATTAAATGTAAAATATGGGTGATTTTCTGAAACAGAGGGAGTTGTTTCGTGTGATAAAGAGTCAGAAAAAGTATGCTGACACACGATATGTGCAAGGAAACAACAGCTCCATAAATCCCAACTACCTATTCCGTCTGCACCGTGAGTCATTGATTCATCTAGATATAAAAGCTTCCAGGTTGGAAAGAGTGATGAATCCACTTCCTGCGGAATCCTCAGTAACTCAGAGAAACATTTTCAAAGAGAGGAATTACTGGGTTTCATATCACTTTAACTCTAATTTTGTTGAGTTATATTTTTTCAGATCTCATAGAACACATGACATAGATAGTAATAAATATGTTAAATGTAAGTCAAAACCTTGCAGTGAAAAATTAAAGCTGAAAATATCAGTAGATGGGTTGATTACACACTATTAATACTAAAGAAAGATATAAAATTATGGAAGTGAATGATCAGATATAAATTAGACAGTTCATAAAAGAGTTTAAATGAATTTGATTTTAAAAGTGTAAATCATATATTTTTTAAATGACTTTTTCAAAGCATGTTGATTTACAATACCTCATTAGATCTGCACAAAACCTTGTGACTCTGTAGGGCAGTAAAGAAAATTCTTCTTCATCAAATTACCCTGCCGTTTGGGGACATGCCATATAAGTATCAATTAAAACTCAACATGAATTTCTTTGTATCAAACTACACAGGTAGATCAGGTGCCATCATGAATAAAGCAAGTGTCTGAAAAGAAGTATAAGCAACTACTTCTATGACAAAGATTAGAAACAAATAAATTATTGGAGATAAGATTTATATGAGGTAATAATCAGAAATAATTACAAATGAAGTGCTGAGAAGAATGACAATGATATAAAATTAAACTTACATGTTTGCTAAAAACTCTTAGCATCATTTCCGTATGTTTTGAAATTTAATCCATATAATCAGTCTATGAATTGTTAATATTAAACTCATTTTACAGGAAAGAAAACTGAAGCCAGAGTTAAGAATGAGTTGACTCCAGCGTTTGGTTCATGCCTGTAATCCTAGCACTTTGGGAGGCCAAGGCAGGTGGATCACCCGAGGTCAGGAGTTCAAGATCAGCCTGAACAACATGGAGAAACCCCATCTCTACTAAAAATAAAAAAAAATTAGCTGGGCATGGTGGTGTACATCTGTAATCCCAGCTACTTGGGAGGCTGAGGCAGGAGAATCGCTTGAACCCAGGAGGCGGAGGTTGCAGTGAGCTGAGATCACGCAATTGTACTCCAGCCTGGGTGACAAAGCAAAACTCAAAAAAAAAAAAAAAAAAAAAAAAAAAGAATGCCTTTCTGTACTCTGGCCATAATTACCTTATGAGACATTATGCGTTGAAGGGCTTCGTAAACTAGAGAGAAACTTTCAGTTAATAAAAACTTTTTTATTTCTTAACAGTTGCATTCCTTTCATAAAATTTAGTTAAAAATACACTGAGCATGCAAAAGAAAAGTGAAGAGGTGCTTTCATTTATATTCCCAACCAAACGTACACGTGGGAAGCCATACGGTTTGAACCATGAGGCTTTAGTCCAAACCATCTGGTAGTGATTTTCCTTCAGCTAAGAGAAAAAAAAAAGGCTTTCCACGGAGAATATAATCCACCTTTAGAGAACTAGAGCCATAAATTGGCTTGAATGTTAAATCTCTATGTGAGGTGCCATTTTGAGTTAAACGTTGATTTATATTTGGGATAAACAAACCAATATAAGAGCCATTTAGATAAATTCACACTTTTTAGCATGAAGGCACTTACGATTTATTATTATTGTATATTTTCATCGTTGCTGCTTGTTTCTTCAGAGATGTACAGATGTATTTCAGTTGGATCAGTTTTGAGACAAATTCTAACCACTTAAGCCTTCAGAGAGGTGACATGTTTTAGCTGCATAACCATCAGGAAGGTGGTTATACAGAACACATTCTCAGTCAACTTTTTAGTAGCCATCTCCCTACTCTATTGATGAGCTTTGGATGAGTTGACAGCCCACTCTAGGATATGTGTTTGAGGGACACTATAGACTTCAGACCTTCCTGCTATACTCAGTTTGAAATGTCAACACTGACAGCTTTTTCCTTCAGCATTTTATAGACTCAGTATTATCTCATTGAATTGAAAAGTAATAGCTCCATTTTAATATATTTCTCCTCTTTGATCTGCAGGAGGTCTGTATCTCAGCAAGAATGAAACTTTGTCATGTCACACCCTTCTTCAAAACCTAATAACTTGATTAGATGACAATTTCAACAATAAGAAAATGCTGCCATTGTAATAATCTATTTCTTATAGCTATAAGAGGATAATTTTGATTTACAGCACCTATGGAGATATTTCTTCATGCATAACAGATTTTTTTTTATTTTTTGCTGTTTTTACAGAATATTTGTACAGTCTCTAGCAGTAGTTGTTTTTCCTCTCATAGTAGTAAACAAATGTTTACAAGTTCTATAAAAATATGTAAAATAAGAATTGCTGACACTTGGAGGATAAAGTCTTATTATCAGAGCAACGTGAGAAGTTTTAAATGAATAGTTCACACAGAAATAAGTTGCTCAGCACATATTGCTTGTATATGTACTGTTTTAGATCTCATATTAATGGATCTCCAACTGGACATGAAGCTTCCAAACCTGAGTAAGAGGCAAGGGCTGGATTTTCCAGGTGTTTAATTTACCACATTGCCAGATTTTTTGGTCTGGCCCCTCTTTCCTCTCCCACTACACACCTTAATGTGCTGACTTTAAAAACACAAGTGGTTGATCACCTGTTATCATAATTCGTATGGCCCAATTTCACCCATGTTCTCTGGTCTCTAATTCAACTGCCATGGTCTTAAATCAAGCTCTCTTTTAGTTTATAGAAATTTATTTTTAAAAAATACATTTCAGCTTCTAATGCTATGTCCTAAAATATAAAACTGATAAACTAAAAAAAATTAATGACTCTATTGTACATAAAAATAAAACGATTTGGCATTCGGAACCTTCAGTCATTCCAACATTATTCTTACCACTTCCTGCAGAGATCCTGTGGTCTCAGTAGTTTTGAACACTGCAGATTCTTACACTGTCTTTATTTATTTTTAACATTGTCTCCCCTAGATTATTTTTCTTTCAGAGGGAAAACAAGTAGATTTTTCATAAGGGCTCAAATATTAACAATTATCTTTCTAACTGATATATCACGGAAGCAGCAAATGTTCAAAGGGGAAATATTTTCTTTATAAAGCTTCAAATTAAACCAAGATGTTTATTTACTATATGAATAAAATAAAAAATAAGAATATTCTAGTATAAAATCAGTGTAAATGACCTTAACAAAATTAATGGCACTGAACATTTTGTAAGAGCCTGGAGAATCGTCCTCATCACCATCTGTCTGATTGCACGTGATGCTCGGAGATGTTCCCGGGAATGTAGATTGGCAGCACCAAAGAGAGACATCTCCATGCCTCCCGCTGGCTCCTGCAAATGCAGGATGACCGTCACGTGGGGAGAGCACCAGCGTAGCTAGAGGACTGAGGGCCCGTCATTTCTGCTTTAGTCTCCTTTTGTACATTTAAGAACTCTAGACTTAAGACTCAGAAACGGTTTTGGGGGCTCACTCAAAGATATCTTACAGGATGCTCAATTTTTCCTGGTCTCCTCCTCACAGTGAAAGTAGCATTTGACTAGGCCAGTTTATAGCACTTTGCATAGAATCTAAAATTCAGGCCAGCAACTTAAAAATGTGAAAAAAAATGGGAAAAAATCTTGAAGTCATTATCTAATTTATTTTAGAAACATATATAGAGTTATAGTTAGATATATTTAAATATTTATGTAAAATATAATAATTAAACCTTAAAGTTTGTATTTGTCATTCCCTAGATGTAGAAGACCATGAGACTGATCTGAATGATCAGTGTCCACAGAAAGTTTCTTTTTGATAATAGTTCATTAGTGATTTCAGGATCTTGTAACTACATCCAATACAGTAAATATAGATAAGTATGTATTATATAATTTATGGATATGTTTTATTACTTTTACATATATTACCTATGTATTCAGAATAAGAGAATAATGTCATTAAAACTTTATATATGTTAAATATAATTTATATATCCAAGTAAATATATACAATAAATAAGTATATTTATATCAATATATAAATATAAGTATTAATAAATCAATATTATTTAATGTTAAGGCTTTATTAAATATTCATATCATAGATGGTTTTAAATACACAGTTATACAATGTTTAGTATTTGTTTACCACAGTACAATATATAAGAGGAAATAAGTTCAAGCATTTCCTTAAGAGTTTCTGCATTATTTAAAGAGCAGAAATAGTAAATTATTTGGTTGAGAATTTCTGTGATAAACACAGTTTAACACTGTAATTAACATATCAATAACTCCATTTGATGTATTCACTCAAAAATTTAATTCTCTTAGAATATTTGCAGTGCAATTTCACTCTATATACTATTCAGATATTTTGCAGATGTAAAATGGAGAAAGAAAACTGAGTTTGAGATTGCGATAAAAACCTTCTGTGCAGCTGTTGATACCCGCTTTGAAAACACCTAGCTGGGAGACACTTGGGAGAAGTAAAATTGACCACGTGATGCTGTAATACGTGCATAAGATTTCAATTTCACAGATCACAAATTATTAAATTATATTTCCTTAAAGAAATCATGGCATATCACCTCTAGTCCTGAAATCATAGACATTAACATCCACTGAGAAGACTATGTAGGTTACTTAAAGGCGTGCTATTATTTTTATTGACATAACCTCACCTGAATATATTAGATTGCTTTTAGTATGTTCCTAATCAAAGCAAATTATGTACAGGTATCTGTAAATGTGGAAAAGGTAACAATCTAATATTATATTCTATGTGTTCTTACAAAAATATGTAAACTTGAATGTATATAAGGAACTATGAGATATTAATAATAAAAACAGGAAGGGTGATCATCTATGCGACATTTTATGGTAAGCACGCTTTTATATATTACATAATTTAAGTGTCACAAAATCTTTATGAGGGAATTATTACTTTGCTTGTTTAAGAAATGAGAAAAGTGAGGGTTGGAATCTGCGTCAGCACATCTTGTTTATTTAGCTGATAAATATACTAAGGTATCTGATTTCAAAGCCCACATTGTTCTTTATACATTAATTCATTGTTTTCACTTTTGACCTTTAGGGGAGCTTTCAGGAGATAATGTTCATTTAGTGACCACAGGTTGAAAAGAAAACTGAAAAGTACTTCACACTCCGTTAATATTTGAACTTACATTATATATCTAATATGAATTCCTGTGTAAAATATTCAAAAGGGCAATGTAATAAAAAGCAGATTACAAAACACAACGTGGTGTAAATGTAATTCTATTTTTTTAAATAAAATAAACATAGAAAAAGACTGGCAGTGTTGCCGGATATACTGTCTTCACCTTTGTTGACGTGTAAACCCCCCCATGGTTACTGAATCTCTACCATGGCAACAACGTGGTTGTATTTTTATTTTTTTTAATTTGTGTTATAATAATGCTCTACAATGAGAATAGGTTCTTTCTTTAAAGAGAAAAACAATCATAAAATCCCAGCAGAGGTTCCAGCCCATGCACACTTCTCTGGAACCATCCCTGCCTGCCCACACCTGCCAAGGATGACCTTACGTCCCTTCCTTGTTCACCACAGCACAGGCCAGTCACGAGGACTTGGTCCAAATTGGGCAAGGCTTCCATTAACCTTAACTCATGAATTTGAATTATTTTAAAAAATCGTCTGGGTCCTTAGGGTTTACTTCTTGGAGAATTTTAGCTATGATGCACACAGTAATATGAAGCCTTTAGTGATGAAAGCCATGGCTGGGCGGATGCCACCGGGTTGACGGCAGCCACTGGGCATCATGGCAAGTGTAGGGGGAGGAAGAGGGAGTGTCTCAGAGGGAGGCAGCTCCTGCAGAGGGGAGGGCATGGGCATCCTCACAGGTGCCCCGAGAAGGGGCAGCCTCACAGAAAGAAGCGTAGGCACCCTGCAGGTCACGTCACAGCTCATGAGAGCCATACAGAAAAGTGACCAGTGCCTAGAGCCAAATTATTTGTGGCTTCCTAGTTTTGGCACGTGTGTCCAAGCCAAGAACTCTCATCTCTCTTTCTTAAGTGGTTCTAGTAACCCAAATAATCTAAGTTTCTTTTAAAAAGTTATTTAAAGCAAAGACAGGAAAAAAATAAAAGAAGAAAAGGAATAAAGAGAGTAGGAATCAGAAACAAAAGAAGAAGAAAAGACAAAGAAGGGAAAGAGGATAGAGAAAAAGGAAAGAAAAAGATAAAATAGAATTCTAACCTTGGCTTCACGGAATTCCAAGCCTTGGAGGATAGACAGTTATGGACACGAGAGGAGTGAGAAGTTGGGGGAACAAGGGGTGTGCAGAGGAGACACCCAGGCATGACGTGAGCAAAGGCAGAAAGAACCTGGGATGTTCACAGGACGCAGGGGAAACTGCTTGTAAAGGGGAACAGTTTCAGCTGAGAAACAAGAAAAGCCAGGTCAGTTACTGAGACAAAGGTCAAACCATGAAGACCCTGTCTGAGTGAGATGCTTAATAGGAAGCAGAGAATCTTATTTACTATTATTATATTTTCTTTCACTGATGCATTCAACTGACATTCAGGTATAGTCTCCTCCATTATTTATATGTGTATTTAGTTACATATAGTTATTGCTGGAAGTTTTGTATATAAGGTCTTTCTCCTTTAAAATATCAACCATGCAATATTACTGGGAAAACTGAATGACATGAAATACACAGTACACCTAGCATTGCTCAATAAAGACAATGTTACAGCAAATACCAGCTTCTCACCTTTTTTTCCTGTAAACAGTTTAGACTAAATTATTTCAGTGCCAATTATTTGGCACATGTGTCCAAGCCAAGAACTCTCATCTGTCTCTTTCTTAAGTGTTTCTAGTAACCCACTTTCAACTTTAATATTCCATCAGTTGGTCTCTATGATTCCTATACTCAGGGTTATTTTATCAAGGAATGTTATAATACACAAGTTTACTCTACAAGAGATCACAGAGATAGAAAAGACCACATGATCGGCACAGAGAGAATACAGGTAAAACAATATTATGCTAAAAGAAACATGCACCTTTCATTTTAAAAAGACAGATTACTTGCATGCTATAAGCAAAGGCTAAAAGATATAACTTTGGTCCATCAGAAACACAGGGTTTGATGTCTCAACAAATAAAACTAGTTGTATAGGGAATCACGCCTTTTCACTTAGAAGTAAGTAGATTTAAAATTTTATTTTTACAGTATTTGTTTGTTGCCTATAGTCTTATTGAATTATATTTAAAAACTGGAAAAATATTTTAACATATTTTTTGAACAGACCCCACAGTTTTATTTGTAAAAAGAAAACATTTCAAACTATTATTTTCCTACATTAGAGTAATCAAAATTCCCATGGAAATAACACTTTAAAATAGAAATAGAAAGTTAATTGTAGCCAGTTTCATTTAGTTATTCAACATCCACTCAGTGAAATGTTGACTGAATACCCCGTACAGAGAGGCTCTGCATCAGCTCCCGGGAGGTGTCAGTCTTCCCAGTGTTTAACAAGAAGACCTCATGGAGAAAACGCTAAGAAATAAAATCTCATATAAATATTCATTGCTGCATATTGGGATAAAGGCTAGGAAGAAAAGAACAGAATACTGCTCAAGAAATAAATAGCTAGATGGCGGCGCATCAGATTTTGAATGGGGTCACGGTTGGACTCTGATGCAAAATGACATTTAAGCTGAAATGGAAAAGATGAGCAGGAATTACCTAAGGTAAGCGTGAACTTAAAAACCCTCTTGCCCAGTAAACAGCAAAAGCTAAGCCTTCAGGAAGGAATGAGACTGGAGTATTCAAAGAACCAAAAAATGATGAACCGGCCTAAACCACTGAAACTTGAGAGAAAGAAAGAAGAAAAGGAGAAAGCATGAAAGACGCTTAGATGAGAAGGTCCGATTTATATGTGAAACAGTTCATTGTCGCTACTCCTACAGACCCAGGCACGGCCAACTAGAGGAAGAAGGAGAGGAGGATGCTGAAGTCATTCAGGCAGAAGGGTGATGTGCTGGGCTGGCATGCTGAGTGACGGGTGGAGGGCAGCGGACGGCTTTCATTGTGTTCGAGATAAAATGTGAAAGAAATGTGTGAGTGGTTTGCTCAGGAGAATTGAGGGAAATGGAGTTACCTCTCTGAAGGCACTGAGCCAAGGGCGGTAGCACCCACCGTGGTGGCGAAAGCAATAGAAGAACACGTCACGATTGGAAGGTGAAGGGTTCCATTTCTGATCTGTTAAATCTCAGATCCCCAGAGGCAATCAAGGCGAAACTTCAGTTAGTCTGTTTGTTGTATGCATGTGTGTCTGGATTAGACAGCCGAGATCTCTTACAGAAACATGGTATTCACTTTCATCCAAGAGATGAGATTTAAAAGCATGGGATTAATTGATGTGACCTAGAACGGGACTCCAACACCATGTTGAACCCTTGAAAACCCAATCATGCTTCTTTGCTCGTGTTGCTCCTCCCACCCAAAACACTCTTCAGCCAGGTCTTCCTGTCACAGCCTGCTCAGCACACACATATCAGCTCAGATGTCACCTGCAGAGTGGCCCTCCCTGTGCACCCTGGCTAAACTGGCAGCCCTCCCTCCCCTTCTCTATCAACCTGCTGTGTGTTACTATGCGGACAGCATTTAACACATAATCACATAATCAGAAATTATATCCTTCATTGAGTCAGTACCCTTCCAACTATCATGTAAGCCCATGGTAGCAGAGGTTTTTCTGTCTTGTTTTTTGTTTTCATTCTGAGTCTGCACAGAGATTGTCACACAGTAAGAAAACAACACATGAGATAAGCACTGATTGGAATAGGAAAGAAGCCAGCCCGTGGCTGAGCCTGGAGCATTGTGAACATTTTGAGGTCAAGAATAGGCAGATAAAACAACACAGAGGCTGAGGAGCAGGCAGATAGGCCATGAACAGTTTAGGGGATCCTAGATAGGAAAAAATTCCAAAATAGAAAGGTTTGCAAGCAGTTTGAAATGATGCTAAGAAGCCACATTGGTAGAAGACAGGGAAGGATCCACTGATTTGGCAACACTGAAAACTACTGGTGACTTTAGCAAGTCCACCTCGGGTGGAATAATGGAAGATGGAAGTCATCAGACGGAGGGAAGAAATTTTACTGTTCGAGGAACTCTCTGAGAATAGTATTTGATTAAATAAAGTGCCCTCGAAGGATTTATCTTGAAGTAAACTGGGATTTCTCTGCCTTAGGCGCTAACAGATCAACAAGTAACCTGAAATTCTTAATCTATCTTTAAAACTGGAACTCCCCCCGGTCCAAAGATAACCCGACTTTACGCAGAGTGGACTGACCAAGCAAACCCTTTCGGAGAGCTGCCTCTTCATACGCTAACCAATTGCAGCACAGTAGCCTCAAGTTATACATTGTACTCTTAGAAAATACTGATTCTCTAACCATAGGTGAACTCGCCATTCAGTCAGCATGATTTACATAAGAAAGTAATTGTTTTTTTCTCTTCAGATTTTGTTATTGTTGCTTTTATTACCAGAATAAAATTGAGCAAGGATTTTCTTTAATATTCCTGCTAGAGAAAAGGGATCTCTTTTTTAAAATTCAAAGAGCTATTAGCAAAGGCAGAACTACTTTGGCAGTAATTTTGGAAAATGCAATCATTTCTCATGCTGGTCTTTAACCATCTGATTACGCATCTTAGGTCAACAGCGCTGGTTGGAGGCATTCTTCCATCTCATAGGTAGAGCCCTAGTCTCCTTCTCGGACCTTCACCCCTGACCCCCCAACCCCACTTACCCTCACTGAAGTGTTGAAATTAAAGACTACCCCTGCGATATTTCCATCTTATAGGAGATTATTTTTGAATGAGAAAAACACCAAAAGCGCCTAGATATATCTCATTAACATGTCATGATAAAACCTTAGATTGTGATGGGCCTTGAAGATGAGTGTTGGTTAGAACAAGTGGGATGTCTGGCTTCTTTTTTTAAAAATGCACAAAGATGATGATTCTGGATTTACCACCTAGATGTAATACTAATTTTCCTGAAAGAATTCCTTTACATTAAAAAATAATTAAACAACTGTCACCCTAATGATTCATCCATCAGTGCTATTTAGGCATGGGAATGACTTCAGTTAAAGAGATGACCACACCAATGCCTTGCCAAGTTTTGCTGCCCGTGTTTTGTTTTGTTTTGTTTTTGGCAGTCTCCATTTGCTTTCCTGTTTCAGGTGCAAAGACATCTGTGTCTAAGGTTCTCCTTTGCAGATTGTGTTCCTCGTTAGTGATCCTGTTTTAAGAAGGAAGTTCTCTGAGAATGTCAGAATGAACAACAAAATGAAGCAAGAGGCTTCAAAAATTATAATGATCATTTCAGAAGTATAAATTCCACTTTAAAAAGAAAAAAAAAAAAAAACACTTGGAAAAGTGGGTGCTCTCACACCTGAGAGATACGTTTCCTCAGTGAGTGTCCTACTAACTGGTACTTTTAGTGTTAGACTCTGCCCTGTTGACTCCCATCACTAATTTATAAAATAGTTGCTGACGTCATTGTTTTTATTTACATTTATTTCTCTAAGTTCATGTTACCAAGAATTTATGGACAGTAAATCATTGAACATCATATATGATGAACACACCTAAACATAACTTAAAATGTCTACATTGGATATAACATAAATTACTCTCACAGAAGTACCACATAAAATATGTTGATAACACATACTCAGAGGTGCACTGTGTCATCCACAAGATTCAGAAGTGTATTGTGTCAAAGGTGTCATTGGTCCTGCCATATTTTCTTGAGACTGACGAGTTTGCAAACTAGGTGAGACTTGACAGTGAATGAATGCTACTCCCCGTAGGATGATGCAAACAATACCTGACATGTAAATACAAGTTTGTTCCCAATTTAGAAGTCAAATACAAATGCAATGGCATCAGAATACAACGGACAATTGTATTATTGGTGCATGCACATCAAAAGTTCATTTCATTTTTAGCTCCTTAAAGTTTCATCTTAATTTGAAAGGATAAATTAATATTTCCTAATTAAAAAATGTTAATGACACATATTTTTCAATCTTGACATGAAAAGATTGTATATAAATCTGAAAACGTTCAATTACCCTTCAATTAAAAATGGAAATGTCAGGGAAAACACCTATTTCCCTTCAGCAACCCCATAGGCGTCGCTTTATAATCAGATATTATTTCTCAAGTATCCACCTGATGGGTAGCTTGTAACTAGCTACGAAGTTTTAAATATCATGCTGTGAAGATCACAGACACAAAGAAGAAACCTGATGTATGTATTCAAAACTATTTAAAATACATAGAGCATAAAATACATAAAATATGTCACTCCATTTCAAGTGGATTCAGTATGAAGCATGGAGATGAATATGCATGGCCTTTACATAAAATGTCTGTAAATGTTTTATCTGGGATTACTGTTAGTGAAATAAAGGGCTGACTCAGCACATCTGGGTAGGGGGTGATGGCGGGGGCCATGCCCTGCCCCTTACAAGTTTGGTTCTTGACCTGATGCTGGGAAGTAGCCTCTAAACCCTTGGAATGTCCTACCTTATGAGAGTATCTCTGTTTACCTGGGGGCCTTAGGCCACAGCAGATAGTCTATGAGTTCATGTGATTAATGGTGGTGGCCTTTGGCCACGTGGTCCAGCCACATGGTATTGGAGCACCCGTCTGGTAGGGCTGAAGACTAAGGTCAGCAATGTGGGTGGACAGCGTGCCTATGTCACGCTCTGTGACAAACTCCAATTAAACTTCTAGACACTGTGGCTCAGGCGAGCTTCTGTGGTTGGCAATCCTCCGTGCGTGTGGTCACACATCACTCCTGGGAGAACTAATGCCATCAGCACAACTCTACTAGGAGTGGGCAGCCGGAAGTTTGAACCTAATCTCTCCCGGACTCTGCCCACATGCCTCTTCCCTTTTTTTAACTTAAATCTGTGTCCTTTCACTGTCATGAGCCATAGCATGCACATAATGACCTTCCTGAGCTCTGTGCAGCCTTCTAGCAAATTACTCAACCCGAGGATGGTATTGGGGACACCTCAAACTGCACATCCAACAAATGAAATGAAAGGTGTGATTGTAACTGTGCTGCCTACTCAGCCTTTCTGGATTGAGCCATGATTAGGGCACACAGTTTAACTCTGCTTACCCATGAATGAATACAGCCATGCATCATGTGTTCTGACAAACGCGTCCTTGGGCGATTCTTGACATTTTGCAAACATCACAGAATGCACTTGCCCAAACTTAGATGGTACAGCCTGCTACACAGCCAGGCTATAGGGTAGAGCCGCTTGTTCCCAGGCTACAAACTCAAACCACATGTGACTGTACTGAATACTGTAGGCAACTCTAACACAATGGTAAGCATTTTTGTATCTAAACCTACCTCAGTGTAGAAAAGGTACGGTAAAAACACTGTTTAATGATTTAAAAAAAAAAATGGACACCTATAGAAAATACTTACTGCAAATGGAGCTTGCGGGCCTGGAAGTTGCTCTGGGTGAGTCAGTAAGTGAATGGTGAGCGTATGTGAAGGCCAAGGACATGGCTGTGCACTGCTGTAGAAGTACCGTGGCCAGTGTGGTGGCTCACGCCGGTAATCTCAACATTTTCAGAAAGCGAGGCGGGCAGATCACGAGGTCAGGAGTTCAAGACCAGACTGGCCAAGATGGCAAAACCCCGTCTCTACTAAAATTACAAAAATTAGTGGGGTGTGGTGCATGCTTGTAATCCCAGCTACTTGGGAGGCTGAGGCAGGAGAATTGCTTAGAACCCAGTTGATCCTGGGAGGTGGCGCTTGCAGTGAGCCAAGATCGTGCCACTGCACTGCAGCCTGGGCAATAGAGCAAGACTCCATCTCTTTTTTTTGTTTGTTTGTTTTTGAGATGGAGTCTCGTTCTGTCACCCAGGCTGGAGTGCAGTGGCATGATCTCGGCTCACTGCAAGCTCTGCTTCCCGCGTTCACACCATTCTCCTGCCTCAGCCTCCCCAGTAGGAGCAACTGGGGCTACAGGTGCCCACCACCACGCCCGGCTAATTTTTTGTATTTTTAATAGAGATGGGGTTTTACCGTGTTAGCCAGGATGGTCTCCATCTCCTGACCTCGTGATCCACCTGCCTCGGCCTCCCAAAGTGCTGGGATTACAGGCGTGAGCCATCGCGCCCGGCCGACTCCATCTCAAAAAATAAAAAAATAAAAAAATAAAAAAAAGAAACACTGTACACTTAGGCTACTCTATATTTGTAACAAAAAATTTTTCTTCAATAATAAATTAGCTTTAACTTCCTGTAAGCTGACTTAGTTTACCTTTTGGCATTATAAACTTTTATTTAGCTTTTGGCTCTTCTGTAATAGCACTTAGCTTGAAACACAAACACACTAAACAGCTGTACAAAAATGTTTTCAGTCTTAATATCCTTACTCTGTAAGCTTTTTCTATTTCAAAATTTTCTATTTTTTTTTTTTTTTTTTTTTTAACTTTTTAAAGTTTTGTGTTAAGAACTAAGGCACAAACACACACATGAGACTAGGCCTACAACACAGGGTCAGAATAATCAACATCACTTCTTCCACCTCTATGTCTTGTCCCACTGGAAGGTCTTCAGAAGCAGTAACAGGCACGGAGCTGGCATTTTCTAGGACAACAATGCCTTCTTCCAGAATCCCTGCTGAAGGCCCTGCCTGAGGCTGTTATACAGGCTGGAATTACAGGCACGCGCCATCATGCTTGGCTAATTTTTGGATTTTTAGTGGAGGCGGGGTTTCACCATGTTGGCCAGGCTGGTCTCAAACTCCTGACCTCAGGTGATCCGCCCGCCTCAGCCTCCCAAAGTCCTAGGATTACAGGCGTGAGCCACCTCTCCTGGCCCTGGAGGTAAAATCTTTAAGAGTCTACCTAAGCCAGTCAAACCCATTTTACTTCCCCTACCATCTTTCCTGAGGAATGTACATGTAACTTATTGCTGTTCATGAAATGGAATGTGAGAAAGATCTTTTAGGGAAATGTTTTCTCCCCCGCAGAACAAATCATGATGCAGAGATGCCCTTCTCCCTAGTCTTGATCCTGTGGAGAGGTGAAGCCTGGAGCCACCCTCTTGTGACCACCTTGGGAGCAGCTGGCTCAGCGAGCATGGCAGGGAGTCAGGCAGAGAGGTTCTTCTGATACTTCCAGACTTCAAGTTTCATATGATCACGTCTTGTCTTTATTTTTGTTATATGAGTTTAAATGTCCCTTCATGTTGACATATATGGATTTTGTTGTCATTGCGAGGTAACTAGGCCATGAGGTCTCTGCCTTATGAATGAATTAATGTCATTATTGAAATGATGGATTGTTATAAATGCTAATTTGTCTCTCTCTCTTTTTCTTGGTCTGTTGCCCATCTGCCTTCCACCATGGAATAATGATATGGAAAGAAAACCCTCGCCAGAATCAGGACCCTCATGCTTGGACTGCCCAGTCTCCAAAACTATAGAAAATAAATTTCCTTCCTTTATAAATTATCCCATTTGTGCTATTCTGTTATAGCCACACAAAATTAACTAGGACAATTGTTTAAGACAGTTTTTAAGCTGCGTGACATATTTTAATTTTTACTAGGTACTTTGTAATCAGAATAATCCTTACTAAAAATAGGTTGTCCCACTTGCTGGCTGTGTATGCTTAGGGGAGTTTCATAAACAATTTATGTCTAAGATCCTTTGTCTGTAGAATGTGGATTGTTATGAGTTTGGGCATCACAAAGATCAGAATTCAAATGTCTAACCACCCTATTAACTTAAACAAATTAAATAATGTATTTGAATCTGTTTTCTAACATTTGATAAGGTAACATTACCTACCATAACTTGAGAATTGTTCTCCTTTGACTATAAAAACATATATGAAACTGCCTGACAAGAGGGATACAAGAAATAGTTTGCTTTTTTTTTTCTATTTTTTAATACTTTAGTAAAATATTGACTATTTTGTTGCCTACTATGTACTGGGTGCTACTGTTAGCACTATTCAAGTCTATGATTTAATGCCCCCAACAATCATATGAAACAGGATGACAACTGAATTGCCTCTGGCACGGAGATGTTAAGTAGAGATATGGTGTGGCTGTGTCCCCACTCAAATCTCATCTTGAATTGTAGGTCCCATAATTCCCGCATGTCTTGGGAGAGACTCAGTGGGAAGTAATTGAATCTTGGGGGCTGGCCTTTCTTGTACTGTTCCTATGATAGTGAATAAGTCTCATGAGATCTGATGGTTTTCTAAGGAGCAGTTCCTCTTCCCACACTCTCTTGATTGCTGCCATGTAAGACATGACTTTGGTTCTCCTTCACCTTCTGCCATGATTGTGAGGCCTCCTCAGCTATGTGGAACTGTGAGTCCATTAAACCTCTTTTTCTTTATAAATTACCCAGTCTTGGGGATGTCCTTATAGGAGCATGAGGATGGACTAATTAACCACACACAGCTATGAAATCAAGGAGCTCAGATTTAAACCCAAACAGGGTGGGTCTTAAACATAAGATCTCCTGCCCCTCACTGATGTTTCCTTCCTATATTTGACTTCAAACCTAATTCCCCAACTCTTGGAGTTCAGAACTGGACTTTAAAATATTGGTGGAAAAAATACTACACACAAATAAAAAACAGGTACACCATAAACAATTTACATAGAAAATTGTATCATCCATTCGCAGTCAGTTTTTCCAAATTATCTAAATCCCAATGTTAGCTTCAGTGTGTCCCAAGAGGTTACAGCCAGTAATCAGATATTGGTTTGACGCAGAGAGAAAGGTCCTAGCTTTGCCCCCCACAACTGCACCCCTCCAAAAACAAACAAACAAACAAACAAACAAACAAAAAAACACTGCTCTTGAAATTCTGAGACCTGGAGACGTGACTGTAAAGATGACAAGATTCCTAGATATATTTGGTAAATCAGGAGTAGGAGAGATTACAGAGCGGATGCTTGTCCCTGCCTGCAAAGTGCAATCTGGAAACGGTCAGAATGTGTTACCTTTCTCCTGCCCAGCCATGTGGAGCAGCAGGTCAAACATGGGCAAGATGTACCTAGAAAGAACGTTTCTGTAGAACAGAAAGTCAACACAAGGGGAAAAGGCTTGTGGTCAGAATGTAGCCGTGAACCCAACAGACCCACAGACCAAACATACCAAGACAGCCACCAGCGTGCGTAGGAGCCTCTGAGGCTCCTCCCTCTCTCCTTCTCCACGCTTTGGCTCCAGGAAGATTCTCTGGAATATACAAATAAAACTACCAGAAAAATGGGGTAGGGAAAAGTGAAGAGGGGACTCTGAATAGCCTCATATTTATTTTCTGTCTCTCAGCAGTATGGGAATTCAGAAGTTATTTCAATAAGAGAAAGACAGTGTTGCATTCTTAACTCCCTGAAGTTGTGAGTGAACATTTGTCTCCAATATACTTCTTTCATTTTCATCTTAGCATTGCCTCCAGCTCACTCTCAACTTCCACAAATTGGAAAAATGCAAAGGAGTTCATTCTAGCTAAAAATTTTGGGAGCCCTACTTTAAGCCATGCCATAAAGGCTGCTCAATTCAAGAGGACAGAGTAAGACAGAAAGTAAAGATGCAGGCCTTGAGGTCTCTCTGTTGGACTAATCCATTGGCAACGAAATTTCTATGCAATAGGTTGGTATTTGAATAATATACTTGATTATTACTATTTTTGCTTGGGGTGTTGTTTCATTATGGGAATCAGGAAAGTTCAGAGTTTAAGAGGAAAAAGAGAGAATGAAAGTGAATGAGTGAGGGTTCATGAAAACTCCCAGAAATCATTTCACCAACTTACACTGAAAAAGCATCCTTGATAAATCAGTCCATGATTTGAATTGTTTAACTGAGCATGTAAATAAGGACAGAACACTAAATGATAGTACAAGACACAGATAACAGGATGGATCAGAAGACCTGACTTCCTGCCCCAATCAGACCATCCAGAAGATATATTACCTAGTTTAAATCTTAAAATCAATTAATCATTCTAAATCTCAATTCCCTCATTTGAACACCGCATTGAAACATAAATGGAATAATGTATATAAACCCTAAGGCACTAGATAAACATCAACATCTTTGATTTCTCAATTTTTTTTGCATTTACTCACTAATATATACATCTTGTTATTTTTCATAATATTCTAACTACTCATCCTATTTTGGTTCAGGGCAATAGACCTAAAGCAAAAATCTAATCATATTATTTATTTTATCAGCTGGCAAAATATTTGATATCTTCAGAGAATATTTGATACCTTGTTTGTGTTCTGCTAACCCTAGTTAAAAGCCAGATACGAACGGAAAATACTTATTTTGTTCACTATTTTATAGCTAGCATCTAATAGTGGCTGGGGTATAGTAGGTGCTCAATAAATATTTGTTGGAGAAATGAATTAATGCATGCAAGAATATAACTGCATAACTAATAAGCAACTGATTTTAAAAATTCAGGGTCTCCCATGTAGAGCTCCTTTTTTCCGCCTATCCCACTTCTTCTTGCATAATACTTTGCTCTGAGAAAACCTAATGCTTGAAACTGGTGCAGGGATACTGCAGTCATGTGGGGAGGCATCAATAAGCTGAGAATTGATTAAATAAATAAATAAATACCAAATAAATTCACCGAGGTAATGAGCCTGTTTCAGAACATTGAGTCTCCAGGTTTCATGTTCACAACCAAGAATTTATGAGATAATTAAATATCCATTTGTAGTTTATTTAAGGCATTGTCAAATATTCAATTACATCTTTTCAAAACTATGGTACGTTGTAAAGACCAGAGACCATCTTTCCTACATCCTCTGACTGCTTCCTCAACTCCAGAAATAGTTGCTCAGTTTTGTCTAATTGATTAATGGAAAACTGTGTAGGCTATCTCAGAGCAATGTCGAAGAAGAAATCCAATTTTTCCACTGGATTGGACAATAGAAAATATATTTTCTCTGAACCACTACAAAATCAAAGGTGGTCTCTGAGAGCTCAGTTGTCCTGGTACATAAATTAGATATTCCTTTGATTGTGGCTACAATGTTGAATAAGAAAAAGGAGAATGTCTATCCCTAAACCAGTTGTGTAGAACATGTTGTCCCTGAAAAACGTTCATTGTACAGGAAGTGGGACATTCACAGCCCCTGTGTGGGGAAGAGAGGGCCTCACAGAGGGATGGAAAGACCAGAGCAGGGCCTTAGTCCATGGAATCTTACCTCACTATTATTATTTATTGTTAATTATGTCAGTATCCAATATGTGGCATTAATCATGGTTTGCCAGCTTTGTCCTTATTTGTGAAGGAAAACAAAAGGTGACAAAATCATACGTTAAATAAGCTTTAGAAAATAATCATCATTTTAAATCCTCTATTTTGTGTTCATTGTTTCCTTTTTTTTTTTTTTTTTTTTGGTGAATAATGGCCTCAAAAATTGTAATGATTCATGACCCTGAGAAAGCCTTAAGAAGGTTAGATTGAAGTTATTGCAGAAGGTGTCCAGACAGACTAGTTCTCTGAACCTGCACATGTAACATGCAATGGGTGGTCACTTTACTGGGGTGCATTGCCATTTCCAGACTTTCCACTTGGCTGCTTGTGTGTGACTCATGAATCCCCGCGCAAATCCAGGGGAGTCAGTGGCAGCGATTCCCAGCTCCTTGTGCAGCTGAAGAAAGGGTGAGTCACTAACAACGGAACCAAGAATCCCCGAGTGGAGGCCTTTATTTGCCACCTTCTCTAACAACGTCAGACTGAGCAGATCTTAGAAGCAGAAATAAAAATCTGATTCTTCTTAAAACCCACATCACTCCTACTTTATTAGTAAGTGGCTTTTAGCTGAAAGAATACGTAAACACTTAAAGTATAACTCGGTCTCTTGGGTAAACTTTGTTATTTCAGCACACAGAAAGGGAGTGTATGAAACTCAGAACATCCTTTTAAAAATCATGATATATGCTTCTTATCTCTCAAGAGGTTATCACAAGATTTCTGAGAGAATACCAGTATTTATAGTCATGTAGGAATTTCAAATACAGCCTTTACTTGAACAGAGGGGGCCAGGAGCTCAGAACAGGCTGCAGGCTAAATGGAAAGGTTTGGGATCAGGAGTCTCCCTGCTACCACTCAGAGACCAACCACTCATTACCTCCTGGTTCTCAAAAAACCATCTGTTGTGACCTCTGCTGATCTCTTCCCTCAAACCTACCCTAATTTCCTCTTCTTGGTACAGCTAACTTCATATCAGGCTTCAGTACATAGGCAATGTGTGGAAACGAATTCTTATTAAGGTTAGCAAGAAACTCAAGCACTGACTAAATCCCTCATACAGATGGGGAGAGAGCAACAATCCTAAGAGATCAGCAGCCCCAGAAGCCAGGTTTCCCCTTCACGGGATCTACAAACCTTGATCACCTGGAGCTTCTACTTTGATGGACACACTGAGGCATAGGACACAGCACAGCTTACAGCCACCCAAAATGGAAACTGGAAACTTACACAAATAAATAGACAAAGACATAATAGATGAAAATATTAGACGTAATATATAATATATAGAAGATGATGTACATAAAAACATGTAATAAATGATGATTCCCCCAAGAAGTCATATACACTCTTAAGAAGTTGACTGCAAATGAACTCACTGTGAAAAACAGATCAGAAAGAGAGAAAAGAACTTGCTGTTTTCCACCTTGATAAACTAGTTCAACCATTGTGGAAGACAGTGTAGTGATTCCTCAAGGATCTAGAACTAGAAATATCATTTGACCCAGCCATCCCATTATGGGGTATGTACCCAAAGGATTATAAATCATGCTGCTACAAAGACACATGCACACGTATGTTTATTGTGGCACTATTCACAATAGCAAAGACTTGGAACCAACCCAAATGACCATCCATGATAGACTGGATTAAGAAAATATGGCACATATACACCATGGAATACTATGCAGTCATAAAAAGGATGAGTTCATGTCCTTTGTAGGGACATGGATGCAGCTGGAAACCATCATTCTCAGCAAACTATCGCAAGAACAGAAAACCAAACACTGTGTGTTCTCACTCATAGGTGGGAATTGAACAATGAGAACACTTGGTCACAGGTAGGGGAACATCACACACTGGGGCCTATTGTAGGGTGAGGGGAGAGGGGAGAGATAGCATTAGGAAATATAACTAATGTAAATGACGAGTTGATGGGTGCAGCACACTAACATGGCACATGTATACATATGCAACAAACCTGCACGTTGTGCACATGTACCCTAGAACATAAAGTATAATAAAAAAAAGAAATATAAAAGAAAAAAAAAGAAGTTGACTACAAATAAATTCATTGTGAAAAAGAGATCAGAAAGAGAGAACAGAACTTGCTCTTTTCCACCTTGGTGCTGTGGGGAAAAAGAAGAAATCACTGCCAAGAATTTATAACCTTAAGTCCACTTTCCCATGAATTTATAACCTAGATTTATGATACCTATACACTTCTAAAGATCTCTAGAAGTCAAGAAATATTCCTAAGTAGTGATCCAAGCAAACGCAAACCCTCTGGAGGAAAACTGCCTTTATCCAGTTCCCCAAGTGTCTTCAAAGATAAAGTTCCAAGGAACAGAAGTTTGCATAAAGAAAGAAAAGCAACTCACAAACCAAATGAGAAAACCTGGCATCATGAGTGGAAGTAGGCAGGTTAACGGACAGCGGAAAGAGATTTCAGAACTGGGCTTATCAGAATGAGAATACAAAAGAAGCATGTTTAACATATACCTAGCAGTAAAAGAAAGACTAGAAAACATGAGTATGGAACAAGAAGGCAATAGATACATTTCATTCAAAATTTATAAATGAATCCAGTAGAGACCCCAGAGATCAAACTATACATCCATATGTATGTGTGTGTGTGTATATATATATAGGTTATACATATATATAGATTATACATACACACACATATAAATATATATATATAAATATAATGTAACTTTCTAGAGATAAAACTTCTAACAGTTGAAATAAAAAAATACAAATTAGGAAATTCAGGACACAGAATAAACTCAAAACATAGATGTAAGAAATTTTTCAAAATGAAGCACAGAGGAGGCAAAAATTCTGTAAATGTGAGTGTCGATGGCATGGGAGAGGGAAAGAGCAAGGCATGTGGCTTGTCAGGATTTCAGAAGACAATTTAACAATCAGGAAAAAAGCAATGTGTAAAGATATTATGAGTGAGAGCCACATCCAGGAAGCTCAGGGAAAACCAACCAGGATAATGAAAATGGCGGCCATATCGTGGTGAAACAGCACAATGACAAAGACAAAGAGAAGATTCCAAAAGTAGCCAAAGAGAAGCGGACAGAAAGGAGGGAGGGGCAAAGAAAGGGGTGAAAAAAAGAGAGAGAAAGAGCAGAACCACTGGAGAAATGGGGTTTACAAGCTGATGACAGACCTGCAGAGTCCCTGAGTGCCTTTAGAAGAAACGCCTCCTCTGCCTTTTCCAGCTACTTAATCACCTCCTAGAGTCATTGTTCACCCAACAGTAATACAGAGAAGGGAAGGAATCAAACCACAGGGTTCTTAATTAAGGCTACTTATTATGTTAATTAGGTTAATGAATTAGTTAATACGCTTGATTTGATTTGCTAGCTGGGCAAGATACAGCAAAACCTAAAGGGATTTGTGTATTTAGTTGGATGAAATGTGGTAGATAGGACATTTCTAACAGGGGAGAACAGGGCGAATTCATCACTGTTGTTTCAAAAACAATTGGAAACAAACATTTGAAACACTAAGAATCAAAGCTTCCAACTTTCATCTTTAAGAAAGTGCTCCAGGGCAGCCCTTCTACAGCAGAAACATCACCATCACCTGGGAAGTTGTTATCAACACAAATTTTCAAAATTTTAGGCCCCCACTGCAGACTTACTGAACCCGAAACTCTAGGGGTGGGGCTCAGAAATCTGTTTCAATAAACTCCCCAGGTCATTGAGGTGACACTAATAGTTGAGAACCAGTGCTCTTGGGGGATTTAAACAACAACACTGGCTGTGATCAATTTTGCTGAAAGCATAGGTCTTAGAGGCAAATCGCCTTGTGTCATGTCTGACTCTAACATCTGCAGGTGTGAGTGAGACCCTGGACAAGCCCTAGAAGCCTCGCATTGACAGTTTCCTCACCTTAAAATAGGCACCGTAGAAAGAAAAGAGATCAACTCTGTGCCCTCCTTGCATATCAAGACTTTTGCTCTGATTAGCAAAAAGAAGATGGGGAAGAGGATGAAGAGAGGGTGAGAAAGCTAAAAACGGAAAGGTAGGAGATTGCATCTGAATGATTGCAGAGCTGTGAAAGGAACGAACGGGGTAAGAGCTGGTTGTGCCAGACCCCTATTACCTTCAGTAGAGACAGCACCAGGTTCAAGCAGCTGATGAAGAGACCTGGAGCCAGTAAATGAGTTATAGGGTTCATTTGCGGAGGCCTGCCAGGGGGGTCCAGTGGCAGCAGGCAGAACTGCAGAACCACAATCACTTGTAGAAAGCATGCAGTTTATACAGCATTTCCACTTAACATCCTCCCTCCAGGAACCCCGATGTGGCAACCCTCATTTCCTAAGTGATTGCTGTTGGGTGCCTCTGCATTTGCCTAATGCAGTGATTAGACAAAACACTGGTAGAATTGCACACATTTTCCCTGGAAATTCCAGGGTTACAGATCACTTAGGCTTTAAAGGAAAAAAAAAAAATCAATTGTTCTTTCACACTCGCATTTCTTCCTTTCTGCCCACTACTTCTCATCTGCCTCATGAAGATCCAGCAGCCTGCTTCCATCTTGAATTACACAGCTTCTGTCCTGAAGCCTGCTAAGGCCATGTTCAAACCCAAATCACGATGGGTAAGATCAAATCACCACTTCACTCCCTTACCTCACTGAGTCCTGGGCCATGCAGGAAACCAATGCACAGTCCAATCAAGACTTTTCCAGACCAACCATGCAGTAAGTGTTCATACACTTGTCTCAGGAAGCCATAACACAATGAACACAGATGTGTTCTCTCAGCAGTTGTAATTAAAACGTTCTGAGCAAAGACCTATTCTAATTGAGAAAAATACTGTGAGTGAAGCTGAGCTGGGAGTGTCTGTGTACCTTCTGGTCTCAGAGGAAGGGGAAAGACAACAAACACACATTTACTAACTGAAAATGGGGAAGCAAAAGAAATGGGGAAGGGGAAGGAAGGGGAGGATGTGTGGTCAGAGGTTGAGCTGCAGGAGGGATCATGGGAAGAGTCAGCCTTCTGCAGGGAATCATGGGAAGAGTCAGCTTTCTGCAAGGGATCCTGGGAAGAGTCAGCCTTCTGCATTTGTAGAAATCACAGGGAGCCACTGCTACAGCAGAGATTAGGGCATTGCCTTTGAAAGAACTTTACTTGGCTCTGCAAGGAACATGGAAGCTGCTGGCATCTGGAGGCAAAAGTTAGGTTATTATAAGAAAAGTTGAGAAAAATTGAAAACATACCAAAAGAAAGATGTCTATTCAAATGATGTTGGGCTAAAGGAAGAATCACTCCATTGTTTAAACATCTTTTTATATACATAGGGCAAATTACATGTGAATATTGTAATCTTCTAAATGTTTCCCCTTTAACTCTTAACTTATAAATTCTGTTATCAAAAGTATCATAAAAATAATTAAAGAAGTTTAGAAAAAACTAGCTATAATTGTATTTATTGCAGTTTCTGTTAGAGCATTAACAAAACCTAGAAATATTCTAAATTCCTAACAACAAAAAAGTTTAAGTTAATTGTGGCAGAGTTATAAAACAGAAAACTCTCCAGCCAGAGAAAACCTTTTGAAGAATGCTTATTAACATAAAAAAATTCACAATATATAAAATGAAAAAAGTGAACAAAAAGTGATATATTTTGTCATATTTGAATAAAAATTACAGCACATATACATAGAAAAAGAAATGTGATATGCTGAGACGTTAATTGTAATTTTTCTCAGTTGTAAAATATGACATATACTAAATATACTAAAATACAGAATATATTAAAACATATTGAATATGTTTATTTGTGTTTTCCAACTTTTTTCTATGCATGCATTGCTTTGTAATAAGAAATTACCATAAAATCTATTTTAACTCAAAATTAAGAAACTTGCTTGAAAATAAGGGAAAATTGCACCTATTAAGATAATAATCATTTCCTTCTGAAATGTAAATAAAAATCTGGCCGTGTCATCGTTGGCATTCCAAGGGAAAGGACCATTTCATAATGCATGAGCTTGTTTCCCCTGATTCTCAGTAGGAGCGCCCAAAGTAGCAGTTGGGGAACCACTAAAAATGAGTAACTTCCTTGGTTCCTGCCAAAGGCGTGCTCAGAGGGCCAAGGCTTGCATTGTTTCACACCTCATTAGCCCTCCTTCTAAGCAGCATTTCTGACCTGGCTCCAGCGCCTCCTTGGAGGCTGGAGAGAGTGTTTTCATGGATAATAACCAGGGGAATCTGTCCTTCCTCATTGCTCCAGCCCTGCCTTCCTTCCCCTGCCTCCTCCCACCCGCTGGCTGCATACCTCTCTGGCTGAATTTGGGTCATGCGAGCCTGTGCCCCTAGTTTTGATGAGTAGGCTTAGGTAGGGCAGATACAAAAAAAATGAAAACCTCAACGATGACACATCATCCTCTCTATAACTATTCCCAAATTCAAGGGCCAGACACGCATTTTTGAAACATCTCAGCAGCTCTTTCCTGCCACTTCTGGAGCTTCTTGGGTGTCAACTCAGGTTATCTTTTGTGAAGTGAAAGTGGAGAGTCTAGCCCTTGTCATGGCAATGAAAATCCCAGGAAGTGATAAATCATAGGAATGTAAGGTTGTGGGGGCCGATGGTGCTGTGGTGCAACTCAAGTTGAAGAGGCACATGTGAAAGCCTGCACTCTTCAAAAATATCCATGCTGTGAAATTTAAACAAGGGATGAGTAACATCTCAGATCAAAGGCGACCAGGGTGGCAGAACCACCCAATGCCATGTGTGAGCCTGGGCTGGATCCTTGGCCAGGAGAGAAATAAATATGGTAGAGAGAGAAATATCACATAAAGTGAAATACAGGATAGAGAGAATTATAACTTAAAGAGAAATAGAGCAGAAAGAGAAAAAGAGCATAAAGAGAAATACAGTATATAGAGAAATACAGCATAGAGAAAAATACAGCATAAAGAGAAATATAGCATAGAGAGAAATATACCAGAGAAATATAGCATAAAGAGAAATACAGTATAGAGACAAATGCAGCATAAAGAGAAATATAGTGTAAAGAAAAACACAGCATGTTGGAACCACTGGCAACATTTGAAATGTGGTATGCTGCCATGTGATTAAAGCATTCAATCAAATTTTGTGAATTTGAAAGTTTTAGTACAGTTCTTGTAAGAGATTGATTTTCTTCTGAGAAAACAAACATTGAAGTATTTATTGGAGGGAGACACAGACAGTGAGAGAGACAGAACGAGTGAGAGAGAAAGAAATTGAAAAGTAAATATGGCAAATGTATGTCGGTGAATCTGAGAAAGGCACTTTGTACTTTCTGTAATTATTCTTGTAACTGTTCTGTGTAAATTTGGAATTACTTCAAAACATTTTTATAAGAGGCATGTTTATAAGAGGCATGTGTTTATAAGAGGCATGTGCCACTTCATGAAGCAGTTATGCTTGCTGTAAACAGCAGGATTTGTCAAGGAGGCAAATCAGATTCTTATTTCTTATGCAGCTAATCAATGCACCAGACCTACCAGTGTGGTTGGAGATGGAGGGCAGATGGATGGATGTGTTCTAGCTGCAGGAAGGAAGTTAAAAACAGAACCTGCCACTTTACCCTGGTCCCAGATTAAGTTAGATACTTCTCTACCATATCTTAGAAACGTTTAGATGTGTATATTACTCTTCTCACTATATATTAGAGACATTTACTTTTACTTCACTATTCCCCAAATTATTTTCCTCTTTTCTCTAGAGCAATATATTTCAAATTTGCCCTGCCAATTGCCTTTCTGAAATAGTAGATGTTGCTATATTAAACAATATTTTGGTTATGACAGAGAAATTTTCAAATTAAGACTTTATGAGACTGACGTGCTGCCTACTGCACTAATGAGGCAACTCAAATGGAGATTTTAATACTGGATACCTACATTTTGAAGGCCAGGATGGCTCTAACATAGTGCAGTGACTGTTGAGATTTTGGACCTGTTGAAAAGGTGTTGTATGATTTACTTGTTCTTTGGTTTCAGGGCACAGAAAATTTTTTTGAAACTTTGTTTTGATTTTAGAAAAGATGTAATGACTTTCCCGAGAATGAGTTTCTCTAGAGGAAAACAGGACAAACTGACCTGACTTAGAAACATACGGCTATACCAAATGCTATAAAAATGGTCTAAAAAGTGCCTGATCATTTATGGAAGTTACATGGTTCATGTCTGTGCACCTGAGACATAAGGTGAGCAGCAGGCATTATACTTAAAATCTGGCTTTATGCGACACCCCTCTCAGAACATGACATTTCTCTTTACTCTTATGTTATGTTGTTACCATGTGTGACTCAATTCAGCAGTTTCTGGTACCTAGTGTTTTCAATTTAAATGACCAAGTGTAATAACAACTATCTTTTTTTTAACAGAACCCGTAATGTACCCAGCCCTGGGCATGGTTTTTGAGATTCTCTTTGTGTCCAGTTTTTATGGTATTTGCTATTCAAGGTCATAGAGTTCATCAATGGAAGAACAACATTTAAAGCCCAGGGTTTTTTTTTCTGGTTTCCCTCTAGCACCCTGTCTTCCTCAGCGATTCAACAGCAATACTGTACCATTCAGTTCACAATGCAATCTTTAGTTAGTCTGTGCAAACACCTTTTCGGCAATGTCACGTTTGTATTGATACCATAAGTCTTTCAATATTTTCTCTACTTTATATATTCTTCTGGAACTTAATATTAATGTTGGAGAACCAAGAAAAAATACAAAACTCTTACAAATCTACCTGCATTAAATTGACTATTAGAGGAAATCTAAATGTCCACTTTTACACTGATATTAAAATTCATCTTTATTAGTTCATTTTCATACTGCTATAAAGGACTGCCTGAGACTGGGTAATTTATCAAGAGGTTTAATTGACTCACAGTTCATCATGGCTGGGGAGGTCTCAGGAAACTTACAGTCATGGCAGAAGGAAAAGGGGAAGCAAGGCACCTTCTTCACAAGGCGGCAGGAAGGAGAAGTGCTGTGCAAATTGGGGAGAGCCTCATATAAACCCAGCAGATCTCATGAGAACTTACTCACTGTCATGAGAACAGCAAGGAGAAACCACCCCCATGATTCCATTACCTCCACCTGGTCTCTCCCTTGACACGTCACGATTAAGGGAATTATGTGGATTATAATTCAAGATGAGATTTGAGTGGAGACACAAAGCCTAACCATAACATCATCCATAATATTAAAATCACTAATACTAAATTGTGGTCTTATGACAATGTAAGTATAAGTGGTCAGATTTTGGAATATCTTGCTAGATGTTTTCTCAATGTTTAACCTATGTACACATTTTTTGAACACTATCTAGCCCAGGGCTTTGTGTATGGCATATGTAGCTTAATATTACATATTCTTATTTTTAAGAAATAATCTTAAATGCTAGGAGAGGTTAAAAAATGATAAATGAGGTCAGGCACAGTGGCTCACACCTGTAATCCCAGCACTTTGGGAGGCTGAGGTGGGCAGATCACTTGAGGTCAAGAGTTCGAGACTAGTCTGGGCAACATGGTGAAACCCCGTCTCTACTAAAAATACAAAAATTAGCCAGGCGTGGTGGTGGGTGCCTGTAATCCCAGCTAATGGGGAGACTGAGGCAGGAGAATACCTTGAACCCAGAACGCAAATGTTGCAGTGAGCCGAGATTGCGCCACTGCACTCCAGCCTAGGTGACAGAGTGAGACTCCTTCTCAGGAAAAAAAAAAAGAATTTCAAGTTGAGTTAGGAAGATGAGTATACCTTTATTTATATGTTTTACCATGCTTTAATTAGGGCAAATTATGACATGGCAAAAAGTCATACATATAAATAAATAGTATGAACAGGAAAATTCATAGAATAACTCACTATGCTCTAGGATTAAATTAAGCTTAGCTGTGGGGAACAGGGGCTAATAAGCCTTCATTCTCTACTCAGGTTCCTTTCCTTGATCCTGTTCTGTTATTACACATTGTGTACTGCTAGTTATTCTAAGTACATGTGATGCTTGCCAGGAATGTATTGAGTTCCTGGCTGTGGACATTTAAGAGAATACTACCATTACTTTATGAGAACTGTTCAAAGTGGTAAATTATCAGTGTTGGCTTCACATAGAAAGGGCATCAAAGACTCAATTCAATGACTACTTTACCATTTCTAATGCATAAATGTGATTATTTTAATGTGATTTTTTTCTAAAGAGGTTCCTCCCCTTTATTCCTTTCTCATGGCTTCAAACATCGGATATACCATCTCCAATCCTGACATCTCCCCTGTATATGAAACTCTTATATCCCACTACGTTATAGAATATTGAACCTCTTCTCAGACATCTGGTCTCCCGCACTCGGATCCTGCAAGCCTGCTTTGCCCACTGTATTTCCCTAAAGTAAACAGCTTTATCTTTTAGTTTCTTAGACCAAAAACCTTGAAGTTAGCCTTGACTCTTTTCATCCTACAGCTTACCCACCAGAATATCCCATGAGTTCTATATTCAAGATACGTGTATACAATGGCCATTTATCACCAATCTTGTCTTGATTATAGCAATAGCTTTCTTGCCGGTCTTTCTACTTTCCCCTTGTCTCTGTTCCCTATAATGTATTCTCAACACAGCTCACATGATCCTTTAAAGACGTAAGACAGATCGTATCACCCCTTTGTTTGAAACACCTCAAAGGATTCCATTTCACCTTGAGTAAAAGCCCAAATCCTTACATTCATTCATAGGACCAGACAAGATCTAGTCCCCACCCCCACACACATTTTACGTAGGTCTTCTGTCTCCCCTTCATTCACAATGCGGAAGCCATGGCCCTTCATGGAGTACCTTGAACTTGCTGAGCACACAATGCCTCAGGGCCTGTGCACATTCTGACTTCCCTTTCTGGAACACTCTTACTCCACTTATCTGCATAGTTGGCCTCAGTTTTTCCAGAGCTCTCGTCCCATGTCATGGTATTAATGAGGTCTTGTGTGGCCACCACATCTAGAACACTAGAATAGCCATTTCCCCCCTGCAATCGTTGTCCTTCTCATCTGTTCTATTTTACTTCAGAGAGCTTACCACCAACAGCGCACTTACTACCATCACCGTACTTATTACCACCAGAGTGCTTATCACCATCAGAGCACCCACTACCATCAGTGCACTTACCACCATCAGAGCGCCTACTACCATCAGCGCACTTACCACCATTAGAGTGCTTACTACTATCATCATACTTACTACCATCAGAGTGCTTACCACCATCAGAATGCCTACCACCATCACAGCGCTTACCACCATCAGAGCGCTTACTACCATCAGAGCACTTACCACCATCAGAGCACTTACCACCATCAGAGCACTTACCACAATCAGGGCACCTACCACTATCAGAGCACCTACCACCATCACAGCGCCTACCACCATCAGAGTGTTTACCACCATCAGAGCACCTACCACCATCAGAACGCTTACCACCATCAGAGTGCCTACCACCATCAGAGTGCTTCCTACCATCAGAGTGTTTACCACCATCAGAGTGCCTACCACCATCAGAACGCTTACCAACATCAGAGTGCCTACCACCATCAGAGTGCTTCCTACCATCAGAGCGCTTACTACCATTACAGTGCTTGCCACCATCAGAGTGCTTACCACCATCAGAGCACCTACCACCATCAGAGTGCTTACTACCATCAGAGCGCCTACCACCATCAGAGCTCTTACCACCATCAGCATGCTTACCACCATCAGAACTCTTACCACCATCAGCACGCTTAACCACCATTGGAGTTCTTACCACCATCAGCACACTTACCACCATCAGCACGTTTAACCACCATCAGAGCTCTTACCACCATCAGCATGCTTAA
>NC_045440.1:7724112-7724288 GCF_002776525.5 Piliocolobus tephrosceles | reverse complement strand
CCACCATCAGCATGCTTAACCACCATCAGAGCTCTTACCACCATCAGCACGCTTAACCACCATCAGCACGCTTAACCACCATCAGAGCTCTTACCACCATCAGTACGCTTACCACCGTCAGCACGCTTAACCACCATCAGAGCTCTTACCACCATCAGCACATTTACCACCATCAG
>NC_045440.1:7673950-7724102 GCF_002776525.5 Piliocolobus tephrosceles | reverse complement strand
CCACCATCAGCACACTTAACCATCATCAGAGCTCTTACCACCATCAGAGTGCTTACCACCATCACATATACATTGACTTATTTGTTTCTGTCTCCTTCCCAAACACACTGGATGCATTAGTTCATTCTCTTGCTGCTAATAAAGACATACCTGAGACTGGGTATTTTATAAAAGAAGGGGATTAATGGACTCACAGTGCAGCATGGCTGGGGAGGCCTCACAATCTTGGCAGAAGGCAAAGGAGAAGCAAAAGCATGTCTTACATGGTGGCAGGCAAAGGCAGGTAAGGGAACTCCCATTTATGGAACCATCAGATCTCGTGAGACTTATTCACTACCACAAGAACAGTATAGGGGAAACTGCCCACGTGATTCAATTATCTCCAACTGATCCCGCCCTTGACACGTGGGGATTATTACAGTTCAAGGTGAGATTTGGCTGGGGACACAGCCCACACATATACCTGGAATATAAAGTCCCTGGGGGCAAGATTTTGTTTTGCTCACTACTGTGTTCTCAGAACCTAGACCAGAGGGTGCACACAGTCGGCACTCAATACATATTTAATGAATGAACTAATGAATGAATAAATGAACACCACTAAAGATAGAAAGCCCTCTATTTTCTTCTGACTGCTTGAAAGTATAATTAGCATTGTCGGCACATTAATGCTACTCAAATTATATTAGAACCCAATAAAAGACACAGAAATGTTTTCTATCAGAAAACGGCACTCAGTAAAGACTCATTCATCACTGTCATGCTTGCAGGCTTCATGCATATACTTTATTAATTGAAAACCCTATAAATTCATATTTTTCCAAGTTGCATATATGTCCAAATATATAGATACACAAATATATTTAAAATTGTAATTATTTCCATAGTTTTCTTATTTTTTATATTGTCTAATATAAATATCAAGGAGATAAGGTAGGGATGGCCTGAAAAATAATAAAGAAAAATAGAGTTATAGGGATTCTTTTTTGTTTTTATTGTTATTGTTTGAGATTCACTTTTGGTGTCCAGGCTGGACTGCAGAGGCATGATCTCGGCTCATTGCAACCTCTGCCTCCTGGGTTCAAATGATACTCCTGCCTCAGCCTCCCCAGTAGCTGGGATTATAGGTACCCAACACCACACCCGACTATTTTTTGTAGTTTTAGTAGACATGGGGTTTCGCCATGTTGACCAAGCTGGTCTCGAACTCCTGAACTCAAGTGATCGGCGCACCTCAGTTTCCCAAAGTGCTGGGATTACGGGTGTGAGCCACCCTGCCTGGCCAGTTACAGGGATTCTAAACCATTCCTCCTTTAGACCACGAAGCTTGATAAGGGCCAACTTTTTACAGCCTAAGTCCTGGCAGTGGTAGAAGCCTCCTTTGAGGAATGAGGACTCCAGTGAAGGATCGGCCACATCGCATTGCTGTTACACACTAGGGTCCCCAAAATGACATATCCCTAACTCATGACCCAAGTTTAAGGACCAACACATATGTGACAGATTTAATTATATATTTATCTTCATACTCATTCCCATAAATGACTGTCTTAATCCTGACAGTGTCAGTGTTAAAAGTCAGCACTTGCTCTTGTGTCTGAAACTGACAAGTTTCATTTCACCCATGACAGCCTACTGTTGTCACATAAAAAATATGATTTGAACTTGGATCATTGATGTGAAAAAGCAAATGTCACTGCTTGGAGGGGCCAAGTGTATAACATCCAGTTAGGCAGAAATCACTGTAATAATGTGTCTTTCCTGTTAGAGTCGTGGGTGTTGTCAGGAAACAGTGTTACCACCCCTCATCTTCACAGGACACCCTGTGTGCATACACACATCGCTGAACACATTGTTCCCAGCAATGCATTAATATTTACCTTCAGTGTGACTGAACTGTATGTAAACCGTGCTTTTCAGGGTCTTATTTAAAATGACATTCTTAATCAAAATTTCAGTATAATAGAAATACAAAGATTCATAAAATTATGTAATAATTCATAGTATGGTTTGAGAATTTTGATGTCACATTGAAATCAGTTTTAGACTGCGTATAAATAGCAGAGACATAAAGTACATGGTGGTGTAGTCCACGTGCCGGTGTGCACAGGGAAAAGAAAATGGTATAGGAAGAAGGGACACCGGAGCTTTTAAAAATCAAGAGGAAAGATACCTAAATCCACACTGTTAGGAGAACTTACAGATAAGATATGGTCATGATTACACGGAAAGTTTAGGGGAAGAAAAAGTCGTCTACAAACTCAAAGACCTCCCTTATGTTTTTCAAAGCAGGCCAGTCTTTGATTTGCTGGGTGTGGGAGCTCCATTTGTGAAATCCCAAGTAAGAATGACTGAGTTTCGGGTCAGAGCCAGCACAGGGACACATGGGGCATCTCTGCAGGTGATGAAGTGCTCCAGGGCTTGAGCTGAACTGAGTAGGACTGCCTGTTCCCGCTGGGTCTACCAGCTGCCTCAGGGCTACCATGGCATCCAGGATCCATAGAACACATCACCTGCTCCCACCCACACCCCTCCCCGCCAGACTGGGAGACAGGCGCTGGGCTCCACGCAGTTGAGCCAGGGAGCATCTCATCTGGCGCTTCCTGCTTTCCGGAGCCTGATGCATCTCAAACTGAAAATGCCAGGTGTGAAGAAAGGGAGACAGCAATAACTCTAGACTTTTTAAATTTAATTAAGATATATCAGTTAAAGAGGGAAATGACTTAAATAATGCTTTTTAAACCAGTTTATTTTCATTCAACATATGAAAATAGACATTAATTTTCCAAGCTTTAGCTATAGAGCTAAATCTCTTGCTTTTGAGTTTGTTCCACAGGGAACACAGATTATTTTTGGGTCAAAACCAACTTATAATGATCACCTAAAACGTCAAGGTTTTGGTTACTATAAAATAAGGCAAGAATTTAAGACCCATGAACATGAAGGCTATGTTTGTGCGTGATCCTTCTACTCCTAAAAAAAAAAATTCCTATATTGCTTACTGTCGTCTTCCCTATAGCTAATTTGGCAGTGATTTTCATTTTTCACTATTATTCTGTAGTCACACCAACTCTTTTAAAATAACATTTCATTAGTTTATAGCATATTTTGTTACTCTACATAATTATAATGACAAACGACAGTGTCAGAAATAGGTTTGGCATAAACACAGCCAGCTCAGGACGAGCGCACAGTGTACCTGCTGGGAAACCCAACTGTGTAAGGTACCAGGAGAGAACCCCTAGCGGTGAGCGCCCCTCCCACCAGGCGCCTCAGGCAGGGCTGCAAGTCAGCTGAGCCTGCAAGACGACTCAATGGAGGTTGTGTTTAAAAAAAAAAAATCTTCCACTACTGTATATTCACCCATTCTAAATGATTTACAATTCAGCACAAACGTGTTCATTGGGAAATTAGCTATGGCTGCAGGAGGCAAGAAAGGTAGAATCTAACAGCAAGAAAGAAAAGGCTTCCAACATTTTCAGGACCGACCCAAAGACTAGTTGAGGGAAGACCTGCCAGACTCCATCTCTGGAGAGAACAGAACATGCATGACCTTAATGCCTGTGATGCCAGGAATGAGGAGAAGGATTGGAGCCCTCCAGAGACTCTGGCTCCGTCCCACCCGGCCCAGAACCCCTTTCCGTGAAAGGGCTGGTGAAATACGTTTTATTCAGCACAAACGGACATCTCTCTGGGGGAAATGACATGAGATACATTTCCAATAATGCCCAGCACCCCTGCCACACACAGACGTTACCAGAAGATCACGGGGTGTGCAGTGGACTCAGTGCGGGGAAAGGCTCTTTAGGAAGTGCTGTATGTGCAGCTCCAGTGAGAGTGTCTCCTATCAGAGCTATTCAGAAGCTGCTGTTAGACAGAACCGCGTGGGGGACCCAGGTAAACAGGAAGGAAAGGAGAAAAGCAAAGCTGAGTTTACTCAACACAGGACATATTCTCTCAGAAGCTTCAGCAGAAAGGTAGAGCACTACTTTCCTAGAAAAGTTTTCTAGCGCTGGCATTTATTTGATAGAGGACACATGCTTTTTCTTTCTTTCTTTTTTTCTCTCAGTGCATCACCTATACACGGCATTTCTTATCTCTGTAAGAGTAAAAAGATGGCCTTTGGTAGAGAGAAATCTGCATCTGAAGCATTCATTATGCAATAGTGCAGTCCTCACTCTCCTAATCCCCAAAATAATGGGGAGATGCTCAAATGAGAACACGAAATGGGAGAGGAGCTTCCTTGGGAAGCCTTTTCTCTGCTTTCTTCCTTGCTGGTGCAGCTGTCTTTCTATTACAAAGGCTTTAGGCCAGGCACAGTGGCTCATGCCTATAATCCCAGCACTTTGGGAGGCCGAGGAGGGCAGATCATGAGGTCAGGAGTTCGAGATCAGCCTGGCTAACATGGTGAAACCCCATCTCTACTAAAAACACAAAAATTAGCCGGGCATGGTGGGCATCCCTGTAGTCCCAGCTGTTCAGGAGGCTGAGGCAAGGGAATAGCTTGTACCTGGGCAGCAGAGGGGGCACTGAGCCACAAGATCACACCACTGTACTCCAGCCTGGGCAACAGAGCAAGACCCCATCAAAAAAAAAAAAAAAGCCTTTAAAAATCAGAGACTCACTTTGCAAGCCAACCAGTGAATTTTAGGACATGGGCACCTGACCCACTCATGGCCAATGAGACATGCAGGAAAGTGTCTGCCAGGGCATTTTTGGGATAGACTCTCTTCTGGAGACAGTCCACTATCCAGTTGCTGCACTGGACATTGTCATTGGAGAATATGGTATCATCTGGCCCTAGCATATGCCTACAAAAAAAAAAAAAGTAAATGTGCATCCTACAGGAAGATGCCACAGGATCTAGGTATACATCATTTCATTACGCTTTGGGGTATAACCAACACACAGAAAGCAACAGTATTTCTATATGACAACAGTGAACAATCTGAAAAGAAACACCAGTCCCATTTACAATAGCTACAAATAAGATAAGATACCTAAGAAGAATATACCTCACCAAGAAGTAAAAGATTTCTACAATGAAACTATAAAACTGTATAGTATCAAAGCTCTCAGGCAGCAGGTGTGAGCTAAGAAAATGACTTGGAACCAACCCAAATGCCCATCAGTGATAGACTGGATAAAAAAAATGTGGCACATATACACCATGGAATACTATGCAGCCATAAAAAAGGGTGAGTTCATGTCCTTTGCAGGGACATGGATGATGCTGGAAACCATCATTCTCAGCAAACACAAGAACAGAAAACTAAACACTGCATGTTCTCACTCTTAAGTGGGAATTCAACAATGAGAACACATGGACACAGGGAGGGGAACATTACACACCGGGGCCTATCAGGGGATGGGGGGCTAGGGGCAGGGTAGCATTAGGAGAAATATCTAATGTAGATGATGGGTTGATGGGTGCAGCAAACCACCATGGCACACATTTCCCTATGTAACAAACCTGCACATTCTGCACATGTACCCCAGAACTTAAAGTATAATAATAATAATAAAGAAACTATAAACAAAAGTCCTCTTGCAACTTATACTGTACCTTCACTGCACATTTTTCTTTTTCCTTTTCTTGACAGGGAGGGACCATACATCATTGTTGATTAATAGTAAATACATCAAATATATTCTATAAAGAAAAGTCTGGGATTTGGAGAAGGAAAATTGGATTTCTCATCTTGAAATACTCAGAGCATAACACAGTGTCAGCACAGAGGCATTCAGCACTAATTATCACAATGCTAGCAACATTATTATTATCAATAAAAAAGAGCAGGTTATCTCTCTTAGAATGTAACTGCAGAAGATACAGTTTTCTATGTAAACTTTATTCAAATATGATACTCACTTAATGGAAAATAGAAGATAAACACACGGAATAGGCATTGGAGTGAAATGTATTTTTTTCTTATCAATGATTGTATTTGTATATAAACAATGGATTTAGCATATAGATTTACTTAAATCACTACTCAACTTTAAATACTTCTTTTTAATAAAAATTACTCTTTTTATTTGTACATCATCCCAATCTTAAAAGTAAATGTTAGTAATGTTTTCATGAGCACACACTCATCATATACATATCTATATATATACACACACATATATACACATATACATATATTATTATATTTTTAATTTAAAGTTTTCTTGGCTGGGCATGGTGTCTCATGCCTATAATTCCAGCACTTTGGGAGGCAGAGGCAGGTGGATCACTTGAGGTCAGGAGTTTGAGACCAGCTTGGCCAACATGACAAAACCCCATTTCTATTAAAAATAGAAAAATTAGTTCGGCTTGGTGACGGGCGCCTGTAATCCTACCTACTCAGGAGGCTGAGGCAGGAGAATCGCTTGAACCCAGGAGGCTGAGGTTGCAGTGAGCCAAGATCGTGCCACTGCACTTCAGCCTAGGTGACAGAGTGAGACTCTATCTCAAGACATAAAAATATAAAAATAAAGCTTTTTAACAATTTTGTTTGAATTATTGTTGATAACCTTGAAGATTTTCTCTTAATTCCAGGGGATTGTTTTGAATGCCTCCTGTTTTGTTATTTCAATTAATAATTCCATTCTTGACCTACCAAATAAATAATGCATATTTAAAGTATAACTTTCATATGCTAGGAATGACCTAATATTTATAGTATGTTCTTCTAAAATACTTCTAGGTCTTCAGAGCATTGTCATTTAATTAACACGGTGCCATTGTGTCTACCTGAAATTAGTTCTAATTTCAGGTAATCTAATTATTTCAGAACAATTTACATAGATAGCACATAAATCCTTAAAATAAAATGCAACTTGTTGCAGATTCAGGGAATCATTTCTACAAAGCAAAGCTGTATTCTAAAGCAAAGCAAGGGAAGCCCAGGGAAGTGAAAGGTGTATATTTATTCCTATGAGAACTTGATAACAAAGACTACTAAATTGCAGAGATGATCACCTTCTTGATAAATTATGTAGTTATTGTCACAAAGAAACAGTTTTTATTTTGGGCTTGCCAATCTAGTTTACTAGCTACTGATGACATTTTTCACTTAGACACAGGTAACCTGTCTCCGTGTTTAGAATTATTGCAGAATTATCTGAGACACTGTTTAGTTTTCAAACCTCTGAAACACAGAAGCAGTTGCCTTTCACTTGGTCAAGGTCAAACTGTTATTCTCTTTACCACCTGTCCTGGGATGATTCTAGCTCTTTTTTTCGGGGGGTTATCATATCAGCAAAAATGATTAACCTGTGAGTTGGTCCCTTTGGGATTTCTCACTACAGGAGAAAGGTAGTGGTGATGTGGCAAAGAAGATAACAAGAAAATACTGCTGTTTCTGTTAACAACATGGGCTTTCCAAACAAGCTCAAATCAATTCTAGACTCCGTAATATTAATTCCCCCAACGCCCCTATGAAAAATATTGGTACTAAGATCTTGAATTCCCAATATGCAATAGAACTGGGAAGTAAAATCATATGGCATAAAATGACATTCCCAAATAGACTATAAAATTTTAACTGCTTTAGAGAAATAATGCCATATAAATCTAAAATACGAAGATGAAATTTCCAAGAAACAACGTATCTTGATTGTGTAATCTAAAAGAATTGCAATAATTTCAAACTTGTAAGAAGAAAGCCAACTCACACACTGCTCATTCTGAACAATGTGTATCTAATCGCCAAGTTTCATTCTGTACTGTCCCTGTGCTCAGCAACGTGCTACGAGGTATAAAACAGAAATAAGATATCATCATGATGTATGTGGCTGGCATTTTATAGTTTGCAAAATACTTTCAACTGCATTATTTTATTTATAATGAGAGGCTATTATACTGTAGTGGTTTAGAGTGTGGGGTTGGGAGCCAGCAATTATCTACATTTGAAGCCTCTGCCATTTACTATCTGTGGGATCTGGTATACATTCTTTGCATCCGTTTTTCCATGACCTCATCTGTGAAGTGGGATGGTAACTATGTCCACGTCACAGGATTATTTACAGGACTGATAGTAGTAGCAATCTGCCCAGGGACCAGCACAGAAAAAGTAATGCACGTATGTTGGCAATTCTTATTGTTGTTTGATCATCCAAGCAAACGCAAGAGTAAGAATTTATATGTTAACTAGGGCTAGGGCTCAGATCAAGTGGCTTTTTACTTTTTTATTTTTTTATTTTGAGACAAGGCAAGGCTCTGCACTCCAGGCAGGAGTGCAGTGGTACAATCTCAGCTCATTCCCAAGTTCAAATGATTCTCCTCCCTCGGCCTCCTGAGTAGCTGAGATTACAGGGGCCCGCCACCACACCTGGCTGATTTTTATATTTTTAGCAGAGACAGGGTTTCACCATGTTGGTCAGGGTGGTGTCGAACTCCTGACCTCAAATGATCCACCCACCTCAGCCTACCAAAATGCTGGGATCACAGGCATGAGCCACCGCGCCTGACGGACTTTTTTGTAATGCATGAGGATTAGATCAGGTTTGGAATTCAATTGTTCAGACTCTGTGACAGATCTTCTGTACACACGGCTGCTCCTGTAGGAGTTTCTTAAAGTCGTGCACACACAAGACTGACAGGTGTGAAGCAGAGGTGAGGGATGAGCAGAGGTGAGCGCCAGCACCCAGCATCACCTGCTACTGGGTATGTGGATGCTTCTTGCCACCAATAAGCCTTGACATGCTCAGAGAAGGAGAAAACAAATGCCAGGATACAGCCGGGTTCCACCTGTTAAAGCAAACTAAATATGACCTGAGGAGGACTATTTTTTTTTTTTTTTTTTGAGACGGAGTCTGGCTCTGGCACCCAGGCTGGAGTGAATGGCGCGATCTCGGCTCACTGCAAGCTCCGCCTCCTGGGTTCCCGCCATTCTCCTGCCTCAGCCTCCCCAGTAGCTGGGACTACAGGTGCTGCCACCACACCCGGCGAATTTTTTGTATTTTTTAGTAGAGACGGGTTTTCACCGTGTTAGCCAGGATGGTCTTGATCTCCTGACCTCGTGATCCACCCGTCTCGGCCTCCCAAAGTGCTGGGATTACAGGCGTGAGCCACTGCGCCCGGCCTGTACTTCCATATATGACGCCTTGTGGATGAACTGCAACTGGGTGAACAGGCAGACAAGATTGAGAACATAACCTAGGAATATGCACCTGTAAGAATAGCTGAGTCTTGGCCAGTCCCAGCAGCCATACTTCAACCATTTATACACTGCTGAGTGTTCAAACTGTGTTCAAATAAGGCAAACCCCAACCTGTAACCAACCCAGCTGTTTCTCCACCTCACTGCTGATTTCTGTACATCACTTTCTTTTTTGTGTGTCTAAATCTTCTTCCACCACGTGGCTGTGCTGGAGTCTCTCTGAATCTGCTCTGATTCTAGGGGTGCCTGATTTGCAAATTGTTCATTGCTCAATTAAACTCCTTTAATTTTTTTTTTTTTGGGGGGGGGAGACTGAGTCTTGCTTTGTCACTCAGGCTGGAGTGCAGCGGCACAATCTCGGCTCACTGAAACCTCCACTTCCCAGGTTCAAGTGATTCTCCTGTCTCAGCCTCCCGAGTAGCTGGGAACACAGGTACCCACCATCTCGCCCAGCTAATTTTTTATTTTTAGTAGAGATGGGGTTTCACCAGGTTGGTCAGGCTGATCTCGAACTCCTGACCTCAAGTGATTCGCCTGCCTTGGCCTCCCAAAGTGCTGGGATGACAGGCGTGAGCCATGACCGGCAAACTCCTTTAATTCAGATGAAGTTTTTCTTGTATCACACCAAACAAGCCACCCTTGAGATTGGTGTTAAAGGACACGTAGGATTTGTACAGGAAGATGGAAGAAGACAGCACATTTATAGCAAGAAGGAGTAAGATTGAGTGAAGAGAGAAAATGAGAATGGGACATCCAGAGGCTGTGGGAGAGAGGAGCTATGCAGACCTTGACAGAGAAAGCAGATTTTTACTCGAAGTCGTAGGAAACATGAAAGGCAACTGCTCAGTAGTTGTGTGGAAACAGAGAAGGAACATGCTTAAAGGGACATTCGTGGAACACCAGGATGTTCTATCTTCACAACAGAGTTAGGCTATAGAGACAGCTCACCAAGGTAAAGTTGTAAATAGACAAAATTACCCTTGAATTAACAGTGGGTTTAGTAAAACACAGTATGTTCAACTATGCTCAACCCCAGATGGGAGCATTTGTATTTTCTTTCTCATTGTCACTAGTGAGCAAAATGATCTGTAAAATGTTTTAAACAGTTAAATGGTTACTTAAAATCTCTCTCTCCCTGCTCCTCCTCTCTTTTCCATCTCTCCCTAACGTAAATATATGAATGTCAAGACTCCACGCCACATTTTCTTTATCCAGTCTGTCATGGATGGGCATTTGGATTGGTTCCAAGTCTTTGCTATTGTAAATAGTGCGGAAATAAACATACGTGTGCCTGTGTCTTTATAGTAGAATGATTTATAATCCTTTGGGTATATGCCAGTAATGGGATCGCTGGGTCAAATGGTGTTTCTGGTTCTAGATCCTTGAGGAATCACCACACTGTCCTCCACAATGGCTGAGTACACCGTTTTTTATGCAGTCATGAAAAGGGATGAGTTCATGTCCTTCGCAGGGACATGGATGAAGCTGGAAGCCATCATTCTCAGCAAACTAACACAGGAACAGAAAACCAAACACCGCATGTTCTCACTTGTAAGTGGGAGTTGAACAATGAGAACTCATGGACAGGGAGGGGAAAATCACACACCAGGGCCTGTCGGTGGGTTGGGGGGAAAGTATGGGGAGAGCATTAGGACAAACACCTAATGCAGGAGGGGCTTAAAACCTAGATGATGGGTTGATAGGTGCAGCAAACCACCATGGCACATGTATATCTATGCAACAAACCTGCACGTTCTCCACATGTCTCCCAGAACTTAAGGTAAAATAAATAAATAAATAAATAAATAAATAAATAAATAAATAAATAAAGACTCCATGCCATTTGTCTGGCAGTGGGAATAAAGGAAAATGCAGATGTGAGCAAGGTGAGAGCACCACAGAACTGCCCGTGATGAGGACCTGAAGCAGTGGGGGCCTCAGGAGAGGCAAAGGAGGAAAGGCCGGTGTATCTTCATCCCCAGCACAGAGGAAATGTGAATAATAAATATATTTTTAAACAAAGAGTTGAAGAGGCCATTCTCCATGGACGTGAGAGAGTGCTGATACTACTGACAGACACGGTGGGGTTTGGGCAGCACAACATGTTTTTCAGAGGTAGGGATGGTGCGTTCCGTTTGGAACACGGCAAGTTTGACTTTATCAAGGGGCGCTTCAGTAAATTTCCCTGAGCGCTTGTAAGGCATGTGGATAGGAAGGACTCGAGAGAACTGAGAGATTTGGACATCGAATGGATAGCCATAGGGACTGTGAGAGGAAAATGAACCTTGGGACCCCAACGTCACTGAGCTAAAGGCAAAAGTCAAGCTGGAAATTACTTGGGGGTAACCTGCCTCCCACTCTACTCAAAGTCACCCCTCTGCTCACTGAGATAAATGCATATCTGATTGCCTCCTTTGGAGAGGCTAATCAGAAACTCAAAAGAATGCAATCATTTGCCTCTTATCTACCTATGACCTGGAAACCTTCTCCCTGCTTCCAGTTGTTCCGCCCGCCTTTGCTTTGAGTTGTCTGGCCTTTCTGGACCGAACCAGTGTTCACCTCACAAATGCTGATTGATGTCTCATGTCTCCCTAAAATGTGTAAAACCAAACTGTGCTCTGAGCACTTGGGGCACATGTTGTCAGGACCTTCTGTGCCTCCTCAACCTTGGGAAAATAAACTTTCTAAATTAACCGAGACCTATTTCAGATATTTGGGGTTCACAGAACCAAGGCTTTGTTCAAACATTACTAAATCTCATTGTAAATTTTCAACCACTGGATGGCTTAAGTTTTTAAATCTTAAAATTAAAATATTGGATTTCATACAAGGAAGCATTTTCTGCTCCTGGTTCACTTCAATAACCTGAATCAGTTCTCTTCCAAAACCATGTTATTCTGGGCAAAGTGGAAATTGGTCAGAAAGCACAGACAGCTCAATGTTAATCATGCACAGAACATGTAAAATGTCCTCCGGGATTGTGTGCAGATGGTGGGTCAAGAGCACGAGTTTTTCCTCGTAAGAGAAAAGCAAATACAGTGAGGAATTTTCCTCTGTCTTGTATCATCCTCTGTCTCCACACCATTTCAAAGATGCTGCCAAGATCAGGAGCATCTTTTCTCGTTGCTTTTGCATCAAGAAGCTGTAAAGAGCTGGCCCCATCATCTCATCAGGATGTTGAATAAAAATATCTAATGAAGATGTCCAGGTTAACATTTAAAATAAAGAGCACATCCCAACACTGCTAAAACTATAAACAAAGCTATCAAGAGCATCAACATTAAAATAGCGAAGAGTTTAGTTTAGCAGGAAAGCCAGACGTCGTAAACAATTCAGACAGAATTTCAAAGTCTGAAATTACAAAAAATACATCACATTTTCTCAGGGTTTCATTTTGTCTCTGTGCATCGAAGACTTCAATACATTCTTTAAAAATGACTTTCCTATTTTACATGTACATTTGATATATATTATTAATGTAAGATAATTAATTATATATAACCTACCAATTTCTCTGATGTTTCCATGACATTCAAGACATATACATAACCTAAGAGGTTAACAATGCTTATAATAAGAATGTTTAGGTTATTAGGAATTTTATATCCTGAACATTGACCAATGAGATAAAAGTACTGGTATAATATTAGGTATTTGCATCTTTTACTGATATATTGTTTTGCTAAATAAAATATAATTTGTCAGCTGGGCGCAGTGGCTCACACCTGTAATTCCTGTAATCCCAGCACATTGGGAGGCTGAGGTGGGCAGATGGCCTGAGGTAAGGAGTTCGAGACCAGCCTGGCCAATATGGCAAAACCCCATTTCTACTACAAATACAAAAATTAGACAGGTGTGGTATCATGCATATGTAATCCCAGCTATTCGAGAAGCTGAGGCACAAGAATCGCTTGAACCCAGGAGATGGAGGTTGCAGTGAGCCAAGATCACACTATTGCACTCCAGCCTGGGCGACAGAGCGAGACTCTGACTCAAAGATAGATACATTTGTCAGGAAAATAATCAGTATCTCAATTCCTTATTATGCCACTTAATATTAACCAAGTAATTGACTCAGTAGGGTTCTAAATAATCCTGGGGAGAAATATTGAAAAATTCCACTTAATGGGACAAACACAAAGATAAATCTCAGGAAATGTGAAACCAAGGCTACAGATCTTATCTCAAATGAATTAAAGTCATTAAAATATAGGAAGGTGTTTATCCAAGGCAGGAGCTTGAAGCTGGGGCTATTTCTCAGAGCACCCCTAGGACTCTTTTGAATGATCAACCCAGGGCTTAGGAGTCTCACTCTGTAACCTAGGCTGGAGTACAGTGGAGCAGTCTCACTCACTGCAACCTCCACCTGCCATGTTTAAGTGATTTTCCTGCCTCAGCCTCCTCCTGCCTCATCCTCTCCTGAGTAGTTGGAATTACGCCTGGCTAATTTTTGTATTTTTTATATTTTGAGTAGATACAGTGTTTTACCATGTTGGCCAGGTTGGTCTTGAACTTCTGACCTCAGGTGATCCACCTGCCTCAGCCTCCCAAAATGCCGGGATTACAGGCGTGAGCCACCACGCCTGGCCCGATGCTATGCTTTTCTTGTTGTTTTCTCCACCACACTGGTGAGACTTTCTGTCTCTATTCCTCACAGGCCTTGCCTCATCTTTTTTAGTCTCTAGATTGTGAGAACCGATGTGAAGAATATGCTTCAAAAACAACTTAAATGATATAAACACTGGCCCGTTTAAAATTACATATTCAGTAGAGTTCAAGGAATTGATTATAAGTTTGAAAATATCTGATTTTAATGTATACTTGCTAAAATAATTAGACAGAAATACTGAATCAGGATTGATCTTTGCTGTTCACATGCACGGGGCCAGGATCCACGCATCGTCTATTCTTTCAGCAAGCCTTTTTTGAATGCTCCCTGATATGGTTTGGCAGTGTCCCTACCCAAATCTCAGCTTGAAAAGTAGCTCCCATAATTCCCATGTGTTGTGGGAGGGACCTGATGGGAGATAATTGAGTCATGGGGGTGGTTTCTCCCATACTGTTCTCGTGGTAGTGAATAAGTCTCATGCAATCTGATGTCTTTATAAGGGGAAACCCCTTTCCCTTAGCTCTCATTCTCTCGTGTCTGCTGCCATGTAAGACGTGCCTTTTGCCTTCCATCATGATTGTGAGGCCTCCTCAGCCACTGGAACTGTGAGTCCATTAAACCTCTTTTTCTTTACGAATTGCGCAGTCTCAGGTAAGTCTTTATCAGCAGCATGAAAATGAACGAATACACCTGCTATGGTCCACATGCTTTACCAGGTGTAAGTGATAGAGAAATAAAAGGTTTCAGTCTAATTGGAAGAGCTCAGATTTTAGCAGAAAGATAAATATTGCACAACCCTGAAGGTTGCAAGCTAGAAGTATGCTCAGATCCTTTCATGCCTTCATTCTCTAAATAATTACTGAGTGCTCAGTACAAGCAAGGCAATCTTGTAGGCATTAGGGATATACCAGTTTGGGAGGGAGGAAAAGGGGGGCTGTTCTGATGGAGCTCACATTCTAATGATGAGACAAAGGTGCAAACATTGATATACATTTACACATCATATATTACAGTCCCTACATCGATATACATTTATGCATTATATATTATAGTCCCCACATTGATATATATCTACGCATTATATATTATAGTCCCTACATCGATATACATCTACGCATTATATATTACAGTCCCTATATCGATATACATCTTGGCATTATATATTACAGTCCCTACATCGATATATATCTACACATTATATATTACAGTCCCTACATCGATATACATCTACGCATTATATATTATAGTCCCTACATCGATATACATCTACGCATTATATATTATAGTCCCTACACTGATATACATTTACACATCATATATTATAGTCCCTACATTGATATACATTTATGCATCATATATGATAGTCCCTACATTATATTAATATATATTAATATGTTCTATGTTATGTCAGATTATAAGGGTTATGAGAAAAATAAGGAAAGATAAAAAGAGAGTGAAGGGGTGGCAGGTGTCCCCTTGTGTTGGATGTCAGTGGGGTGACATTTGAGAAAAGTCTTGGAGGAGTGAAAATTGAGGTGTGCGGAGATCTTGGGGAAGAGTTTTTGGATAGCAGAAATTGGCAAGGTCTTGGGGCAGGAGAGTCCTGGCAGGCAATGCAGGGCCAGGGTGGCTACAGCCAACTAGGGGATGGGAGGTGCTAGGATGAGGTCAGGAAGGACACGAGGACTGGGCTGAGAAAGGCCTTGGAGACAATGTAAACACCTGAGTTGATTTTGTGAGTGACAGAGGAGTCCTCCTCCTTGTTTGGGTTGCTCTGGAAATCCAGGCCTTGGGGTGAAGAGCAGTTGTCCAGGCACGGTGATGTCTGAACTGAGCTGTAGAAGATTAGTAGTTACTCATTAGAAAAAGCAAGGAAGAGTTCTGAAAAGCATCCTTTAGGGAGCAAGTGCCTTGTGGAAAATCACAGAAACAGAAGACCCAGGGCAAATTCACGAACAGCAGGTATCCTGGAGTGTCTGAATGTTCAATCGCGAAATAACAGTGAGTGGAAGTGGCCAAGGCCAGATCATCAAAGACTCTGTATGCTGTGGAGACACCACTGGTGCCAACTCACCCACCCATTTCCTCCCTGTGTCTTTCTAACAGAGCCCCAATTCCGATCAATATGAGCGTCTGTGCACCTCAGAGCAAGCTGGCTTCTCCCCAAGTCCCCATCCCAAGGGTGAGTCTCGGTCAGTCTCAATCAGGCACAGTCATTCCACCCCTGGGCTAGAGGGCAATGGGGCGAGAGCATTGAACACAATTCTGGCAGACAAGGAATCTCCAGGGGTGCGCAGAGGGACTGACCTCTGAGATATACTTCCCTGCTAATAAAGAAACATACCAAAGGTGACATCCCTCCACCACTGCTGGATCTCATGCTGGCTGATGAGTCCAGCCTGCGAAGATGGCCCTGTGTAAAGGAAGATGTGAAGTGAGAGGATTAGGAAGGAGAGGCATGTCCCACAGAGGCCCTGGGCTGTGCATGCCGGATGGAGTCCCCAGACTCAACTTCTGTTTTAACTCTATATTTTTAAGATAACTCAGGCAGCTACAGTGTAAGCTGAAGAGATGAGTGGTGTTTATTCAGGTAGAGAGATGGTTGAGCTTGGGGGATATTAAGAGGAGAAGGGAGACAGTTTGTCTGACTGGGCATTGTACATCATGGTCCTGTTCCTTACCACGGGTAATATGCAAAGGGGATCAAGCATGGTCCTTACTACAGAAAATACGCAAAAGAGACCAAGCCCTGGGGAGAAGAGAGGATCCTGAACAGAGTGTGCAATACAGGAGCTCAGTCTGAGGTGTCCGGGGATCAACCAGGAGTTGAAGTCTAGAGACAGAGATGGATGAGTTGGAAGCTCAGGAGGGGCCAACTCTAGGGAAGACTCATACTGAACGTCCTGTATCTACTCTAGTTTTTGCTCATTTTGTTGCGTTAGCCAATTTGCTGTTAAGTAAAGTTATGGGAGGAACACAATTATAGAATTACATTGCTCTGGTGGCTATGAGCCTTAATCCGGGTAGCAAAGCAACGCCTACATCCTCTTGACCATAGCTCTTTGAGAGGCGTCAGAAGCAGGCAAAGATGGGGAAAAATCATTGAGTGACCAGGTTATCCTGTGCTTTCACTGGAAGTGTTTCATTAAACAGACTTTATACCTTTAGAATTTACCTTCACCTGTCTTCAAAATTAAGGAATGACCCCACCAGAAACATATTTGTGGAAGCCGTTACATACAGAAAAATTAGTTAATTATCCCTCAAGGGCAGAACGGTTAGAAACAAAGAAAGCATGTATAAATGAGCATAAAGTTATGTTTTGATTGAAAGGCTAGGAGCATAAATTCAAAGACACTAAAAAAGATAGCATAGAGCATCAATTTGAGTGAAAATGTCTCATCTGTGTTTTCTCATCTGTCACTTTGCCATCGTGTCATCTCTTTGCGTGAGCAATTATTTCCTTCCCTGGCCCATGCTTCAGAGCCCACCTTGGGTGGGAGTGTCCAAGGCCTTGAGCATCTTGGGCTGGCCAGTCTGGGGGTTCCTGTAGTGAGGGACTCCACTGATGCACCTGTTCATTCATTCATTCAACATCAATAATTAGTTATCCTCTACTAAATATTGACAATACAAGTCCCAAGTTAATGAATCTTGAATGCAGGAACCTCAGGTTTTCAGAAGGAGGCGGGGAAGGTGGCCTGAATGAGACCCTTCTGGACAGAAAATCATGACAGGGAAGACAAGCTGGGTATTTATTCACTCGACCACCGGTTACATCATTTATTAATTCAACAGACGTTAGCTTAGCACCTGTTCTGTGAGGCGCAATGGTAGGAACTGGGTGTAAAGAGGAAGGCCAGCTGGGCGGGGGCCCTGACCTGGCTAAGCCTGAGGCTACACACACCCATCAGAGATCTCAGGGATCAGCCCTAACAGCCAATTCAGAGAACAGGACACAGCAGTTGATGTCAGTGATAAACAGGAGGGGCCCAGGTGATGATCAAGCACCCCTTTCCTTCTTCTTTCTTAACATTTGAGGAAATGAATATGTTTGAGACTTTAAATAACATACCCGAGGATATAATTTATACATTATTATTTTAAGCTTTCAGGTGCAATTGCATACATTTCTAAATAAGTTATGTCAAAGGCAGTGAAATGTTCCTAGTGTCTCACCATTTGTGATGGTTAATCCTGAGGGTCAACTTGATTGGACTGAAGGATGCAAAGTATTGAACCTGGGTGTGTCTGTGAGGGTGCTGCCAAAGAAGATTAATATTTGAGTCAATGGGCTGGGGAAGGCAGACTTACCCTTAATCTGGGTGGGCACCATCTAATCAGCTGCCAGAGAATATAAAGCAGGCAGGAAAACATGAAAAGGTCAGACTGGCCTAGCCTCCCAGCCCGCATCCTTCTCCTGTGCTGGATGCTTCCTGCCCTCCAGCATCGGACTCCAAATTCTTCCGTTTTGGGACTTGGACTGGCTCTCCTTGCTCCTCAGCTTGCAGATGGGCTACTGTGGGACCTTGTGACCATGTGAGTTAATACCTAATAAACTCCCCTTCATATATACATAAATATCCCCTTTATATATATTTATATAAATATAAATGTAAATACAATGTACCTGGATACATCACAGGCACCCGATAAATGCTAACATTCGTTAGGTAGAAATTCTTACATGTTATGTTGTATTTAATTTCATAAAATGCCTGAAAACTTTCATATCTCAGAAGCATATAGATCTTAAATACATCCTAATGGTCATATATATATATATATATATACACATACATACACACACACACACACCCACACACACATATATATATATAGAGAGAGAGAGAGAGACAGTTCTGTCTCTTTAGATTACCCTAATATACCATCTATTTAGGCTTCACAAACCTCTGCTCTGCTTTAAGGTGCTGTGAGCTCCTTGGGAGCCTCTTCATCTTATTTGTGTTGCATGCCCAGCACTGACAGGCTGCCTGGGACACAGAACAGGCCCCTTGCTTGGGTGCTGTAATTTAACACCCGATTTAACATCCAATTTAGGAAAGGGCAGCCCTGGGCTTGTAGCCTAGAACTTCAGTTCTTGACCCATGACTTCAAAGCAGGCTGACTCACCTGTCACCACCTCTAACACTGTCATGGGGGGTACCCACCCCCATCTGCTCTGTCCTGTGTCATTAGCCTGCTGGTCATTTTTGAAAGAAAGTTTTTGACCATACATGTTTAGTTCCAATATATTGCAATACTTAAAGAAAAATAATTCAGAACACAAAAGACAGTAGGTTTCATTTAACTGAAGAAGCAAATTAAGAAAGTCAACATCTTATTTTACTTTCAAAGTGTATTATTCTAAAAGGTTGATGCAGCATTCAAGGTTTAGCTGGTGTCTACTTCTTGTAATCTTGTTGTCTAGAATGAAATATCTTTAAGGACAGGGATCTTATAAATTTGATGAAATTGACTGAGGACGGCCTGATTTGCTATTTGCTCATAAGATTTTTAAAAAACCTACACATTATATTAAACCGAAGAGTCTTAACCATAAATTAAGAAATAGTCTGAGAATCCTACGGTTCTCCTAATGGCTTCTGACCTTCCCCTTTTTCAGGTGTAGTGTGTGTCAGCATTTAGAACCCACTCTTGCATTCTAGCAACCATAGCTCAGAAAGCATGAACAACTCAGGGTATGCCGGTACCAGAGTTTGGAGAGCTGACTGTCAAATGTTCAAAACATGTGTAGGTCTGCTGCTATTTCAGTTTTAAATATTTAGATTATATAAACTTTAAGAGAAATCAATTATATTAAAAACAGATGTAATAATGGCTCAAAGCTCATTCATTCCTAATCACATTTTTAGGTTTGGCCATTGTATTTACTTCTGTGCCTGGTGGGAGTATGACATGGTGAAGTGTCACTGGGCACCTGTGCCCAAGGCTGTCTCCAGTGATGGGCATGGTGGTGGTTTGAAATTGGCCACGGTGGATGTATTTAACCCATGCAAATGGAAGAAGGCTACAGATCAGGCTCTTCTCTTGGGAGAACTCTTTGCTGAACATTTTCCAGCAGCACATCACCATGGGCCATAGACTTTGAGAGGCAGCTTCTACTCCTCCTTCAGGGCCTGAGGACCCAAATCCATGTTTTTCAATCTTAAAAAGCCTTTTCCAAGCTCTTCACCCCAAGGAGAATCAATGACTTATCTCCTTATTCCTATGCCTTCTTGTAAGCACTTGGGTTGTAACACATATCATGCTTTCCTCGTTTAAGGTTCATTTCATCTCTAGAAAGTGAGCATTTAGCAGTATGACATACTGTAGATGTTCAATTAATGCTTATTGAGTTAATAATAAATGAATCAATTAATAGAGAGTAGGATGATATTAAAGGAAACTCTGATGCTATTTCATTAATGGGACACAGACTCTGAATTATTCAACCACATATGCCCCTGTGCATGAATCAGAATAAAGGTATCCACATGCATTTCTGTTGAACACATGCTCTCTGTCCTCTTTTTCTCAAATCCGTATCCTCTACAAGCCTGCTTAACAGGTGAATTGAAAATTCGCCATGTACTGAACAAAAGAATTGCAATTTCATGATTCAGTATTGGAAAATTAGCAAGAATATGGGGATGAAAATATTTGAAGAAGTAGCATCATCTCCCCTTAGTCTCTGGGTACAATGTGGCCCTGACTTATGTCAAGCAAGAATGTGTTTAACAGCCTACTCAATTGTGATGTTCATAAACATTTTACAGGAGAAAGTGCTGGCATCTTCACTATTCCACAAAGCACCTGCCCTCTCAGTATGCACATATTTGATTCAGAGCTAATTTTAACTTGAATAACTCAGCCTGTTTGACCTAAGGGGTGCTGGCAACTTATATGTAAAGCATTTATGGTGTGAGCTATTTTTAACTTATACCCAGTCAGCTGGCTTGCTGCATAATATGAGCACTGGATTTTAGCCCGCGAAACTATTGGAGCTATTCCCTCAAGCATGAAGGTGCAAACCTACACAGTGGGCACTGGAGTGTAACACGCCATCATTAGGAACTCTCTCGAGGGCCAGGCATGGTGGCTCACCCCTGTAATCCTAGCACTTTGGGAGGCCAAGGCAGGCAGATTGCTTGAGCTCAGCAGTTCCAGACCAGCCTGGGCAATACGGCAAAATCCTGTTTCTACCAAAAATACAAAAATTAGCTAGGCATGGTGGTGCTCGCCTGTGGTCCCAGCTACAATAGGAGGCTAAGGTGGGAGAATCACTTGAGCCTGGGAGGCAGAGGTTGCAATGAGCCATGATAGTGTCATTGCACTCCAGCTTGAGTGACAGAGTGAGACTCCATCTCAAAAGAAAAAACAAAAAAGATCTCTCTAGAAACTGCCCATTTATCAATGTTGACCAATGTTCATAATGAAGACTTTGAGAAAATACAAGATCCTGAGTTGTCTTCAGAATTATCAAAAGCAGATTGTATTATGGTTGGCTTCATTTTGTTAGTTGAGTGTAACCCATGTTAATTTATTGCAAATTGATAAATGACCCCAAATACCACATTCTTTGAACACATTATGTAAAATATCCTGTAATCTGAAGATTAACAGATTATCATCACCAGCTAAGTAGAAGCCATAATTTTCTAAGCATTTCTCATTTAGATCAAGAATATTTAAATAGGAAATACCATCATGGTTATTATCATTATTATTATAAATAAAAATCATTACTCTTAAAGTATTGGACAGTATACCAAGATTCATTAGATAATTTAACAATATTACTAATTAAATGCTTACTCTGTATCATGCACTACATTAAGCTACTGCAAAATATAACTCCAGATGTTAGATATTATCCTTATTTTACAGATAATAAAACTGAGTCAAAAAAGACTTGCTTTTTCTAGCCATATAACCAGCAGAGGCAGAGAATGGGATGAGAACCCCAGTCTTACTGATTCCAAGTCCCTGCCCTTCATCCCAACTTCACTCTTCAAAAAAATGAAAGGTAACTAAAGTCTTCAAAGAGGTGAAACCAATTCCAAACGAGGCTGTACTGAAGTTATCAGGGCACTTCACACTAAAGACTATCCTTTAAATTTGAAAAAGGCTGGACAAGGTAAGGCTTGTTTATATCCTAGAAGATAATAAATACATGCAACACGTCACCCCTTAAGCTTCCGTAGGCCGAAAACAAACAGGCACAAAAAGGGGTTAACATCAGTCTCCCTGGAAGATTTTTAATGCCCAGCGATCCAGGGATTTAAGATGATGTATTAATATCCTCCTTTTGGAAACCTGACAAATACCGTCTCCCATAAAACGCCATCTTGAAGAGATGCAGTGGCCTCCCCTCACCACCTGCCCGTCATGGCTCAAGTGCCACTTTCTCCACGTGTCTTTCTCCATTAGTGACTCCTTTTCTCCTCACACACAGAAGGCCTGACCACACCTGATCTCCTTGCAGCACCTGTGGGTCTTCACTGACCTGGCTCGCATGTGCATGCCACTCCCCTGCTCCTGGAGGAATGGCAGTGCTAGGCACATCCTCACATCTCCACCACCCAGCATGTCATTGCTATGCACGTAGCCTCTGTAGTAAGGCCTCAGTGATGTGGGCTTGGACATGCTATCCTGTTTTGTTTGCTAATGAACAAAGGAAGTCTTCTGGATGGAAAGACCAAGAACCCAAGAGAAGGTGGTTGCAGTGGTTTGAATACTTGTGTCCCACCAAAATTCCTATGTTGAAGCCCCAACCTCCAATGCAATGGTGTTTGGAAGCGATGCTTTCAGGAGGTGGTTTGGTTTACATGCAGACACGAGGGTTGAGACCCCATGATGAGGTTAGCACTCTTATAAGGAAAGGAGGAAACCAGGGTGTTCTCTGCCACTCACAGACATAATTAAAAGACGCCGTCGCAAACCAGGAAATGGGTCCTTGCAAGACGCTGAATCTATCAGCACCTTGATCTTGGACTTCCAGTCTCGAAACTGTGAGAAATACATGTCTGTTGTTTAAGCTGCCCAGTCTATGATACCTTGTTATAGCAGCCAAAGTTGACTAAGCTGGTGGCATTTCCACCTTATGCAAATTTTCTAGACTAATGCTACTTCTCGTGATTCTGTCTTGCTGAAGTTATCTCTCAGCACCGTCCCATCATTGGAAAGTTACGTACCTGAGCATTATTTTCTCAGCCCAGGCCTGCCATCTTCCCTGTCAAAGAGACACTGTAATAGTTTACTGGTTTGGTCTTAGTGTCTTATCATTTATGACGAATATAGGCATAAGAAGTCATCATTTGATTAGCACCTGTATCTCTTAATTAAATATATGCATGTGTGTTTATAAATGCTTGTTATCAGATACTATTATACCTAGAATAGGTAAATCGTTTATTTTCTTCAGCTCAAATTTATAGTCTTCTCCTTGTTTGTCCGTCCTGCATTATGTGATGAAGTAAATACTAACCTTGGGGTCAGAGAGGTATAGTTTTGATCCCTGGCCGTAAGTACTTACCAACTCTGTGGCCCTGGGGCAAGTTCCCAAGCCTTGTTCTTTTCTGAAGAGCAGGTGGAGGTGGGTGGCTGTCCACCAGGCAGGATTATTGTCAAAACTAGATGAAAACGTATATATCAAGCACCATGCTGGACACATCATAGGCACCTGATAAATGCCAACATTGGTTATGTAGAAATTATTACGTGTTATATTTAATTTCATAAATTGCCTGAAAACTTTTCTACCTCAGAAGCATACAGATCTTAAATACATCCTAACAGTATACATGTTCTCCCTTACCATTAGAATCATATGTGAGGAAATATGGAAACTTTTCCTAAGAAGGTTGCCCTGAGCTTGTGTGTTGTGGGACCATGCACACACATGTGGGTACAGCATATGAATCAAGTTCCATATCTTAAAGATGAGTGTCCATTTCTATCAAACTCAGTGTGATCATTGAAATAGGTACATGATAAACATAGCAAAGACTTGGAATCAACCCAAATGCCCATCAATGATAGACTGGATAAAGAAAATGTGGCACATATACACATGGAATACTATGCAGCCATAAGAAAGGATGAGTTCACGTCCTTTGCAGGAACATGGATGAAGCTGGAAGCCATTATCCTCAATAAACTAACACAGGAACAGAAAACCAAACACTGCATGTTCTCACTCATAAGTGGGAGTTGAACAGTGACAACACATGGACACAGGGAGGGGAACATCACACACCGGGGCCTGTTGGGGGGTGGGGGGCAATGGGAAGGAGAGCATTAGGACAAATATCTAACGCACGTGAGGCTTAAAACCTAAATGTCAGGTTAATAGGTGCAAGAAACCACCATGGCACATGTATATCTATGTAACAAACCTGCATGTTCTGCAAATGTATCCCAGAACTCAAAGTAAAATAAAAATAAAAGAAATAGGTATATAAGACTTATAGAAATACACACACACACAAAATCACTTAAAAATACAAGATTAATAGCATGCATTGAAAAATTCCCTCCCAGAAAAGTCATGGTTCCAACTAATGATTCATTTAAACAAAATGACTTAATAACCATCTACAGCTATTTAAAAGTAATTATTGAATAAATAAGCAGTTATTCGCCTCCCACACAAGAAAACATACCCAGTCCAATGCCAATGCATGGGAAACAAACTTGATTCCATAGTACAGGTCCTGTGTGAGTCAGCAAAGTCCAGTGTGAGTGCACAGATCTGAGGGCCACAGAAGACATCAGGGGACACAGGGAACGCCCACATGTCCCCAGGGTGGCTGGGCTCAGCGAGAGGCACCCAGAAGGGTTGGGAGATGTCTTAGATTCACAAAAGCCTAAGATTGGCCCTCTGAGTTTAGAACCTCGCTTTTAAGCAAAACTTGCAGCTATTGACATGAAAAGATTTCTATCCTTTAGGGCTCTTTGGGTCAGAGCTGGGAAAATTCCCCTGCTTTGTTCTGGAAGTCTATCTTTATGAAGAAATTCCTAAACTTTGTAAAACTGAAATACCAACTTCTATCCGGAATATATGTGCAATTTTTTTAAACTAGTAGATGATATAAAACTGCATATTTCAATAACACTCTCTAACTCTAAATCCCCTTGCAGGAGGCATTTCAGCCCTTTTTTTCCATCATCAAACACCTTCCTCTAATAGAGCTCTTTGTATTAGACAAAATAAGACAGCAGTGAAGTTGACAGGAGCAGGGACACTGACTGGGTGCAAGGACTCACAGCCTCCGCCCGGGGTGTCTGCCTATCTTCAAAGCGTTCTGTCAATATTTAAAGACAGTGACCCCTGGGAATAGCCTGTGGACCCAGAAGAGGGATGGATCAGTCAAGGCAAAGTTCTTTCATTGTGTTCTCTTATTTATTCTTTTACACAACCACAAGTGAGCTGTTTATTCTGGGCACTGCTTCCTTATCACCAAAGCAATTACAGGCAGTGGTTTGAAACCATCTGCCTAAAGGGAATTCAGAATTAGGATCCTCCATTTCTGGAGGTACCTGTCAGCACTCCTCTCACTTGGTGGAGAGGCGCGATGCCTGCACTGTGCCGAAAAATCATTTGAAGTCAAAAGAAAAATGAAATGTGTTTAAAGCACTTTTTAAAATATCATTCTTCTGCCAGGTCTTCTGCTGAAAACATGTGCATACTCTTTTAATTTAATCCCTATAATTATCCTGTGAGGTTGTCATCTCTTTTCCACACAAGACAAAAAGAGGCTCAAGCCCCTTCAACTAGCAGGTTCGACTCAAACCCAGGTCTCTGGACATAAAATTTTATGTTATGTTCTTCCAGTTAAACCACATCTGCTTTGTGTTAACTTGATAAAATCAACGTTTGCCTAATCATTTTAAGATGTAAAGAGTATTCATGAATGTTAAGTTAGCAGTTTGCTTATTTTTATTAGATGTTTATTGATATTGAAAAATGTCTATTAGAGCACTAAGTTTTAGCAAATTTGGGAAAATTTCCACTTCTTGCTTCATGGGATTGAAAAGCATGATGTAACTCATGAGAACACATTCAAATGAATGGACTGACACCGAAGGGACAAAGTCTTTCGATTTTAATGTAGTGATAGTTATTCTAAACATGAAAAAAACAACTTTAAATGTAGAGATATTATATATTATGTAATATATAATGTATATAACATATAATACTTATATGTTATATATAATTTATATGATATATAATACTTATATGCGATACATAATTTAAATAATATATAATGCTTATATGTTATAATTTATATAATTATATTTATGTGTTATACATAATTTATATAATATATAATACCTATGTTATATATAACTTATAATACTTATGTTATATATAATATTTATATTATTATATATTATATATTATAATTTATATATTCATATATAAGTATATATTATATAATATATAAAATATATAATATACAAGTATACATAATATATTCAATATAAAATATATGTATTATATATAAACTATATATTGTTCATCTGAATGACTCATAGTAGTTAACATTTTATTTAGATATAGATTTTGGGATTTTTCTTTGCTTGCCAAATTATAGACATACATTTTGTCTTCTTTACCGGCCATCTAGAAACGAATGGCACCGTCCTTCTCCTATATCATCACTGATCAACCCAGTTCTAGATGCTGATATAGTCTTAAAATAGAGTCAGAGCTTGATGGCAGCCTAATTTTAGTGACACTCATTCTCCCTGCCATAGATCATGTTCCAAACTACTATTTCCATCAGGATACTTATTACATTCACAATTCTTACATATTTTATTGCAGTTCTAAATTCTCTTCTAAAATTTGTAATATTGCGGGGAAGCATTTGGCCAAAGTGGACAATTAAATTCCCTTTGGAATAATGTGTGGTAGGAAAGTGAATATGGGAATCAATATTTTTGGAGTTAAGTGAGCTCCACTTAGAAAGATCAACATCATCCAAGCCCAGTTTTTGAAGTAAAAATAAGAGATGTCTTCATTATAAAACAATTTACTGGGTTCATTATAGAAAATGCATGGCTGGATTTTTAAAGTATTTTGATGTCATCATTTCAGCCACATTTAAATTGATGGCTAAAATCAAATCTAAAGTTTCAAAATTGAAGCCATTGCCCTTGTTTTATACCAAAAATAGTAGCCATAAAATAAAGTTGCCTTGGGGCTAATTGTATCCATTATGTTGAGTTTAATGACTCAGCAGTCTAATTTTCTTTCCCCCTGTAAACATTTTTTGAATCTTCATTACACATCATCAAATTTTTAGCTAAACACCAGAGGTCCTGTCTGGGTCCTGCTGCTCACTGCACAGAATGCCAATGACTGAGGTCATGATTACTGCCAAGGAAGAAGGCTTTAATCGGGTGCTGCAGCTGAGGAGATGACAGCTCAGACTCAAATCCACCTCCTTGACCAACTAAAATTAGGGGTGTATACAGCAGGAAAAAAAATGTAATGATGGGTAACAAAACAGGAAAGAAGCATCTGGCATCTCATTGCCTGGATATGGTGATCTGGTGAGTTTCATTCTTTGAGATTATTTTTAGAGGACTTGGGGCCCTTTTCTGAGGAAGGAACTCAAATAAAACCAATTAATCTCAAGCTTTAAGATCAGAAGGGTCAATTTCTTTCTTTTTTCAATGTTTTATTGTTTTATTTTTAATTTCTATGGGTACATTGATGGTATATACATTTATAAGGTACATGAGATGTTTTAACGCAGGCAGGTAATGTAAAATAATCACATCATGGAGAATGGGGTATCCATTCCTTCAAGCATGTACTGTTTGTGTTACAAACAATCCAATACACTCTTTTAGTTATTGAAAAAGTACAATTATTTTGGACTATATTCACCCATTCCCATTTTGCCACCAAACAGAAGACCTTATTCTTTCTTTCTATATTTCGTACCCATTAACCAATGCTCCTTGCCCTTACCCCTCACTCTTCTTATCAGCCTCTGATAACCATCAGAAGGGTCAGTTTCTATGTTGTTCAAAAAGAAACCAAACACAAAACTATTTATAGGACTATTAGGTAGGTTTCAAAATTCTTATTCGAAATTAAGCTTGGGCTTGTTTCTGTGAAATCAGAGTGTGGGTCATCCCCTTGAGTTACCGACTTCATGGATAATCAGAGTGCTTGGAATACGAGCTAGGAAGGACACTGTCAAGAGATGTGTCATTCACAGCTAACACTGTGACTTTCAGGAAGCGCCTCCATGTCTCTACACTTGTCTTCACTTTTCCAGGATAGGGAGGTGCCACAACATTGATGATGAGAGTTGCATCCTGCGTGACTTCTGTATTTGCTGGTGAATGGGTTAAGAATATGCCACCCCAATATATGCTGCTCTGGCATTTTTTAATTAAAGATACTTAAAAAAAAAAAAAAAGCCAGTTACAAGATCATGTCATTCTGTTCATTGAAAGCAGGAGATAGAATTCCCCAGCGAAATATACCCTCCTGATATCAAAAGGGAAGCAGCATTGTCATCATTAAGCACAGAAAACTGAAGCCCAGGGACGTCTGTACAAACAAACCTTACTACACTAACACTCATCCACCTGTTTACTTCTCTAGCTGATCCCTTACCCTCACCCAAGTCCCTTGGCCTTGCCATGTTTCCCAACCAAATACTCTTTGTCCAAGTCAGTCTATCAGTGGCTGGTTATAACTGTTTCTTTGGATCTTCATTTCCTTATGAGGGCTCCCAGGCCAAATGAAATTTGCATTAAATAAATCTACATGCTTTTCTCCTGTTAATCTTTCTTATGTCAATTTAATTCTTGGGCCGTAAGAGGGCAGAGTGGAGTTTTGTCTCCCCGACACTGAGGAGTATCTTTTCCATATCCACATAGAAGAAGCTTGTTCAAATCTATCAGGACATTTGGGAGAGATGTGACTGGTCAAGCAGGGGTGGATGGTGGATGTAAAAGAATTATGAGGATATGACAGTATTGGATATGATATATCAAATGTATGTCCAATAAAATGCAGGATCCTATACTAATTTAAAACCACAAATACAAGCGTGATGTAAGCTTGCCTCTCCCTCTGAACGCACCTCTGTGCAGCTCATAGGAAGGTGACCTTCCATCTTGGTTTGCCCAGGGAAGATCCACACTCACTTTGTTGCTTTTAAGCCCAGCTTAGCATTTCTAGGACCCAAAAAGTCTGTTTTACCCCATGTACGATGGATGGAAGATGATCTGACCCCGGAAGGCTGCAGGAGGCAGGCTCTGTCCCTTTTCTATTAAAATCCATGGTGAACAGGAATCTGGAACTTGGTATTTCTAATTTTGGGCTGGGAAACTTGCCTTTCAAATAAATTATGAAAGCAGAGCCTTTATTGAGAAAGCAATAAAACAGTAAGATCTATTTACAAAAAGCAACCATCTCAATTTTAATTTCCTCTACTTTTCTTTCAGATATCCTGTGTGTAAATGCTATATTTTTCTCCCAGTTTCAATGAACTGCTCTTGTAGGGATCTCTCTGAAGATTTCAGTGGGTGCTGAGCACTGTGTTCTTGCTCATTTGTGCCGAGAGGCGCACACTGGGGCCAAGGCTCCCTGAGCCCCATCATGCTAATTAATGGCGGGTGGTCTTTGGAAGCACACTGCTATCTTGAACATAGCAGGGCCTTGAGTGACGGCCAAGTCTGGCCTGTAAAAACACTTGATCTTTGCTCCACTTAAGTCTCTTGAGAAAGAAAGATAGCACCCCTCTTTCAGCCCACTCTTGCTGTCCACTCAGTGAGGACCAGAGTCCATGTCGATGACCTGGGGACAGAGCAGCCGTGAGCTCTGAGTAAATGCCTCTCTGTACCTCCTACCAATCCCTTTGTTTCCTTTTCCATCATATTTGCTTATCTTAATTTTAAGGCTTCTCTCTTTTAAATCTGAAAATTTTCAGCGTGACCGAAATGGCTTGCTTTGTTCACTGCATCTGCTTTTTGTTCTTAAGGAAGTTCAATAGGCTGGAACCACTGAACACTTAGTGTGCTTATCTGCTTCGAAGTAATTGCAATGCCTTATATTTGACAAATAAAAATACATGAGAGAGCTGGGCATAAATTGGACACAGTAAATACTTTTTGCATGAGTAAGTGGGCAAAGATGATAGTATCATTTTATTCAAAATTACAAATAGTGTCTCTTTTATTTTGAAATGGACTATAATAGAGGTGTAAAGGACGAATTTTAAATGTGCTAAACCTTACAAATGCCAGTAGAAAGTTTAATCATCCAGCGATATTTATAAAGAAGGAATTAAGAACTAGACAGAGGTGCTTTGCATTTAGCTTTTAGATTTTGAAACTGCTAAGTGATTCGAGGCAAATGACTCATTCTGTGTGTCTCTGTTCCCTAATGTCAATGAGGAAATGTAGTGATGATGAAAAATTACTCTTTATCACATGTGCAAAACTTTGCTACAATGCATGTGCTTAGTAAATATTAGCAATATTTATAATTATTATTTATACAATAAAATATTGGGGAAAAGGCCACTTGGCAAAAACACAAATTCTAGATTTTTCAGTGAAATGAAATTTAGTGGCACTTCTGCAATATTTCGGTAGGGCACTCTGAATTTCTCTTTCCCCTCAATTAAAAAATATTCACATTTAAAAGCTTCTAGGTGAAACTGTAGCATAATACAGATTCTGACATGCTAGAATATACTGTAATGCTACAGTAACTAAAACAGTGTCATAGTGGTTAATTAACTCACATCGATCAACTCGAAAGAATAGAGAAGTCAGAAATAGACCCACTTACATCTCTGACAAAGGAGCAAACTTAAAAAGTTAAAAGAAGTTAAAATTAAATCATTAAATTAAATTAATGAAATATTACAAAGCTAAAAAGGGTTACTTCACTTTCGAGGCTCTGCAGAGAATTATGTACAATATTCTGATTTTTTAAGCAGTAATCTAAAGGTCATCTTAGTAAAAATGTGAGTGATACGCTTATTCCCAACTCATCACAAAATGAGAAAAATAACAGCAACTGAACAACTACATGCTTTGGTCTAAGGTGTGAGATGATGTGCTCTGAGGTGGGGAACATGTCATGACTTTCTGGGAGCTGCAGACAAGTTCCTGCACACTTCCCCACCTTCCAACTCATCCACAGTTACCAGGAAATGAATCACGGAACTTGCAGCTTAGTGTCAGGGGCCTGTGACTAACATTGGACTAAGCCATCTCCGGATGACCTAGTTAACTCCTGTATTGTCCTTCCTGCATACCACCCTTGCTTATGTCATCAGAAATACCACAGTCTCCTTTGGTTACAGAATGTTTCAGGAAGAAAGGGAATGGAAGGATAGTTAGAGATAATTATGGATAGAAGTAGAAATATTCTTGAAGACAGGAAAATGTTTTTACTCTCACTCTGCTCATACATTTCCATTTTATTCTGTTCCTGGAAGAGCCACCGTTGACTGTGTCTTCCACATTCATCTAAGGACCGTTCAGTTCACTTTTAATCCACCAAACAGAAATATTTAGAGTGTGCTTACTATGTGGCAGGCCTGGTTCTAAATGCCTTACATGAGTTATCTCCTTTAATCCTTACACCAATCCTATGAGTAAAGTACTATAATTAACCCCTTCTGAGTGATGAAAACATGGTCAATAAGTAAAGCAGAGGCGCAGAGATAGAAAGTGATTTTGACAAAGTTACAATCTATTCATTGGAGACACCATGATTCCAAACTACTGGGCTCAGAAAGAACATGAGCTTTAAATCAGATATTTCCTCCAGCATTTCATACGCACATTGACTCAAATTAAATAAAGCTGCAAATAATCATGTTCATTAATTAAGTAGCAAAGATGCTATACAGTGTCACCAGTAAGTATTGACCTATGCCTAATATTTTAACAAGGTAATGGTGATCGCTAAATGGAGTTCTTGCTTTAGCAAACATAAAATAATAATAAATGTAATCCTAACAATGATCTAGCCTGGGCATAGTGGCTGACATCTATAATCCCAGCACTTTAGGAGGCTGAGACAGGACGATCACTTAAGCCCAGGAGTTTGAGACCAGCCTGGGCAACAGGGCGAGGCCCTGTCTCTACAAAAAATACAAAAATTAGCCAGGCATGGTGGTGCGCACCTGTAATCCCAGCTACCTGGGAGGAGGCTGAGCCAGAGGAGGCACTGTCCGGCTCTGGACAGTGACCAGAGCTCGCATCACTGCACTGCAGCCTGGGTGACAGAACAAGACTCTGTCTCAAAACAAAACAAAACAAAAATTCCCTGAATCTAAAATTTGCTATAGCCTTTGATAAAATATTTGAAGCAATTTCTTCTGCATGTGAGTAAACTGTCACAGTTGTGTTCAAGGCTTCTCAACCTGTGGGGCAACGCAATGTCTGTACTAACTGGGGGACACCTTCCAAATAGACTGTTAGTACTCATCTACTTTTCAATTGGCCAACCCTTGCAAGTGTTGTTACATTAATGAGGTATGATTCAATGGTACTGACCTTCCAAATAGACTGTTAGTAGTCATCTACTTTTCAATTAGCCAACCCTTTCAAGTGTTGTTACATTAATGAGATATGATTCAATGGTACTGTGATGATACTGTAACTTCCACTCTCAAAATATTCTTTCAGTAGTTTGCTTGTCCTCAGGGGCTGTGTGGAGTTGTAGGAAGGCTGAAAATTACACAGAGCCCGTAGCTGATACATCTTTGCCACAGTTTGTACTGAGATACTCTTAAATGTTTTCTTACTATTATAAGATAAAGTTAAATTTCTAAAAAAAAAAAAAGAAATAGTCATATTTTAATTTTCTAAACTAGCAAAATTGAGGTTCTTTGAATAGGTGGTCTGATTACTCAAATGCATTGATTTCATTTAATGAATAATTAAATAATAAATAAATTAAATAAATTAATTAAAAGAAGGTAGAAGTCGGCCCCATTATTTGACTGGTTAATGCGTGTTTCTGTGTGGGGGTGGGGAGTGCTGACAGGTTTCATCATCACCCTGGTACTAAAGTATCTTTTTCTCTGTAACACACATGGCGACATCCTCTAGCAAAACTATATCAATGGGCCGGGTTTGGTGGTGTACACCTGTAACTCCAGCACTTTGGGAGGCTGGGACAGGCGGATCACATGAGGTCAGGAGTTCCAGACCAGCCTGACCAACATGGTGAAACCATGTCTCCACAAAAAATACAAAAAATTAGCTAAGCATGGTGACAGGCATCTGTAATCCCAGCTACTCAGGAAGCTGAAGCAGGAGAATCCGTTGAACCTTGGAGGCGGAGGTTGCAGTGAGCCAGGATCTTGCCACTGCACTCCAGAATGGGTGACAGAGTGAGACTCTGTCTCAAAAAATAAACAAAAACAAAACCAAAAACCATCAATGAAGAGAATATTGATGCTTTCTTTATGTAACACAATCTGTAATTTCTATTTCAATGCAAGACATCTAAAAACTTGGCATAGCCAAAGAGGAAGCTCAGGACCTACCTGAATGAATCATTGTATTTACACATAACTTTATAATCTTCCAACCTTTGGCTTCTATCCCATCCTAACAAAAATATATAACAACTGATATGGTTCCTAAGTGCCCTTTCGTGGCAGGCACTGGGCTAAGTGATTTTATAGCAATGTAATAAACAGTTATAGAAAATCTGATAAGGTAAATATTATCGCTATTTTAGAATTTGAGAAAATGAGGCTCAATACCATTTTTAAAACATTTCTCCTTGGTTTTAAAAAAGAGGCAGTTGCAGTGATCTAAAAATATGATGAAAGAGAGTCTGTAACTTGAATATTTTCAGGCAGAATTTGAATCTATGACTTACATGGCTTCCCGATTAAGCATGTTTCATGGTGAAGACACACTCTAACATTATTTTAATCAAGCGCTCTCATTTCACTCCCCTGAATGATGGTCTTTGTCCAGCTCATGAGACAGGATGCTGGGGATCTGGTCTCATCATCAGCAGAGCCGTAACTCAGCCGTCTTCCTGCTATGGGTCGGATTTCACTCAACTTGGCAATCATCCTCTGACTCATCTGGAGAGGCCTGGGGAAGCCACTGCATCCCCGTCTCCTACTCCAGCCGCTGATGACCATGACCCGACGAGATTGCTTCTCCTGACTTTACGCTGTTGTACCCTGTACACCTCAATGCCCTGGGGCAAAATCCTTCACAGCCCCCCGTAGTCACTATCCTGAGATTTCGCCAACAGCACCACAATTCATACACACCTGACTGAACTCAAAGTTACAAGCACATACCCAGAAGAAAAGACTCACGGAAAGAGACTCAGGAACGATCAGGAAGGAGACTCACTGCTCTCTGTGGAGTCTGTCACCGCTAATGCACCTCAGTGCCTCATTTGACCCAGGCCACCGGACATTTATACTTTAACAACAATTTTTCTTTTCTTTCTTTCTTTCTTTTTTTTTTTTTTTTGAGACGGAGTCTCACTTTGTCGCCCAGGCTGGAGTGCAGTGGCGTGATCTCAGTGGCTCACTGCAACCTTAACCTCCCGTGTTCTCTCTTGCCTCAGCCTCCTGAGTAGCTGGGATTACAGACGGGTCACCACCGCCCGCTAATTTTTGGATGTTTAGTAGAGATGGGGGTCTCACCATGTTGGCCAGGCTGGTCTCGAACTCCTGACCTCAAATGATCTGCCTGCCTCGGCCTCCCAAAGTGCTGGGATTACAGGTGTGAGTCACCACGCCCGGACACAACAATTTCTGAGGGAAACATGCGGTCTGACTTACGCCCATGTGCCTTTTACTACAGGCTATTCAGAGACCTCTGGACCCTAATAGGCAAAGATATTATTAGGCATTAGTATTGTTTCTTTGGAAAAATGTTAATATCCTACTGGTACTTTCATCTTTGTATACTAAAAAATAAAATTAAAAAATGCCATTCAATTACCAAAGACAAGGGTAAAAAAAGTGATCCTGTTTTTTGTGTGATTAACTTGGATATGATTTATTACCAAAAGTAACATTAATATTATATTGGTAAACTCTTAAGAAGGTTTATAATATTAAAGTTCTTCTCAGTAATAATCAGACATACATGTATTCTAGATGTAGAATACAGATCAATATATAAATAGATACCAATAGATACGGTCACCCACACTGTGTCAGGTAATTTGCTATAGTGAGTCAAACTGGTCAGGAGTCAATGAATCGATACTATTCATCAAATGCTTGTCAAGACAACAGGCATAATATGTTCTGGGTCTATAACCAAGTAGGAGGCAAGTCACTTATCAATGAGATTATATTCTAGGAGAAAATGAAATATACACACACATACACACACACACATACACATATATTTGATAAATGATTTTTTCAATTATTTTCAGGTGTCCAAGAAATGATAAAATCTGAGTAATGTGGTATATAATGACTTCTGTTAAAAGGATTATAAATCATGCTGCTATAAAGACACATGCACATGTATGTTTATTGCGGCACTATTCACAATAGCAAAGACTTGGAATCAACCCAAATGTCCATCTGTGACAGACTGGATTAAGAAAATGTGGCACATATACACCATGGAATACTATGCAGCCATAAAAAAGGATGAGTTTGCGTCCTTTGTAGGGACATGGACGCAGCTGGAAACCGTCATTCTTAGCAAACTATCACAAGAACAGAAAACCAAACGCCGCATGTTCTCACTCATAGGTGGGAACTGAACAATGAGATCACTTGGACTCGGGAAGGGGAACATCACACACCGGGGCCAATCATGGGGAGGGGGGAGGGGGGAGGGATTGCATTGGGAGTTATACCTGATATAAATGATGAATTGATGGGTGCTGACGAGTTGATGGGTGCAGCACACCAACATGGCACAAGTATACACATGTAACAAACCTGCACGTTATGCACATGTACCCTAGAAATTAAAGTATAATGAAAAATTAAAAAAAATAAAATACATAAAAAGAGTGTGGGGTAGGCTGATGATTGTGAGTGGGCTGACTTAGCTGGGTGTTGATACTAGGACTTGATACTGAAATTGCTGGTCAAATTATGGGAGGAGGCAGCTGCCTGAGATACATTTATCCATTATACTTATCATTACCAAGCCCGACAATGTCCCAAGCACAGTTCTACAGTGAATAGAACACTAAAATCCCCACCCTTATTCCATGAGAGAGACAATAAACAAAATAAATAAACATATACATATATGTAGTCATTAGGTAATAAAAAGATACAAAGAGAAAAATAAAACAGAAAGGGAATTAGAAAATGTGTGTGCGTGTTGTTTGTTATGGTGTGTGTTGTATGTGTGCTGGGGTATATTATGTGCTGTATGTGTGTTTCGTTTCTGTTGAGTATAGATGTGCGTTGGGTGTCTTGAGTGTGTGTGTGTTGTGTTTGTTATTGTGTGTGTGTTGGGTGTTGGGTATAGGGGTGTGTGTGTTGAATATGTGTGTTGTGTTAGTGGCTGAAAACACCATTTGGAAAAGCATCTACGTAGAGACAGTATGTAAGATCAGGAGGCTGGGTGAGGTCCCAGGTTCAGGTTGAGCGGAAGGCCAGGCCCGAGACTCTCCACCATGTAGTGTTGTGTGTGTGTTGGGGTATTCTGTGTTGTGTGTGTGTGTGTTGGGTATAGGTGTGTGTGTGTGTTGAGTATGTGTGTTGTGTTAGTGTGTGTGTGTTGGGGTGTTACGTGTTGTGTGTGTTGGGTATAGGTGTGTGTGTGTGTTGAGTATGTGTGTTGTGTTAGTGTGTGTGTGTGTTGGGGTGTTACACGTTGTGTGTGTGTTGGGTATAGGTGTGTGTGTGTGTTGAGTATGTGTGTTGTGTTAGTGTGTGTGTGTTGGGGTGTTACGTGTTGTGTGTGTGTGTGTTGGGTATAGGTGTGTGTGTGTGTTGAGTATGTGTGTTGTGTTAGTGTGTGTGTGGGGGTGTTACGTGTTGTGTGTGTGTGTGTTGGGTATAGGTGTGTGTGCTGTGTGTTGTGGGTGTACATGCTGGAGAGGGGCTCACAGATATCACCGACAAGGTGAATGTGTCCATAGATGGGGCAGGGACCTTTGAAACCCAGGGAGGCCATGGCTCTGTAGTGGAGTCCAGGAAGGGCCCAGTCATGCTCAGGAGTCCACACCTCACTTCCTAGACATGGGCTGCCAGGAGCACAGCAGGATGCTGAGCAGACAGACAGGGGTACTCAGGCTGAGGATTTTCCCAAACTGACACCCAGAAGGCTGATCATCAGTCCTGCCTGCTGCACATCAGGGAGTAACTGTGTCAGGCGGGCGGCTGCATACATGAGTCTGGGGAAGAGGATCAGGCTGAAAACACCGTTTGGGAAAGCATCCGCGTAGAGACAGTATTTAAGATCAGGAGGCTGGGTGAGGTCCCAGGTTCAGGTTGAGTGGAAGACCAGGCCTGAGACTTCCTACCATGCAGAACCCAGGAGAAAAGGAAGGAGCCAGCTCTGGGCCTGAGAGGGAGGCTGGGTGGGTGGACACAGCAATGGAGGAGGTGAAGTAGATACCCAGCTGGTGTGGGCTCTAGAGGGAATGAAGGGGAGAGCCTGGAGGAAGCAGGTACCATTCTGCTTCGAAAGCAGCACCAAAAAGGAAGTGGGAAGAGTGGTTCAAGCAGAAGTAACAGAACGTGCAGGAAGCCAGGGACACGGCAAGGAATGAGCCTGGACACAAAGCAATGCCGGATCCTAAAGACCACAGAAACCTGCTGGATTCATTCCGGGTGTGAGGGGAAGTCGCAGATCATTAGCACCCGGTGCAGCTTGCCAGTCTGGAGTATGTCAAGAAAAGTAGCGAAAATTGTATGCTACCTGGGTTTTTAAAGATGGTTAGGACATTAGCTGAAGACATGAAGGGAATTTGGAGGAGAAAAAGTGACGGGGCAGAAAGAACATTCACAACAGAATTGGAGGCTGTGTGTGTGTGTGTGTGTGTGTGTGTGTGGTCACTGAAAAAGTGTAGTGCGAGGATATTGCAGGAGCACAGGGGACGTAGCTCCAAGGACTTTTAAGACACTGTCTGAAAATCAGGTTTATCTCATAGATGCAATAAACACTGGAAGACTTTGGAACATGGGCAAGGATATTAATCCATCTAAAATTATAGTGCTGTGATGCAGAATTTGCAAGCTAATGCCCTTTACCAAAAAATATTTAATTTCCCATAAGAAATGCCAAGTAACAAAAAAAAAAAAAAAAAAAAGAATTACTCAGTGTGTCCTGTATGTCAAACCTCACTTTTATTAGGTACATTCCAATTAATCTTCTTAATAGACTGAATATTAATATAAAATCAAGAGAAATACAAGTCTGGCTGTATCTTATGATAATTAGAGTTTATCACAGATACAGAAGAGAACAATAATATAATATTTATTCATTGCTTTCCAGCAAATAAAAGAATAATATTATTTTGAAGGATGATAGTACTAGAGGAAAATGCTCATATGCTTCACAAAAGCATCCAGAAAGAAAATTTAGGTCTAAATATGTTATAAATAATTATTTGAAAGATTCTAGCAAATTGTATTTAAAAGTTAGTAAAAAGGCAGTTTGGTTGGAAGGAAGGATGACAGTTAAATGCTAGTCTGAGGATATTCAATACATGATGAACAGGATTTAGATTATGAATCAACCAGCAAACACTTATCCAATTTAAAATGGCATTTTTTTTTCATTTCATAGAAATTACCATTATATTTTTACAAGATATATTCATTGAACACGTTTGATGTTCTTCTAATTATTTTCTATCTTTGTAAGAACACAACAAACCAGCCCTTCCAAAAACTATGCTTGAAGATATGGGAGTGATTTTTCCAAGGTCAGAAATGTGACTTGTGGAAGACCTACCATTTGTATATTTGCACACATACAAAAAAAGCTGTTAAGATTTTCTCACAGGGGGACAGGGAATGAGACATTTCCTACATATCAGTTACCTCGAATTCTCACTTGAAGCCATGATTTTTCCCAGATAATGAATTGGATGTCACATGGTTGATGTTATTCCATATGCCTTTCAAACAGACAGTTCAAACCATAAAACAGGCAGTTTAGACAGTCACATTGTACTTCCCGCAAATATTCTAATAATAATAAGAAGAATATGTAGTGCTTGCAAAACATGGTGCTTTCCATCTCCGAAGCACGTCACTAATTACCCAGTGTGTTCACTGTGGCTGATCTCTTTGACTTGCCGTATACTTTCACATATCTTCAAACATGACTTACTTTTCTTCTCTGACATAAACTACACGGACTGCATCGTCGCATCTCTTCTCTGTGAATATAAGGTAAACGCAGTGAACCTGGGGGACGTGACCAAACAAGTGCTCAACCAAATCAATATAATCATTTGCTGCAATTAATCTAATTTAATCTGATTAGTGTGGTAATTAATTTGGACAGATCAAGGAAAAAAGTGAGCACTTTGGAAGATTCAAATGTCATCATTATATAACCCTGATGCACACTGAAGCTCTTCCATTTTACAGATGAGACAACAGTCAGTAAAGGAAACCCAAGTGTCCCCAAAGTACAGGGTCAAGTTAGAAAGTAGAGGCCAAGAATATTGAAAAACGGTCGACAGAAATTTCTAAAATATACTTCTTCTACTCCTTATCATTTGAATTAAAATGTATTTCCATATTTTAAATTCTGTTATTTCTATATTAGTGCAGCTCATTTGAACTCCCATGAAAACAGATTTATGAAAGAGAGTACGTTATCAGTTTCTTTGCCTTCTATCTATGGGCCACATGGACTACGGACTGCACAGGCCCCAGGATCCAGTAGGTCATGGGTTCTGGTGAGTGTGGCCACGTTCCTCTTCCATTGAGGGCAGATGCAAGGCAGCAGCTTCTCCTGATGCCATGAATAATTTCAGGCCCAATATTGCTAGGTCATCAATAATCAGCATAATCATCGTTTAGTCTAAATTGGCTTTCTTTCTTTTTTTTTTTTTTTGAAACTTTTCATTCAGTGAGGCTAAATTATCAAGTCTGGGCAAAACTGATTTCCTTCTGGAAAATGGTGGTCAGTTTCAGCTTCATGATTCTGTAATTCTATAAGCGCTCTGAAAACATTTTCGGTTTTCTCCTTACACCTTTAACATGTTTTAAATAAAACAAGGCTTAAGAGATGCGTACTTTTTCGGAATTCCCCTTGATCATCTGAGTTCATCTTGATATTTAACTCTCGGTCTCTTCGTTATGTTTATATCAAGGCTAATTAATTTCCTTGCTGACTTAGTTTCCTTGTGTATAAAACGGAATTCTTTAATTTAATTGATAAGAAAGCTTCAATGATTAATTAGTTTAGTTTTTAAAGTTTCTGACTGAAGTTACTCACTAACAAAGACTTGATCCTGTAAGATGATTTTATTACAACAATATAGCAGTTCCCTCTTCTGACTGCTGCGGGAATTGTTTTGACTCTGTGGGTGCCGAACATGAATAATTCATAATCCTCCAGAGGTTCAGAGTTTTTCTCATCCAATTACATAGGAATAGAAAGTTATTTAGTTATTTTCTTCTATAAAATTTGATGAAAATTCATGTGGTACATTGCACTTCTCAAAAGTAGTGCTGGAAATGCAAAAATGTATACTTCTTTTTTTAGGTCTGCCATCATCTCTAGGTTTCTCATTCACTATTTGAGGTAAAAGAATGCGCTCTCTAGTCATTACACAAAGTGAGTTTCTCCCTTTAGTGAATCAATTATATTCTTTAATTGTATGCCGAAACCACTTGAAAAGCATTTTACTTCTATGGTTATGATTCAATTTGACCATCTGTAATCCAATCAGGCTATATATTGTTTTATGTATTTTAATAGATCCTTTTTTCTGGTTATTTAAAAAATTATATTATGTAAACGCTATGATGAATAATTAAGGAACAATCTTGTTTGGCTTCTAGTTACCAGTGATGCTGTTCTCAAATGTATCTAGACATCAATCCCCTTCACAGCAATCTTTTCCATAGCATTTGAAAAGATATTTTAGCTCCTGCAGTGACAAAGGCCTGTTTAGAAACTGCAAGCATAATTTACTTACCTGATTGATGAAGCAATTTTTACAATCTACCGTATTCGTGTTATATGGAGATGGATCTTTGCTAAGAAAACACGGGTCTTTAACAATTGCAAAACTCCAAATTGTTACATTTTATGATAGAGTAAAGTAGATTAGAGCAATTATCCTTCTTGTTTTATTAAGCCTTTATACTACTGTTAGAGGTTAATGGGGCTATTATTTTTCCCACCATCAAAATCTGCTTTAAAGCAAGATCTACAGCACTTAGTGCTAGAAATCTGGCATACGGATTAGCAGGCATGCCTCTTTCGGCAGCAGTGTTACAAATCACTCTGGCCTACTACCATTCAGATAAATCGCACGTTCCTAATACAACACTCATGTCCCTAAAAGCAAGACCGGATGATGAGAGGCATTCCCAGCAATCTAGTAACATGCCTGGTATCCCTAACAATATTATTGGGAAGGAAAACGTGTTTCTCATAGATGAGTAAAGCGGATCATGTTCATTACAGAAGATTATCCATATGCGGACTAATAGAGCGAAAATATATCTGGTTATCTGGAAAATTATGGCCTGATGGAAATGTCCGTGGGAAATGATTTCTGAAATAAAGTTTCTGAGCTTGAAACTACGTAAGCATCATTTGCAATTGATAGGATTAGGGGACATGTCACACCTTCTGTTCCCTGGTATCCTGGGTTCGAAGTCAGGCATCTAGGCTGATGAAGGTCCTCACTCCATTCTCCCTTCCCTTCCTCCCACCCTCCTTGCACCCACATCCCACCTCCAGCTCTGGATTGAGAGAAGCACTCTGCATAAAGTCAGCATGCATTTCACTGAAATTCTTCAAATGACCTTCCTAAGAACAAGCATGTCTCAGCCATTGACTCGGTAACAAATGAACTCCTTCAGCAGTGGGACAGAGGAAAATTAGTATATTACAGCGTGTATTCTGACTGACTAAAGCACACAATTTAGACTGACAATTAGTTTTTACTACCAGCTGTTATCGCCTTGTGACAGAAACTTGAATGATTTCTCATAATTTTACTGTTTCCTTCCATGCTGTGGGTATCATGATTCTGAAACCACTGTGTTTTATTGACATTGATGAATTATTTAATTATTTGTGCTTTTTTCCATATAATACATACCATTTTGATAATGGGCACAATTTTCTCTTAGCCAGTACCTAGCAAAAGTCTATAAATAAGACATTTCAGCCACAGAGGAGGTACTTTACAGAGGACTTGGTGGCATCTCACATGGCCCTGCTTTCCTACGACTTTCCATCCTCTATTTCTATGGATTTCTATATTTCATGGGTTGATCTACTCATGTTTTGAAAGATAGTGAGTTTCCATTTTTAGTCAATCATCAATAAATGTTGCTACCGTTATGACAGCACTCTGTGTGACAAATATGTACTGGAGATCTGAAACACCACCAGACTGTAATTTCCCCCAGGGAAGGAACAGATGCTGATCCTCTTTACGACAGCTTCTGGATGCGCTGCAACAAGGGACTCTTTAATGCGTGAGTGAAGATGTGAAATATAAAAATCTAATTGAAGAAATACATGAGCACCCTCTTCCCCCATGACACGCCGGCCCATAACTACATCCCTGGGTTATTCAATTCACCAACACTTACTGAGCATCTGTTGTGTACCTGGGACTCTTAAAAATTAGTAGAGATCAGAGAACAAAGTAGAACATATGCCTGCCCTCATCAGAATGAGACAATGGGCTTTGGGGAAGTTGGGGGAAGAGTGGGAGGGGAACGAGGGATAAAAGACAACAGATATGGTGCAGCGTCTACTGCTTGGGTGATGGGTGCACCAACATCTCACGAATCACCACTAAAGAGCCTACTCATGTAACCATATACCACCTGCACCCCAATAACTTATGGAAAATATATAAAAAATAAGTTAAACAAAAGAAAATATACGTGCCCTTGTGGAGTTTAGTTTATATTCTCCTGGAGATGTGAGAGAAATTAAATGAATAGGGTTACTTTATGTGTGTCTTTATGATACATGTACAAGTAACACACACTTATATGTATGATATATATGATATGTTATGATAAGTTAAAGAACACGAAAACAGAGCAAGTATTGGGAGAAGACAGAAGTTGTGGATGCTCAAGTCAATGGCCATGCCACCCTGAATGCACCTGATCTTGGAACCTAAGCAGGGTCAGGTCTGGTTAGTACTTGGGTGGGAGAAGTTGTGGATGCTCAAGATACATGATATTTAGGTAGGGTGATCAGTGACAGCTGCCAGAGAAAGTGAATTCTAAGAAATGGTGTGAGGGAGGGAGGATGTGATGGGGCTGCTTTGGAACAGTATTTCAGGTGGAGGAAAGAGGAGAGCAAAGACCATCGGGTGGTTTCGTGTCCAGTTTCCTCAAGAAACAGCCCAGAAACCAAGAGGACCAGAATGTGAGGGTGGGAGGAAAGGAGGTCTTTGGGTCTTCATGAGGAATTTGGACTCATTCTGCCTGTGATGGGAAAACTTGGAGGGTCTGGAGCGGAGGAAGAATGTGGTTCTACTGATATTTCACCCAGATACCTCTGGTTGCAGGGTGGGACTTTGTCAGGGCAGCGAGAGGCGGAGGATGATGAAATGATATGGGTGAGAGGCAACGGTGGTTGGAGGTAACAAGAAAGGCTTGGGACATGTTGAGGGACGGTCAGGGCTCACCAAGGGGCCGGAGAGAGGAGTGGCATGAAGGTCTAGGGACTGAATGCTGGAAGTCACAGGCTTCTTCTGTGAAAGATAAGAGAGAGACGCCTGTTAGACACCAACGTGACACCCAAGTAAGTCCGTGGATAGAAAGTTCTGGCCTGCAGAAGAGAAATGCAGGCTAAGCCATGTAATCTGCCTCAGATCATTCTGGAATCGGACCATCTTGGGACAACTTTCTGAAGATGAACATGAGTGAGCTGGTTTTCTTCTCTCTATTTCTCATGGTAGCCCTATTCATGAGAATTCATGGCTTCTCTTTTCCTTTCTCTCAGCTTCCACAGGTCCCAGAGAGAGGACAGGCGCTGAAGTCTGTCCCTGGACTGAACTGAACCTGCTTCTGGCGGTTACGATGCTAAACTCAGAGGCTAACATAAGGGCAAGAGACTCCTCAGAATCTAGGATTAAACCTTATTTTTTTTTTTTTAGCACATTGGAATTTAACAATTAAGAGAAGATTACCCACTAGTATATTTTATTTTGTCATAAATTATTCCAAAAAAGACAACTACAACTATGAATATTACTATTATAATGATAAGTGGATAAATACAAATGGAAAATTATTTTCTAAAGTGTATTTCAGAAAATGGTTTGACCAGTCAGGGCACTGAAAAAAGACAATCCAAACATTCTACAGTTATAATTACATCATTAAGTGTATACAGTAATTGAGACATCACTTTACGTAGCATTCTAAAAACAGAGCTACAAGTTTTAAGATCTCCTCCTCCAAATTATGCCTGAGCCACAAGAAAAGCCAGAGGGAGATGGAACCACTGTATGTCATTATGAAGGACAAGATTTGACCAACTGCCTTCATGAACTGAACTGTCTCTTTGGAAACTTGGGATGAATATCATTCTGTTTTGCTTCAGATTATTTTTTTTTTTCTTTTCAAGGTAAGAAAACATTGATTGTCCAAAGGGCAAGGAAGTGAACAGTTCATGGTTGAATACAGGAGAATTCCAGGGGCATTTATTTTATAATGTTCTGTTGTTATTTTTCCCAGGGGCATAAAGGCAATGCATTATACTGCTCAATTTTCCATATTTTTTAGAAAATCAGCTTTTTATTAAATAAAGGTTCTGGATTAACTGCCTCACCCTGCATGGCTATAAACTGTTGTAACTGCAATGCTCCTCTGTACACAGCACGTGCCATCAGCTTATCTGAGTGAGCTACCACAAATCAAGATCGAATTGGTCATTTGTCTTTAACTTTACATGGGGAAGAATCTCTAGTTCAAAAATAACAACCAACGCTTTGTTTATCTTCATTCCTACAGGTGTATATATTCTGGAGTTAGAAGGGCACCCATAGGTTATTTACTTTAGTAATCCTCACATTGAGGGCTGCCAAAACTGGTTTCTGCCAAGGAGAATGCTCAGAAGAAGAGAAGAAGAAATCACATGTACTGTTACCACCATTAAAAAATAGAGAGTGTTGGCCAGGTGCGGTGGCTCATGCCCGTAATCCCAGCACTTTGGGAGGCCGGGGTGGGCAAATCACCTGAGGTCAGGAGTTCGAGACCAGCTTGTCCAACATGGTGAAACCTCATGTCTACTAAAAATAAAAAAATTAACCAGGGCCGGTGGCGCATGCCCATAGTCCCAGCTACTCAGGAGGCTGAGGCATGAAAATCGCTTGAACCCGGGAGGTGGAGGTTGCAGTTAGCCGAGATTGTGCCACACTCCAGCCTGGGTGATGGAACGAGACTCTGTCTCAACAACAAACCAATATATACAGTGTCAGTTTAGTAATTTCTTTGGCATTGAAAGAATCTACTCTCAGAATAAAGAGCAGTTCACCATCACTCAGGCTGAGAAAGAAGATGGGGGATGGGTGCTCACTCAGTGTATTCCATGGGGGATGGGTGCTCACTCAGTGTATTCCAGATGCTCTTTTTGACACATAATGTTGCCCATTTATAGTGCATTTTTTCCAAGATTAAAATAATTCAAAATTTACAGCATGTAAAGCACCTAATTATAAAATACTTAGACATTTAAGATATTAATGACTATCTTAATATCTTTGGGATTTTCTTCAAACATTATTGATTACAAGCTGGTGAAAAAGGAAATTTTAAATCTTCTCATTCTACACTTAATGTGGAGAGACACCCTCACCGCACAGAAGAGTTGAAATATCTCTAAAGATGCCAGTCGCGCTGCACTATGTGGTTAGGTTTTGTGCATGTTCGTGATGAAATGAATTGCAGAGGGTTGAAAGCAAGGCTGTGTAAAGAAGCTGAGGAACTTGGATTCCCAAAGCAAACTTCACAAAAGACTCATCAGATTAGGAGGCATAACTGAACGAATCTATAGGGCTTTTGTTCCAAGGCACAGAGATTCCTTTCTGTCTTTTCATTCATTCATTCATTCATTCATCAGTAGGTACTCGCTATGGACTGGCAGCTTGGGCTGTCAGGGGATGAGGAGGTGTGGTGTGTGATATCTGTGGTCATGGATGGGAAAACCCCAAACCCTCAAGGGGCTCATCTTGAACTAAAGGTACAATCAAGGTAGGTAGGTCTGGGAGAAAAATGTCACTGGCCTAGCAGGAAGAAGGAGAGGAAGAGACCAGCCTGTGGGATGTGCATGATTTCCAAACACAGGCACTTTCGTCTTTCAAGTGAAACAAGCAGGAGTTAGTTTTAAATCTACTGCCAGGTGTTACATATCTGTATAAACTTAACCCTCAGCTGGGTGAAGTGGCTCATGCCTGTAATCCCAGCACTTAAGAAGGCCAAGGCAGGAAGATCACCTGACATTAGGAGTTCGGGACCAGCCTGGCCAACATGGTGAAACCCTGTCTCTACTGAAAATACAAAAAATTAGCCAGGCATGGTGGCGCGTACCTGTAGTCCCCGCTATCTGGGAGGCTGAGGCAGGAGAATTGCTTGAACCCAGGAGGTGGAGGATTCAGTGAGCTGAGATCATGCCACTGCACTCCAGCCTGGGTGTCAGAACGAAACTCCATCTCAAAAAACAAAAACAAAAACAAAAAACTTAACTCTCTTAAGTTTTGTAATTAGAGCAGTCCTCCATCACTGTGGCAGAAGGAAAAATCAGTTAGCTAGACAGTGAAGGCTGGTCCTTGGAGAAGCAGCCAGCCTGAAAAATCACAGCTACAGGCAAAAATAGAGCAGCCTGGGAAAACTCAGGCTGCACCTGCACAGATGAGCTGGCAGGACTCAGCACAGAAGCCTTCTGTTCTTTGTGTGATTAGCGAGCTCCCAGGAAAAAGTTTCCTCCCTTTTTTCAGGCATATACAGAGTGGGCTCCATGAGAAGTCACACAGGGAGGAGGGGGCTTCCCTGAAACAAACCCACAGTTATACAAACAAGAGAAGTGGTGCTTTGTACTTGCCTAGGGACATAACCACAACTACACAAATAAGGGGTAGTTGTGTAGATAGATTTACAGATTAGAAAAGTTACTCAACAGAGATGAGGAGTTTCTCATAAAAACTTTTGAATTCAGCTGTAAAAGCGGCAACCCATTCGGGACCCCTCTCCCTTGCGAAGAGCTTTCTTCCCTCGCTTATTAAACTTTCATTCCGACCTCACCCTTTGTAACCATGCCCCTTAATTTTCTTGGTCGTGAGACAACAAGCTTGGATAACACCTTAGACAATCAGACCAGTGACCTTGATCTGTTTAATTATCAAATTGCAAGTTTCCTGAGGCTGTCAGGGAAATTCTCCCATTTCCTGCCGTCATCTCTCTCTTTCTCTTTCTGCACTTCCTGAACTCTTACTGATGCCCTGACAGTGAACAGGGGTGAGGGTAATGAAGAGGACTTTGGGTGGATCTGATATAGTCTGAGGGCATGGATTTCTTGCTTTGCCCAGTGTTTGTTTTTTATTTTTTTATTTTTTAACATCTAGAACTTTGGGTAGAACTTGCCCTCTTTAATTCATCAAAACCTTGAACATTTTCTATCACCATGACAGGGTCCCATCAGGAAACAGATGTCATTTGGAGAAGAACCCAGTAAGACAGGGCTACTTTCAAAGGCTCTGTTTACAAAAGGGTGAATCTGCAGACACCACCAGGGACACGGAAGTGGCATGGGAAGGAGTCACCACTGAGCCGTGGCTGCTTTCTAGGCTGGAGGCAACACGGGGCAAAAGTTGGTGCTGAAATCCAGATGGAGATGAATACATAAGGTCACCCTTTGCAAAGAGCTGTGACCTCTGATTTTTGTGCCTTGGAGCAGAGACAGCTTGAGAGGACTGCCGGAGGCAGCCCAGCCTCCCATCCATGCCCTGGTGCTTCCCATGAGCAGAATACAGGAGCTGCTAGCAGGGTCCACCCCTGCCTGGCTTTAGTGAAGCCAGCACTGGATGAAAACTTAACAGCGACAGCCTCACATTCTACAATGAACAGGTAATTCCCTGGCCGCTGCTGTCACTTCTTTTACTCCCAGAGGAATCTCATGAAGAAGAATGATCATAAACAAACAACAATGTCCAGCTTACAGAATAAAAAATACTAAGATGGAAGAAAACAGAGGATGGGTGTGGAACAAAAGCTAACAGTGACTGCAGACCCTGAGCTGGACATTTTCCACAAAGCTTTTGTCATATCTGCAACAAAACTCTTAGTTGGGGAAATGATTCCATCACTTCTGCAAGAGAGGTTTGCGTGCTGGGATCTAATCTCTAGAATTTCAAGAGCTGTGGTCTCCCAGAGGAACCCAGATCTTGGGGTGAAGCAGAAGTGGAGAGACTCAAGTTAATGGAATGGCTTGAAAAGGAATGAGGGCTCCATTGAAGGCACCAACACTTCACTCCCTGTAGACAGAAGATAAAATCTTCACATCAGCAACAGGCACCTGGGCAGCCAGGGTCACCGTGGGTATCAAGAACGTAAAGCACCTTCACACTCAGCCTGCTACAGATGGCAAGGGGTTCTTGAGGCGCTGAAGAGAAAACGGGGCTCACGGCGGGAACTCCTAAGGCACGCACAACGCGCTGGAACGTGGCCTGGCCTGGCCCCCCTGCCTTTCACCCCATGTGGTTCACTTCCCTCCATTTACATATTGAAGGCCCCAAAGACGTACAGAATGCCCACTGCATGCCACACTCTGGAACAGGCAGTTTACACACCTCTTGGTTTATCTGAGTGACAACCCTATGAAAAGGATTACTAGTTCATTAATAATTTTGTAAGCGGTGACATTTGAACTTGAATAAGGCACATACTTGCACAGCAATGGAATCCTTGCCTCTCTCGCTTCAAACCCTATGTCCTTTCATCAGTGAAACAATTTCATTTTCTCTGTCATACCTTTCTCTGGAATGACACATTACCATTGATTACCTTCCTTGTCTTAGAAGGCTCACAGTTTCCATTCTTCATTTTCTCTAATGATTAATTCCCATGTCTGACCAAAATAAAACGTACTTTAATACTGTTAAAAGAAAGGACAGAATGCTTTCTAATACAAATGAGTCATTATGTATATGTCAATTTGTGTTCAGATGATGACAGAAGAGATAGTCTCCTTATTAAAAAAGAAAAAAAGCTCTGCCTAAATGTTGCAATAACAGAAAAATCTGGTGCCCAGTTGATCAGATATCCAACCTGACACTGATTTAATATAAGAGTTTGGCCGTATATGTGGTTCTACATTGAACATTAGATCATTTGTGCAGGGTTTTATCATGAAAATCATTTTCAAAATATTGTAAATGCTATATCTCCCTCTACAGAACATTCTACACTAAAAGCTAACAATATTAAAATCTTAAAAAACTTTATTTTTTTAAAAATACCTTTATGCCTTTGACTGTTTTTCAGTTTTTCTCCCTTCAGTTTTCCCACCCTTTTCCAGTCTAATTTCATTAAAGGGTGACTGGCTGTGACTATTCAATAAAAAGTGCCATGCAAACATTTACAGATTGATTTTTTTGTTTTTTTGGAAGAGGGAGAGATCTAAGGACCAGAGTGGTAGTCAGAATGTGGTGGCTTCTGCCTGCCTCTGAGGGCCAGGGTACAGGTTTACCTCTCTGTCCTCCCAACCTGCTCCGAACTGAGCACAGACTATGGATTATTGTCACACAAGCAATTGTCAGGAAACCTAAAGTCATGAAGACGTAGGTCAATCTATAGTGTCATTTTCAAAAGATTTTGATTGTTTATTTTTATTTATTAGTTTTAGCAGAATATTTGTTGCATATAAAACCTCATGCAGAAGCCTGCTGTAGCATACAGATGTAAACAGAATTGGTTGACCTGAGGGGGTTCAGATGTCCACCCCAGCCCTTCCACTAACTGCCAGGCAACGGAAAAACAACATGCACAGATGCAAAACACCAGGGACAGGTGCACCCAAGGAGCAAGGCTAGGAACATCACATGAAAACAGGTGCACCCACGGAGCAAGCATAGAAACATCACTTGAAAACAGGTGCACCCACGGAGCAAGCATAGAAACATCACAGGAAAACAGGTGCACCCACGGAGCAAGCATAGAAACATCACAGGAAAACAGGTGCAC